>NW_021604613.1:7646604-7667930 GCF_004785775.1 Grammomys surdaster
CCTCTGTCTCCCCCTCTTTCTCTTCCCCTCTGTCTCCCTCTCTCTTTCTCCCCCCTCTCTCCCTCTCTCCACCTCTCCCCCTCGCCCTCACCCCTCTCTATCTCTATCTATCTCCCCAACGTGTGTGTGTGTGTGTGTGTGTGTGCAATATCATAAAGATCAAACCCAGGGCCTTGTACTTGTTGAGCAAACACTAACCTGAGCTCAACTTTAACCTCAGTAATATGAGTCTTAAGAGTCTTTTGTTTCATGTCTGTTGAAATTGGTATAGCAGAAATATGCTGTGTGAGAATCCTGATTAAGAAGCCAGCTTGAGCTAAATAACTAGTTTAGAAATATCCTGAGCTATTGAGAGATCTTGCCTCAAAACAGTGAGGATGCCAAAATTTGGAAGGCAGAGGGATTAGATTTGTGAGTTCAAGGCCAGCCGCTAGGCTACACAGTAAGAACCTGTCTCAAAAATAGTTGAGGGTTGAGGGTTTGTCTGGCTAGGGAGAAGACTCTGTCAGTAGAGAGTTGCTTTGCAAGCATGAAAAACTTAGTTTTAGTTTGATCTTCAAAAATCATGTAAAAAAATCACACCGGCAAAAGAGAGACGGATGAGGCCTGAAGCAGGGAGGCCAGCCAGTTCAGCCTTCTTGTCAAGTTCTAAGTCAGTGAAAGATTCTGTCTGAACAAAAGAATGTTGATAGCACCTGTAGTGAATTGATTGAAAAATGTCTCCCATAGACTCATGCTATTTAAACACTTGGGGGATCGTTGGTGGTACTGTTTTCAGAGGCAATGAAACCTGTAGGTAGTAAAGACTGGCTAAACAAAGTATGTCACTGAGCATGGGCTTTGAGTCTACAGCTCACCCACCCTCAGTTCTCTCTTTCTGCTTTCAGTTTATGGTTGAAAACATGATCTTTCCACTTTCTCATCTGTCTACTGCTTCCATGCCTTCCTCATCATTTATGGATTTCCCTTATGGAACCAGCCGTTATACTGAGTTCTTTCTTCCATAAGTTGCTTTTGGTCATGGTCTTTGTACCACAGCAACAAAATTGTAATTAATACATAGGTCAGTGTGAAAACTGGACTGCTGTTGTGAAGATGTTGGCCATGCTGTTGAGTTGAGTTTTGGTTGGTGTGTTGTTGTGTTGCTTGTTTTGATTTGTTTTATTTTTCAAATGTGGAAGACTTGAGAACTTAAGAATAGAAAAACAGTTGACTACTTCAAGACAGAGCTTAATAAGACATTCTCACAGGACCTTGTAAACAATACTGCTAAAAAATAATGCAGGAGGTAGAGGTCCAGTGTATGTGGTCTCTGAGGGGGATAAGGTCTCTATAGCAACTGGGTTAGAGGTCATTTGTGTGAAATTTTGGCAAAAACCTGACTACCTCCAACTTGTGTCTCAAGAACGTTCCAGAGGCAAAGGTAAAAAGTAATAGACCAACTTCTTTCTTAATGGAAATTTCAAGACAGCAGAACACTGAATCTGTAGCACTGTCATAACTGGCTATTTTTATACAAGTCTACAAAGGAAAGAGCATGAGGGGCAGACAAGAATATAAAATGTACAAAGTGGAGAAAAAAAGAACATGGCCTGAGCTAAGAGGGAGGTTGTAAATTGTCAAGGGGATACTTTCTGCTCTGCAAAGGAGCGATGGGAAGGCTGCTCTCAGGGTGACATGGAGCCCAGTTTGCCAAACGAGAAAGCCTGAGAGTTGCTTGTTCTTAGAAAACAATTGCTCCAACAAACAAAAGTTGACGCTAATGTGGTCAAAGGGCCAGGGTCCATCCTAAGCTGCGAAATCCAGGACTGATGGGGTCATGGATTCTTTCTCCCTGGTTTCAGATAGCCACTGAGGCCAGGCAAGGTGACACAGTGTTGGTGTCACTGAAAGAAAAGGCCCTGAGTGGCCATTGTGTGAAGCTGTGAAAATAAAGCCTGGAGCCTGGGTCATGGTGGAGACCCCAGGATGCTGGAGATGCTACAGTCATGTAACATCTAGCAAACAGAGCTACATACAGGGAGTAGAACCAGCCCAAGGGAGACATGTAAATTGAGGGAAATAAATCTGGAAGAACAGAGCCATCGATACCCTTTACAATTAAAGTTCCAGACACCAGAAACAGAAATTACAGGATTTGGTATTTGCTCTGTTGAGTCCTTGTCTTTATTTAATTCAATATTTTTCCACTATGTCTCTGTTCCTCCCTTTCAGAATGAGAATACATTGTGTGTGTGTGTGTGTGTGTGTGTGTGTGTGTGTGTGTGTGTGTGTGATAGAAGTATAGAAGTATGCAATTTTCCTTTTGATTTTACAGTGGGTCATACATAGTCAAAGACCTTGGATGTTTGAACAATGTGGGCACTGATAAAGATTATGGAGACTTTTTAAGTTGGAATATCATTAGATGGTCAGGCACCTACCGAGCAGCAGGGAGTGGAATATAGTGGTTTGATTGAGGAATGTCTCACATAGGGACAAGCTTGATACAATAGAACTTCTCAAAAGGATGCCCTGTGTGGGAGAACCATTACTTTCTTTATTCATTGTCTGTACTAAAGCTTAGCAATTGACTGTGGGGGCCTTGAGGGTGAGTGATCTGTATAAGGGTGAGCCACAGATTTAATGCTCATTATGGGGACCTGGTGTATGGCAATGAGCTGCCATGTTCAGACTCTGGTCAGCAGATTTCTGGTTACAAAAGAAGAGGTATTTCTAATTGTTTGAATTCCTTAATATTAACATCTCCTATATCTACCCCTAAAATGAAGTATTTACAGAGTTTTCCGGATACTGCGATGTCTAATAGTTGATTTGAAAAGTTTTTTGAAGTAGGCAGTCCTAATATTTCACTTCTTATAATAATAAACGAAGGCAAAACCAAGGTACAGAGATGGACATTTTAAAATTTTTACTCAATTTTTAACCTTTCTTAAAATTCCTTTTCTAAAAAAAGATTTATTTATTATGTATACAGCATTCTGCCTACATATATGCCTGCAGGTCAGAAGAGGGTACCCAGATCCCACTATAGATGGTTGTGAGCCACCATGTGGCTGCTAGGGACTGAACACAGGACCTCTGGAAGAGCAACCAATGTTCCTAATCTCTGAGGCATCTCTCCAGCTCCCCCTTCCCTTTTTTTGAATGGGTGATTTGTCTGCATGTACAGCATGAGTACAGCAAGCTGCATGAGTGTAATGCTTACAGAAACCTGAAGAGGGCACTGGATCCTTTGGAACTAGAGGTACAGTTGTTAACTATCATGTTTGTACTGAGAATCAAACCTGGATCCCCTGGAAGAGATGGCACTATTCTTAACTTTTTGACTCAGCATTTTTTGTCCACATTTCTTGACAAGACTAGACATTGGATGTTTCTAGGTATGCTAAGTGACGAGAAGGAAAGAAAATGAATGGCATTGTTTGCTTTTGTCTAGAAATCTGGCTTATGTACAAATAAAAACCAAAAGGAACCAGTGGTGCTCATATACAGGTACATTTGCCCTAATTTCAGTCTTGATGTTATGATAAGAAAACCTCCACAAAAGCCATTATAGCAGAATTCAGGGAAGTAGAGACTTGCCGCAGATAATCACACCACATACCCAGTAGAGAGCACAGAGAAATGAATGTAGGCATAATTACTACTTAGGTTGTTTTCTTCACTCTTGTATGGTCCAGAATCCAAATCCAAAGAAAGTTCCAACCCACGGTGAGATGGCTCTTCCCACATCCATTAGTGTAACCAAGACAATCCCCACAGCCCTGTCTACAGGCCAACCTGATTTAAACAGTCCTTCATTGAGAATCTCTTCACAGGTGAGTTTAGGTTGTGTCAAGATGAGAATTAAACTATCAAAACATTTTAGAATATTATAGGAGAAATTTAAAGCCTCTAACTATGTCAAAGAAGGCTCTAAATTAGAATCCCTGGTATATAAGATCATGTCTCCAAAGCAGCTAAGAACAAAGCTTGGAGATCTTCTAATACAGAGATATTTCTCCATGTTCTTCTCAGACTTCAGATACTAAATGAGTCATCCATTCCTCACAAAATAATTTAAGGAAATGGAAAGATTAAGCCAGAAATACCCAACTTTCAACATCTGCAGTGCCGTAAGCTCTCTGATGGACTCTTGAGGACAGACTCTAGACTCCGCCCTTGCTGGCCTAAAGTACCAATGGCAATGGGAAAACAGTGTATGCAGTTAAGTCTAGATTCTTTTCTTGGTACAGTGGCATCCTTTCTAAATGAGTCACTGGCCTTTTTAAAGTCATGATGGTAAAGTGCCCTGTACTGTGAAACTTGATTTTAAGTTTACCATACTTGTCTATCATGTAAGGGAAAAAAATGGAGGTGTATAAAAAATTCAAAATCCAAAGCTAAACTACCTTCTACAATAAGAAGTCCTTTGATTGCAATCATTTCCATTTCAGAAAAGAAGAGGAAGGAGAGAGAGGGAGGGAAGAAGGGAGGGAGTGTAGTGGAGGATGAGTGAACTTTTTCCAGGTTTTCCCTTGAAGGAAAAGAGCAATCTGCAGCAGAAGAATAAGCACTGATCTCACCTTAGGATCCAAAGGACAGAATAAGGCTGTGTAGCACCATGATGGAAACAGGACAGAAACCCTTGCTACTTTTTTCCAGTAAGCTAAAAGCTGCCATGATAACTTACCAGGCTAAGAAACTATTGTGACTTTTAGGCTACATTTTTTTTTATTATACTCTTACAAGAGGATATCAAATACTTGTATTAAAAGAGTGTGAAAGGAATCTTTTGGAAGTAAAGCTGGCTGATGATATTAGTTTGAACTTTTGAAGCAGTGCCTTGGGAGGAAAACAAAAGAGATATATCAACTGGTGAATCTGGCTAAACCTGAAAGAGAGACTCGCCTAGTTATCAAGGCTAACCAATCAGGACTCTGAAATAATTGGCATGTGCACCTTTCTATAGGAATCTAAGGTGCAAGATTATTTTTTTTTCTCCTTGTTTCATTTGTCTCTTGGTTTTACTTACAGAAGACTCCATTTCAGTGGAGGAAGACTTTTTATAGTGTGGTTTTTTTTTCACCCAGTTACTCTGGCTGTACATGAAGCCCTTCTTAATTTTCTTCACAGAAAAGCAGAAATGAAAACATTCTTGTTGCAGAAATTTACAATTAGAACAACTATTCCTAGTAAAAGCTTGCTAGCTGTGCTGTGATGGGCTCATTTGTTTGTTTGCTTTTTGAAGTCCTTAAGTTAAACCTGGGGCCTTGTACATACGAGGCAAGTGCTGTTACTACTGAACCATAGTTGCAACCCAGTTTTTATTTTTCTTAATTTATTTTTTATTTTAACTTTTAATAATGGAATTTTTAATGTTATTAAATTTTAACAATGTATGTCTAGGTGTGGGTCTGTGAAAGCAGACCCTTGGAGGCCAGAGGAAGGTGTCAGATGCCCTGGAACAGGAGTCACAGGCAGTTATATACCCTACTTAGGTGCTGTAATGGAACTTAGGTCCTCTGGATGGTCATTAAGTTCTGCTAACTGCTGAGCCATTTCCCTCTCTCTTACTTTTAGAGGGTCTCACTAAGTTATTAGGTCAGCTTATATTCACTTTGTAGCCTGGGCTGGACTTGAACATGGCCCCTAAGTAGCTGAGATTCAAGGCTATACCATCCTTATCTGACTTGCTGCTTGTGGAAGTATCTGACTTTGTCACTTGGGCTTTTCAGGGCAGTGGACCATGCTCTTGCAGAAAGAGATCTGAAGAAGCAAATAGGCCTTCTGGGACCTGAGTCAACAAAGAGGCCTTCTTCTTAGAAGCTGGAAATTTGCAGGCTAATTGGGAACTAGAAGCTAAATTCAAAGCAACATTTAAGACAAAGTATAGAACCTAAAGGAATCACACTGCTTCTTGTCAGGCATGCTCATCAATACTCCCTGAGGGGTCCCCCTGTTTAGTACCTTGTAACAACTTTAAAAAACTAAGACTGAAACACCTTTGACAAAATTCAATATTGATTCATGATAAAAATCCCTGAAGAAAAGCCCAGTAGTGATGCTACAGACTTTTAATCCCAGCACTCTAGAAGCAGAGACAGATCAACTTCCTGGACAGCCAAGGCTACATAGAGAAAGTCTGCCTTGAAAAAACAAAAAACGAAAACAAACAAACAAAAAAAACCTAACGAAACAACAACAACAAAAAACCTAACAAAACAACAACAACAACCCACCCCTCAATGTAATCATAACGTGACATTAGCTATGACAGCTCTATAGCTAATATTATTTCCTCTAAATTCTGGAACGAGACAAGGGTGCTCAAGCTGTGCAGAAAATCACAGCTAGAGCAGTAAGACAGAAAAAGAAATAGAAGGGACATGGACAAGGAAAGGAAGGAATCAAGCTCTATTTTCAGACGGCATGCTCTTGTAGTTAGAGAGCCGAAAGACTTCATAGAGACTCCTAAAACTGTAAGCACACTCAGCAACGTCTATGATCATCAGCAAAAAAACTAATGCGAAACCCATATTCATTGCTTTTGGAAGTGTAAGCTTTCACAGGAGTTTTCCTATCCACAATGCCACACAAAACTAATTACTGTAGTACAGCTCTATAATCCTTGTAAGTAGAATGGGGGTGGGGGGGGGGGAGTCAGACATTCACGGTTATCCTCATCTGCAAATGAAGTGAGAGGTTAACTTGAACTTCATGAAACTTTGCCCAAAAATGCAACAACAACAACAACAACAACAACAACAGGGTTGGGAGTGAGGAGATGACTCAGCAGTTTAAAGCACTTGCTCGTTTTGTAGACAACCGATGTTCAGTAACTAGCACCTACAGGGTGACTCAAAGCCATCTCTAACTCCGGTTCTAGGGAACTGGATCCCTTCTTCTGACCTTTGCAGGCACTTAGCACACAGTCAAAGCATTCATACACATAAAGTAAAATAAATCTTCAAAAAAGACTAACAAAAACAAAACAAACAAAAAAAAGACAAACCCCCAGAAACTAGAACTACCATCGAGCAAAATTATAACACTCTTGGATATATCATGAAGGGACTCTGAATCAAAATATCACAGAAGTGTTTATACATATGTTTGATTCGACAGGTATTTAGAACCAGCCCAGCTATCTACTGACAGATTAATGGAGAAAGAAAATGTGGCATATGTACACAGTCTAAGTTACAGAAATTGATGTAGCTTTAAAGGAAAGTGAATCATGTTCAGAAGAAAATGGGTAAAACTGGAAATGATGTTAAGTGCAATAAGCCAGGCTCAGAGAGACAAACGCTACAGTGTCTCTCTGACATGTAGAACCCAGAGTTTGAATTCTGTATGTTTGTAGTTATGAATGTGGGATATGACACCAGAAATGACATCATGAGATGGGAAGAAGAGACTGCAAAGGATGGAGAACCTGGGAAATGGAGCAAATATGACAGGAAGAGAGGGGATGCACGTTGTGAGGATTCATGCCTATGATCGCAGCACTTGCAAAGGAGAGACCAGAAGATTGATGATTCCAGCTCATGCTCAACTAGACAGGAGACTGAGGTCACGCTTGGGCTTTATGATGCACTACGAAAGAAAGAAAGCCAAAGAGTGGGCCAAGGGAAACAGAGAAGCCAGCCCAAGGGGCATAAAATGTTTGGGGAGAGGAGGGGTGTAGATGATAGTAATGTGCAATCTTATTTTGTATGCTAGCCTAAAAGTATAAGAAAAAGAAAAATCAAGATTCAGGCAACCTATAGATTCCTGACTATTCAAACAAGTCCCTGTTTACTGACTTGTATTTAATTTAGGCCTCTCGATAGCAATTAAATACATGGATTAATGTGAGCACCTTCACTTTATACTAGATCTTTTTAATCTATTTTCCTACAGTTTATAAAGTGAGAGTGGGTTCTTTTTAATGGTAGAAAGATACAAGAGAATATTTTTTGACCCATGGAAATAATATGAATTTTACCCCCACACACAGTTTGATTGCAAGGCAGCCAGCCACTCTTGTTTACATATGGATTGTCTGCAACTGCTTCTAAACAGTTGCCCACAGACCACCTGCTAGGCAAAACCCAATACTTGCCATTCGGACGTTTGCAGAAAAAGCTAGCTGGCCTCTGACATAAATCATGATCTCCACTCTTTCCAGAGTACAACCTGAATTATCTAACAATGTCATTAATCGGAATATATCAATACTCCTCTAAAAAGAGTTGTTTCAATAAAACCTCACTGTCCTGATACAGAAAACAAAAAACAGAGTCCACACTCGTAGGATTAACCCTTAGGAAGGTACAATTCAGAAAAAAGGAGGACAATAGTTACTAAGCTTCTAAGTAATTTCTCTGACAGAAAACAAGGTTTTTTGGGGGAATTTGCAGGCATTTCCTTTTTCACACAGGAAAATAAAATGCAATGTTTTCAACCAAGTGGAAACTATGAAGATACCACTTCATGATTCTTTTTCCAGAATTAATTGCTAGTATATGAAAGTGCAATTTTTAACCTTGTTTGTCAAACTGAAGTTGAATGTTCTGGAAAAGTACAAAAGGAAGGAGGCCTGCAGAAATATCCCCTGAGACTTCCTTCATCTTTGATTAAATCCAGGAACCACCACAGCACTTTTCTGAGCAAAAGATAAGGGGTTTCCTTTAGCCCAGGAAAGGAATTCTTTTGAATTAAAAGACTATTTGTGATTCTCATTTAGCCTAGTTTCTGCCTCACTATCAAAATCAGGAAGACATTAGTATGTTTTCTGAGTGCTTGGAACTGGTTCATTTTAATATTCAATTGAATTTCCAGTTGTATAACACTTTGTTAAGGTTAGGGTGTGCCTCAGTTCTTCTGCCATTATAAATTGTGGTTGATGTTCTTCTGGGGGAAATACTCCTTGGAACTGCCCAAGATCTACAAATTCTAAGGTTCACTGGCTGCCATGTAACTACTCATTCTACACTCAGGCTGGTAGAATACAAAGGAAAGTATGAGTCCACTCCTGTATATTTTAAGTAAAGGCAGTACATATGCCAGTATTAGCACCCCAAGCCAACAGTGAGGTGTAACACTCAGGTTGCATTTTCCTCTGATTTGAACTGGATCATCTCTCTGCAGGGTGGCTGTGAATTGTAGCTGGGCTCAGCAGGAGCTCTGGGAAGATGTCTGGAGATAATCAGAGCGCCTGTCATGAAATAGTTATTTATCCTGATGAATAGTGGAATGCCTTAGAGCCTTATCTGACCAGAAGTCCCAGTTACAGGACACTTGTTTATATTTGCATACACTAGGTGGCTGTCACCTGACCTTTGGCCTACTTATTGCTGCCACTACAACTACTACCCTAGGAGAGCCTGATTCAGGTATGATGGTGAGGTACACAGAGGAGGCAACTTAACAATAATAAATGAAGTAGCAAATGCACCGGAAATCATAGGTTCCAGAAAAATCAGATAACTTGCTTCGAAGGGTCAGGGGCAATGCCATCTGGGTCATGCATGCTCAGTTACTAGGTAAGAAACAAGAGAAAGCAAGCCATCGATGGACCAAAGCTTTTAGTGGGATCCAGGGCACTATGGCAAGTTGGCCAAAGTTCAGTGCAATCATGATGTGATTAGGGGTGGCCAGTGTGGGATACTGGCCCCATTCATACAGTGTGGGATCAGTGGGAGAGTCATCGATACTATCTAACTCTTCCAGAGGGAGGTAGTAAGGAGTCCATTGTGTACAAAAGATAACTGGATCTAGCTACCCTAGAAACTGGGAGGAAGCAGAGAACTGGAAATCATTCCAAGAGTGACTGAGCACTGCTTCTGCATAGGAAAAAAAGTGATGCTTACATTTTAGACAGATGCAAAGACACTATCAAATTATAAGATTTGGGGTGAGGAGACATAGCTAAGTTAGCACAGTGTCTGCCTGACTTTCAAGAGACCATGGATTCAAATCCCAGCTCCACAAAAAACTGGGTGTGGAAGTGCACACTATAGTCTTAGCAAGTGAGAGGCAGAATGGTGGCCTTATAACATAGTGTAGCTGGGCATCAGCCTTAACGGAGAGCCTCAGCATCAACACCACAGTGCATCTGCGAAGGAGACTCGGAAAGCTGAGTTCACAGATTCTTACAGACCTACATCTGACACATAGAGTTCATTCAGAGCTCATTGCCTCTCAGCATGGTGGGCTCAGGCACAGGTAAGGGTTCTACTCTGATCCTTCTCCTATTCCTCACAGGCCATCAAGGCTTACTAGAAATCTCACTCTCCCCACAATGTGCTGCGGAAAAGATTCTGCTCTGCCAGGATCAATCATTTCCTTGCATTTTCTGCAGCTTTTTCAAGAATTGGATTACTCCTATTGAGGCTGAAGCATACTCTCCAAAGGCCGTACCTTCCCAGCAGCTCTGTCCTTAAGCATTTAACACAGCAGTTACTTCCAGAATGAGCACCTGTCAAAATCATTTGGTACTAAATGTTCTAGCATGCCTTTTAAACAATTTCAATAAATTGAACAGATAGCAGTGGTCCCATACGAAGGTAAAAAGGATGTTTGCTATATCACCTGAAACGGTAAATCTTTAAAAAACAGTGCTCGATCAGGCTTGTTCCTGGGCAGCTGCTGTGTTTCCGCTCTGACTGTGGCTCCAGCTAGCTAGATGCGCTGGCCCTGGCACCCACAAGAAATAAGCCTGGCTGTTGTCTCTGCTAGTCAGCTCCATAGTGACCATGCCCCAAAGCATGAATCTTGAGCCAACTCCGTCACCCTCATGATTCTCTACTAAGACCCAGACAATACCCACCATGCTCACAGCTCCCAGTAGAATGAAGACTCTTAATGCTTAAAGATTATCCAATGGATTTATGTATTTGGAAATGCTCAATACACAAGATGCCCAACCAATTAGAATTGTTACCCAGTATCTTACCTTTTGATAGAAATTGCTATCCGGGACTGCTTGAGATCCATGGTTCTTATATCAACTGAATATAATCTGGTGTCCTCTGAGGGACAAATCTCACTTGAAAAAAATGCCTCCATAAGATGGGGCTACAGGCAAGCCTGTAGAGATTTTTCTTAATTAGTGGTTAATGGCAGAGGGCCAGCCCATTATGAGTGAAGACACCCTGGCAATTGTGGTCCTCAGTTCTATAAGAAAGCAGGCTGAGCAAGCCGCGAAGAACAAGACAATAAGTAGCACTTCTCCATGTCCTGTGCATCAGTTCCTACCTCCAGGTTCCCACCTTGTTTAAGTTCCTGTCTTGGCTTCCCTCAATGGACTGCAATTTAGGATTCCTCAGCCAAATAAACCGTTTCCTCTCCAGGTTGTTCTTGGTCATGGTTGTTCATCACCACAATAGTAAACCATTTGCTTTTCAGGTAAATATGTGCATTCTTAATTCAATACACTGGACTTTTAGATTTCTTGGTCCTTAGCTTACAGTGCTTCATAAATAAGCAACTGCAGGGCCAGTCAGGATCACTGCAGCAAATCTACAGGGAATCTTCATTCCCTATAGAGCCAAAGGTCTGACTGCCAAAAAGAGGAAGGCAGCTCTCCACCTAAAGTTGAAGGAGGGTGCCATGGCAGGAAATGTGTTCTGCAGAAGCTAGGGAGTCTACCCTGGAAGTGAGGCTTATTGAACAAACCGGGATTTAATTAATGTCAGATCTCTAGATTTAAAAAAAAAAAAAGTACGTAATATAGATCCGAATTTCTGGAAATGACTTACACGGCTTGGCTGCCACAAATCAGCACTCCAGCTTTGCACAAAGCCCTGTCCATCTGGCTGGAGGTTTTTCTCTATTTCTGAGTTCTGATTTGGAGATTAAGCGTCTGTTACTTTTAGGTTTTTTTTTTTTTAAACAAGTCTTCCTTTCTGACTTTTGGACCATACACTTTCTATCAATTGATATTTATTTTTACATCTTTAAAAAAATTATTTTTACTTTATTTTTCTTTTCTAAGACAGGCTTCCCCTGAGTTTTCCTGTCTGGTCTCTCTCTCAGTCAAAGTGATCCTCCTGCCTCCGCTTTCCTAACTCTGTGAGTACAGGTGTTACAAGCCAATGCCACTTCTCCCTGCCTATTGTCCACTTTACAATGTATCCACTTTTTACCGCTATGGTTCAAAAGTGAAACTTCCCACACAGAATCATGTGTTGGAACTCTTGGTTCCAACATACTGGCGCTGTTCTCATGGGTTGCCAGAGCTTTGGGTGGTGGACCCTAGCTGGAGGAAGTGGGTCTCTGGAGGGTGGGCCTTGAAGTTTAGAGCTTCCCTGCCACCCCCACTCGCCCTACTTCCAATTCTGCTAAGAGGTAAGGCACCCCAGCTAAAAACAACCACAGCCTTGGGGTTCCTGCCACCCTGCCTTCCCTGTCCTGAGGGGCTGTGTCTCACATTGTGCGCCAAAATAAATCCTTCCTCCTTTAAGTGGCTTTCTCAGATATTTGGTAACAGTGATGAGAATAGTAACTACGGACAACTGGAAGTGAGAAGTGGGCTTGCCTCTGCAGTGAATCTGAGCCATAGGAATTAGTTTAAGGGAAGAACCAGGAAGGCCTCGAATGTCATAGACAAAGCTTATTGGGCCATTTCCTCATGTATCGCTAGGTATATGGCTCAAATCTCTAAAACAAAAGACAGATTTTCCAGATGAAAGCTGTAATACCTTAAGCTTACAAATAAATGAGACTCAAACTATGGTTATTTTATTTGGCTTTGACAATTACTGGGGGTTGAGGGGTAATCTTTAATCTACTCTTCTGATGGCTGTCCTGGCTACCTCCCCAGTGGTGTACACCAGACACTTGTTTCTCCTGGCCTCCTGCTCATGGTCCATCTCCCCTTAAAGCTGCTTCCTCCTCTTCTCCTCTTGTTCTTCCTCCTCCTCTGGTCTGTCTTCACTTCTCTTTCTTCTCTAGCCCCAACCAGGTAACTCAAAACGCACCTACCTCTAATCCCTCCAATTTTATTTACCCAATAGTTTTAAATCAAGGAACAAGGCTTGTACAACCAAAGCTTCTAAATGTGAGAACTTACTTCTAGACCTAGACCTTCTGGTACAGAGTTGACCATTACAATACACAGCAGTAGACCAATCCTCCGCAGAAAGTAACCAATTCACCATAACTTTTATGAGTTGGGAGACCACAAGGAATGTATTCCCAAAGAAACAGGAGACCTAGTATCTAATTTTAGGCTTAGGTTTGAGAAATAGTGAAATACCATAGAAAGTAAGAGGAAAGGTTATGATCAGAATATAAATGACTTGAGAGGAACTTAGCAAAGGTGGCTGCTTAGAATGAGGGGCTCAGGGACTTCCTATGTCCAATTCATAGAAGAAGAGCTATGGGAAGGTCAGAGATTTCCTGCTTCTAGTCCTGTCAAATGCAAAAGTGCCATATTTTGAAGTAAGCCTATCATTACCCTGGACCTTATCATTTTTTCTGTTGTGACCATGGACATATTTTCTTTCTTTTCAAATCCTTATTTATCATTTCTTCCCATTATCATTTGTTTACTGGAGGCAGCGTCTCACTATACTGCTTACACTGGTTTCAAAATCCTCCCTTTCCTGTCCAAGCTTTCCTAGTACCTGGGATTCCTGGAATGGACCACTATGCTACATATGCTATGCTACATATTCTTGAATGTTCCATGTACACTGAAGAAAGTATAGGTTTTATTGCTTCTGGGTACAGTGCTCTGTGTGTGTTAATTAGGTGAGGTTGTCTGATAGTATTGACAGTTTTTTGTTTGCCGCATTACACCGGGTGTCAAGACATGTGGATTCTTTATAAATAAGTTGTATGAATAGGAGAATCGATGAATGAGTGGACGAATATATGATCTATTGATGAGTATTATCATCATTTTTATCCTTACCTAGAATCTATTCTCCTTCTCTGTCTCCTCCCTCCTTCCCACCTCCTTATGTCCCGCCCTCACCAGCACCTGGTGCTGATCAAGAGCAAACTCAGGTTCTAGCACTGTTCCCTAGCTTCAGATAAACACTGGACTTGCTGAAGAACAATGTCAAACCTAGCCAAATTTGTCTTACTATGTTATAGACAACCACAAAAAAAGCATCAAGTGGAAGGCTGTCCTTTTGCAAATCTATCAATAGTGTGCACAGTATTCTCAGTTATTTATAGTCTGATGATTGCTCCTTTTCAATAATGTATTGAAAGAAAAAAAACTACCCAGAGAAAAAACCTTAATGTTACAGGGCTGAAGCTAAGGCTGGGGTCTATCTTATACAAGGCCCTGGGTTCATGCCCAGTACTGAAAAAGGGGTGTGTGTGTGTGTGTAAATCCACCCCCAGCACTGAAACACAAATATGATAAATCTCATTTCCCAGTGGACAGCTAAAGATGGGGAATGGAGGGGACCAGAAGGAAGGGATGTTGTGACAACTGACTTTTTTTATTATTGTAGAAGGATATTCTTCAATTTTTTTATTATTATTTTACTCTGGCTTTACAAGGCTTTTGATTCTTTGCATAACTCTTTTTTAAAGAGATATCAGTCGTGTTTGTGGCTTATAATAAAAATCGCAGTGCCTGCTACAGAGACATCAGTCTTTTCAGAGCGCTCGCCATGTCTCCCCACAAAGTTATATTTCACATTTATGCCTTTTTAAAATTCAGGCAAATCAATATTAATTTTATCTTGAGACTTTTACAACAGTCCCTGAAAGTCCTATAAATACTCTGGCATGTTGGAAAGACAGGGTTTCCAAACTGGGCTTGTGACCAGTTTGTGGTTTGAAACCTGTTAAGTAGAGTTATCATCAGCGTGGCCTCCTGTGGGTAGCAGGTAGTATTCTGCTCTTCCTTAGTCAGTACAACTAAACTAATCCTCACCAAATTCGTAGGCAGTCAGGGTTCAGCTCAGCTCTCTGTCATTTCAATTTCCTAAGAGACTAATACCTTTCCTTTCTTTTTTTTCTTCTTTCTTTGTTAATTCCCTCTAAGAAAACCTTGATAGAAATCAAGTCTGGCCGGCTCATCTAGTTCTTGCATTAAGTATGAGTACTATCTTTGCAATCACACAGACTTGCTTGCTAGTCTGTTTTCAATTAGGTAAGGCATGTCTTAGCCTGAGAATTTATCTGCATAATTCTAGGCTTTAATATGTAAGAAAGCTAGCCAAGAGAATATTACTTGTGATTTTTTGTTGTTAAACGGATTGAAACTAACTTAATGCAATCCCTGTAAAAACCTTCTCCCTACCCTCTGAAATCTTTTAATTACACACTACACCAGGTATGCAAACATTACCTTGACATTCTCTTGTTTTAACTCATATCTCATTCCTTCCTTCTTTGATTCCGCCCACATATTACTAAGCCCAAAAGGAGTTCTCAGCACTTTGCTTTTGACAACAGTAAGAATGGTTCTGCTTCAGGGTGAACAAGAATTGTTTCAAATCCACAAAACTACTCATGTTGAGGACCCTAAAAGGAGCCACAGTTTAAAGACTGCACAACCAGATTAAGGCTCCTAGGTGGAGCCCTTGCTGGGAAAGGTGAAGGTGCCACTTAAGCTACTTGCTGGGTGAGAGCTCAACTGTAAACTCCATGAGCAAGCCAGCACACCCTGCCTCCCTTAGCTGCCAGGAGGCAATCACAGATTTCCTGGTAATAGACCTGTATGGGGATACAGGTCTGTAGTAATGAGTAATGGGTTCCTTCTGTGTCCTGTGTTAAGAATCCAATTAGGTGGCTCTGAGGTGGCCTCCTTGAGTTTCTCAAACCTTTTGTTGATTCCAGAGTGTGCCCAGGACTATTGCTTAGTCCCTTCTTCCTAGGCAGGCAACCTCAGCTTCCTCCACACCCTTTGGCTTGTTTGGACTCCTGTGCAGATGCACAGCAACAGCCATGGTTCTAGGGCTCCTCTAGATGAGAATGTGGCCTGTCTTAGGTGCATTCAAGCATCTGCAACCTCTGAGGAGTAACAGCCACTGACAGGGAGTTACAGGTGATAATCAGCAGAGAGAAGGTATAAAACAGAAAATCTATCCTTTGGTGTCTTGGCTTAAATTTCCCTTTCAATCAGATCTTTTCTTGACAGACCACCCCATCTGGAATACTGAAGCTTTTTTTTTTTCTTCATAAGAAACAATTATCACATATAACAATTGTTACTTATTTCTTTTGTGTGAGGTAGACCAGGCTGGCCCTGAATTTGCCATGATCCTTTTGCCTGTGCCTCCCTTTTAAAAGCTGAGCCTATAGGAGTGTGTCCACTGGGCCTGGTCTTATATTTTGTTTCAAAGACAAAGTTTCATGCTGTAGCCCAGGCTAGCCTGGAATGCATATATAACTTGATGAGTTCCAGACTTGATTTCTATCAAGATTTTCTGAGAGGAAATTAACAAGGAAAAAAAGAAAAGAAAGGAAAGGTATTAGTCTTTTAGAGAATTGAAATGACAGAGAGCTAAGCCGAACCTTGACTGTGTACAAATTTGATGAGGATTAGTTTAGCTGAATTGACTAAGAGCAGAATACCCTGCTTCCCACAGGCTAGCCTGGAACTCATATGTAACTTGATGAAAATCAGTATTCATCCTCTGTCAACTTCATAGTGCTGGGATTAGTCACTATACCCGGCTCTGGATCTTGGTGTCTGTACAACTATCTCTGTGTGTGTTCAACAGTGTACTCTCAACACACAGCTGGTCCACTTGGCACTGAAGCCACATATACTGAGCTTTTGTTGAATGAAGCAGCCACTGGCCATGAGGAAACAGAGTAAGTCTGAAAGAAAAGAAGACAGAGGATGAACACCAGCTGTGCTTGCTCTGGAGACACAGTCCATCTAGCTCCCCATGCTACATGGTCTTTCCTCATGCTTTCTCCTTCCAGATGGAGGCTGAGCAAATAAAGCATCATCGTGATCAGCTAATATTCCTCAGAGAATGCTGCACGGTGTCAGCTAACCTGCACAACAAGTGTCCATGAAATAGGCATACTTCTTCTATTTTGTGTAGAAAGAAACCTAGACTTGAAGGATGTGGGTGTATATGAGCTACATTATCAACAATATGACAATATCAAGACTTACCTCATGGCGCTTATGTGCCCCTCAAAATGCACTATAAAACAAACTGCTTTACTTTGGGCACAGTAGAGTGGGCAAAAGAGCAGCATGTAAACAGGCCTGTTGTTTAGCTTCTTGACTCTGTCTACCCTGAGTCTTTGCCATCTCTGTCTGTGCCCTAGTCTAGTACATTTCCCTCTTAGTATTTTCACTCCTTTTCTGCCATATTCTAGAGTCTATTACATAAACAGGAAACTACCTGTCCATATTGAATCCAGTCCTAGGCCAGAGGTAGGCTGTGTCTCACCCTCAACAAGGCACACCAGGATCTAGTCATAGAGTTCACTGGGGAGCTATGCTCAGTCTTCCAGGCTGGGGAATTATTATTATTATTATTATTATTATTATTATTTGTACTTAGAATTTAACTGAAGAAAAAAATAATTGAAGTGAGATTATTTTTATTCCTCAATTTTAGCAGCTTCTAATAATTCAATCTCTTTTGCTTTTTTGCTTTGTCTGGATACATAGCTGAACAGGCAGTTTGAGAATGTTAGCCAACCCCAGGAGGAAACACAGGCAACTCCTCTTCAAACCAAAAATACTGTTAATGCTCCCTAAATTTTGCTACCTTGAAAGAAAATGAGATTCAATTATATTGCATTACATACTCATTCACTAAGTGGGATGTTATGGTAGTGGCAGAAGACAGACATATCATTTTAACATATGCAAATTACATTGTAAGTTAAAGGTTTGTTTCATTTTATTGTTCATTAGTTAGTTTGTTTGCTCATTTGGGGGTTTGTTTTATTTTGTTTTGTTTGATGCTAGA
Source organism: Grammomys surdaster (assembly GCF_004785775.1). Taxonomy (NCBI): domain Eukaryota; kingdom Metazoa; phylum Chordata; class Mammalia; order Rodentia; family Muridae; genus Grammomys; species Grammomys surdaster. The sequence goes on from NW_021604613.1 coordinate 7,664,487, forward strand.
AATATAACTCAAGCCTCAAGCCCAGGGTTTTGCGAATGCTAGGCAACTCTTCATTATCAAACTGCACCCTCAGCTTCTAATTTAGTCATTCTTCCCTTAGACATAAATGTTGAAGGCTCTGATGGCATAGAATAAATCAGGATAAACAAATTGACTAACTCTGAGAGGTTCAGAATCTAGTTGCAATTGTTCCTAACAAGATCAAGATATAACAAGGTCTTTTGATCTTTAGTGTAATACCAATATATTGCCTCTTTCTTAACCAAACTTAAACACCAACCTCCCAACTGCTGGGGATGTTTGGTACCCCGCCTTGCATTGAGGAGAACAGAGAATGAGATACAGAGAACACAGTAGAATTACATGCTCACCTATTCTGTTTCTCCCTTCCTTGTCCCAGCCTAATTGTACAGGTAAAAATGTGGAGGCAGCCTAGTCCAACTTCCACACCTGACTGTGAGCTAACAAGGAAGATGTGCAACCCAGGGATTCACTGGTCTTCTGCACTGAGGGATCATGTAGACAAAACTGAAAACAAACTTAAGAGGGAACTATGTTAAACTTAATGCATTTTAATTACTCGCTATAATTTCCTATAGTCGCCAGAAAGAATTTAAAAGTCACACAAATATGTCTGCCCTGTGTGAGGTTCTTTTTTTTTTTTTTTGTCTTTTTGTTTTGTTTTTGAGGTTTGGTTGTATGTCTTTGCACATGGATTTGTACCCATGTTTCTGGCGACAGGGTCTCATGTATCAGGCTAGCTCCTTATATATCAAAAGTTGACCTTGAATTCGTGCTACTCCTGCCTCCACCTCCCAAGTGCTGGGGTTACAGGTGTGCACTACCACACTGAGCTTCGTTTTGAGGTCTTCAGTGGATAAAACAGTGCTGAGCTCGGCTGACACAGTCTGCTCTAATCGTGTGCTGTGAAGTTGGAGCACAGAGATAAGGCTTTTCTTGTTCTGTTTACTAGACAAAGAATCTTGAGCAAGATCAAGTAATTTGTTTTAATTTAGGAAACATTTATTCAACATCCTTAAAAGGACTGAGCTAGGTTCTTTCAGTAGAAGTAAATCCTAATGAGGAAATAAGACAAAGAAAAAAAAATCCCTATTGTTGGTATCAGGCTGGAACCCAGTGACATCACATCTAGGTGACTAGACGACCCCTACATCATTGCCAAGGCAACCGCCATACACTCCCAGAATCCACCTGGCTACCTCACCTTCACCTGGGAGAGGCTAAAATAGGCAGAACTCCCTGATCTTGCCCTCTTTCTCCACCATCTTCCTCTATCTCTCTTCCCCCACTTTTGCCCTTTGCCCTGAAATAAACCACCTCCCCCTTGGAACAGTTTGGTCTGGTGTTGTCTGTTCTAAGCTGTGCGCCGAACACCTATAAATGAAGTGTTTGATAACCATTTAAATGAGGAGGGCTTTATAGCTGGTAGAACAGATATGAGTAGCTGTTGAAAGATAGGGCATTTTAAAATTTTTAAATAATATTTAAGATTCACAAATAGTAAATATATGGAGTAAATCATGTTTGGATGTATGTGTTGATATGTGTTCATATTATGAAATAATTAAATCAAGCTAATTAATTCATTGTTTCAATATTTGGATTTGTACTGGAAATGTGTTAACTATATCTGTGAGCAACTTTGAATTGTGCAACAGATTATTATTTATTATAGTTAGTATTCATTCCAGAAGATCAGTAAGGTGTATTCCTCCAGTGTATTTGAGACAATCTTTCTAGGTTGCCCTGGCTATTCTGGAACTTTCTCTCAGGCCAGCCTTGGCCTCACAGAGATCCATCTTTGTCTATCTCCTTGAGCTGTGATTAAAGTCATGTACCACCATGCCCAGTTACAATTGTATGACTTGATGAACAGCTTTACCTTCCCCAATACCTCCTTCCTAAGCTTCTGGTCACTGCCATTCTACTGTTGACAATGAGTTGCTTAGGCTCCATATAAAAGCAGGATCCTTAAGTGTTTGTTGCTCTATATTTGGCTTATTCTACTTAGCATACTGTTCTCTGGGCTCATACATGTTGTCACAGATGACAAGATTCCCATTTTTAAGCTGGGGATAGTTTTCCAATGTAAATACCATTGCAACATTGTGATATGTTCTTTATTTCTTCATCTCAGGTGAATACTCAGCTTGGCTCCATGCATGTTTCGGCTTTTGCAAATGTATCAAGCCACTTTTCTGTGACCGTGTTGAAATACTATTGTAGGTGCTATTTTTGTGGGGAGGGTCTACTTTACCGGGTTCTTATATCTACCACCTTTCCAACACTTATTCTACCCTAATCCCTTCCAATCCCCAACAGCAGGAAATAAAGAAAGATGGTTAGAGAGGAAAGGGGGGCATAGACCTCTTTAGACCACTTCCTGCTGAGGAGTTTCATCCAGTCTTTGTTGTCAAAATTTCTCCAGCAAACCAGCAATAGCAAACATCAGAGTAAATAGCAGCAGGGACCAGCAGCAGTAGAGAGAGCAGCAGCCACCACAGGCACTCTAGGCACTCTATACCCTCTCAAGAGTACCCAGAATTCCAAACAAACTATCTGCAGCTGGCAAAAATCACTCCCCTCCTAGAGCATGAGACAATTGTAGTTAGTGGCTTTGGATAACCTAAAGCAGCCCCATATCCCACACCTGGGATTAAAACAAAAACATATTCACATAACATAGCTGGTTTTTTTTTTTTAAGAAACCAAAATTCTCACTACATCCCAGGATCCGAAGCAACATCCAGAAGAGGTTGTTTTGGCTTATGATGATTATGGAAGAGGCACAGCAATGTGTAGATGAAGAGGAAGCTGAGCGGTCACACCTCAGTGTAAAATACAAGTAGAAAGAACCAACAGGAAGTAGAAAGAACCAACAAGAAGTAAAAAGAACCAACAGGAAGTAGAAAGAACCAACAGGAAGTAGAAAGAACCAACAGAAAGTAGGGTGAGGCTATATACTCTCAAAGCCCACCAGCAGAGAAGGGCTCCTCCCAGCAAGGCTTGGTCACTTCCGGAAGAAACCTGAGATAAAGGTGGCTTTTAGCATACCAGAAGGGCCTGTTTGGCCTCCTGCTTCACTCAGTATCTGTCTCTCCTATCAGCACTTCTCACCATCCCCCCACCTCCATCTGCTCCTCCCCCACCCTAAACCTCTCCAGCCCAAGGGACTTTGTATCCCTTCCCCCCAGCTTCTCAGGGCTATATAAACCAGCTATTTTGGCCTCACTGAATTCTCTTGGTGTTCTCTCCACCCCCCCCCTCCCTCCCTCCCTCTCGCTCTTCTAGACCCTCCTCTCCTCTCCCCTCTTCTCTTTTCTTCCTCTCGTGCACTCTCCACCTCCCTCTCCTCTCATAGCTCAGTTAAGTCTGGACTCTTCTAGATGTCTCTGGCTGTTTTCTCTTTCCTCTCCTCTCCTC
>NW_021604613.1:7668330-7680300 GCF_004785775.1 Grammomys surdaster
CTCCTCTTCTTCTCTTGTCTCTCTTTTTGTTTTGTTTGCATCTCCACACTGTTTGCCATCATGGCAGGACTAATTGACACTCCCGTCATCTGTGCAGAAGAGTTTTCACTTCTACATCTTGCCAGTGTTCAGCTCCTCTCATCTTTTTAATACTATTCATTCTAACTGGTTTGAGTTTTTAGTGTCTAGGGTTTCAACTTACAGTTTCCGGAAGACTAATGCTAAACAATACTTTTCATACACACCTATTACTAGAGGTAGATCTTATTTTGAGAAATGTCTAAGTCTTTTAACTTTGCATCCAGTTAGATCATTCCTCTGAGTCGTTAGAATTAGAAGGCAGAATCTATTATCATTTTACTCAAGATTCGCCAAGGATTATGTCCTTGAAAGAGGCATTGACAGTTGCGTTCACTGTGGTGGGAGTGGGGGGGATTAATTCTATTCCATCTCTTTTATCATTTTTCTAAAAAAGAAGAAACTAATATATGGTCAAATCCTTTGTTTTTAAATGTAAACTGTATTTTTACTTAACTGTGAAAACCATACAAAGTATTATATTCAAATTGAGAACATAATTCACTCTGTTGAAAAGTATATAAAACTTGCAAGATTTTAAAAGCATAATTCGCATTTAAAAGGGAATGCTGGAGAAGGGCCATGTGAAGAGGGAAAGCCAGAATGTAGGTGCTTCTAGATTACAACAATCAGGGCACTGTAAAAGGACGAGTCCAGAGGTCCTTGTTTTATTTACTTAACCACAGTCTCTCCTGAAACTTTTGGATGTAAGTGCAGAAATAAAGGTATTTATGAAGTCAGACTTGTAATTGCCAGAAAGTAATAACAAATGCCAACTTGGTCCTTCCTACCTGTGTACGTCCTAAGGGAAGGATGAGCTCATGGATGCATGTATATATAGATCATTACTAGGCTGAATTAAAATACATTAAATATGGAAGTCGGAAATAAAGCCATGAAAATTATCCAGCATAAAAAGAACAGTAAGAACAACTTAGAAGTTTAAAAAGGAGAGACCCTAAGATGGTTGCTGGCTGGGTAAGGTTACTAAGCATCCTTCAAGAGAAACACCTTATGTAAAGCCCTGGCAACTGGCTGGTCTAAATCGGTGCAAATTTAGGTGGAGGGATTTGCTTTAATCTTCTACTTGTGTCTGTCTAGTCCCCAGACCCAAGAGACTTCTGTAACTGACACCTGAGCTGGAGTGAGCTGAAAAGAGGCAAAGAGCCTTGAGCATCTACTAAGACTTTCTTTAAAGGGTAAGTTTTTCTTTTTTCTTTTTTTTTTTTCATTTGCTGTGTGGTTAGTGGCTTAGCAAAGCATATGCCGTGGGTTAAGAAGTTAAATATTTTACTATTTTACTTCTGAGCAACAATGCCTTTAGTCATATAGGGATCAATACAAATGACAGACATGCTCTTCCTCTCACACACCCCAGAACTTTCATACTCTAGAGTAGCAGCAAGCAAACTTGGGGTGTATTAATGTATTGGCATCACCACAGGATGAGGGCCAAGAAGAAAAACCTTAATGACTTTAAAATATAAGTAGTTACCAATCACTAACACATCCACACAAAAGCAGTTCATACAAAGACATACATGCTCAAAATGAGAATTAGAATTGGGAGAAGCTAAGACAATGGAAACAGGAAGGAAACCTGTGTGTGAAGTGTGTGATTAATAAATCAAAATGTGGACAATGGATTGCATACAAGATTCAGTAGAATACTGCTCTTTAAAATAATTCAAAATGATTGAAAAGGATTGGTTTAAAAGTAAGCCAACATATACATTCCTTTAGTCATGAAATCATTACTTTTAATGGTATCCAAGGTAAAGGAGACTCCCAAGAGTGAACTGTAGGGGTGATGGAGAAGAACAGGAGTAGGTTTACAGTGCAGAGAAAGGCATTATGCAGCTGTCTAGAGAGATATGTCATCAGCACCATCATGAACACAAGTAAGGAAGACAAAATATTGGCGGATATACTAATGTGGTTTGTCTCCTCCTAACCTCATCTCTGAACCCAAATGGGAGTTTTGCAGTTAATGCTGACTAGCTAGCTGATTTACCCACAAACGGGTTCAGAAACACAAACAATTCATTCCACATAATTCTGATGCAGAAATACAACCTCAATCTTGAAAATCCGGACACTTCTATCTGAAAATTAAAACCTTCGTTACTGTAAGAAGACTTCTGTTCTGGGGTAGCACTTTGAATTATGAGTGATCCCCATCTGTCAAACTCAGCATCTCAATTATTATAACAGGAAGGGAACTCTGATGTGCATTACCTTGGAATTCAGAGTTCCTTTAACTGTGAAGGCTCATCAGCAAGAAAAGCCCAGGCCAAGGCCTTTCAGTAGCAAAGCAAACCATGACTCAATGTAAAAGAAAAGAAAGTGGAATCAGAGTGGGGTTTTGTTTTGTTTTTCAGGTATAGGGTATGAGGAATTTAAATCTTGTTCAGGGCTTTTCTTCTGCATGAGAGATTAAATGCAGGGAGAGACAACTCAGAAGTGTTTTCAGGATTTTTTTTCTTTTTTTTCTTTTAGTTTTTAGGTATTTTGTGGTCCAAAAAACTGATCATCAGAGCATACTTTAATAACAGTCAATTTTAGTTGTAGGCTTCATTTTGTGTAAACTGAAGAGCTTGTATTTACATATTGTGAGTTTTTGTTTTTAATCTTTTGAGTCAGTTGTCAGTTTTTTCTTTGCTATAATAACAGAAATATTAGCTAAGTTCCCAAAAAGCTAATGTATTCAGTGTTGTAGGCATTCCTGTTTTTACTTTTTAACTGTATTTTGACTTAAGTGAGTAAATTTTGTTGTTAGTGTTGTTTTTGGTTTTTTAAGACACAGTTTCTCTGGGTAGCCCTGGCTGTTCTAGAATTTGTTCTGTAGATCAGGCTAGCTTCTAATTTAAGATATCTACCTGCCTCTGTCTCCCAAATGCTGGGATTAAAGGTGGTGTGCACCACCACTGCAGATACTTGAATTGAAAACAACAATGGCAATGACTTTGAAGGCAATGAGTTTGATTTCCTAAACTTCCAGGAAATATATATATATATTCACACACACACACACACACACACACAATATTAATCTCATACTTAGCTCTTGGGAAATAATGCTCTCAACACCTACAGGCTTAAGTTACATAAAAACAAGAGTCAGCAGGCTTTGACCTCAAGCACATTATGTCTCCTTCATCATATAAAAGAGCAATTTAGCTTTGAGCATTTCGAATAAGTGCTTTCTTGTTGCTATTATAATTTTGGTTTCTGAGTTTTCTTGGTTTTCCTTCTTATTTTTGAGCCTGGGAGTAGCTATATAGTCTTGGCTAGCCTAGAATGCCCTAGGTAGACCAGGCTATCCTTGACCTCCTAGAGATCTACTTGTCTTAGTTTCTGAATACTGAAACAATAGGACTGCCCCACCATGCCCTGTGAGTTTCCCCAGTGTAGTGGTGAGGAAAAGAGCTTTATAGTCAGATGAACCTGAGTTTGGTTCCTGTCTGCACACTGTTGGAACCTGGGCCTGCATCTTTAGATCAGACACCATACCCATGCCCCTCTATGGCTCTCTCTGGGACTGGTAAGCACTTTGTACAATGATTTGACAGCTCTCAATTTATGGGACCTGGTCCCTCCATGCTTTTCGTCACATACTCTCTGTTGGACTAAATCACATGATGCAAAACTTCCCCCTGGCTCTAAAAGGTTCTAAAAAGTCTGACCTATCCTTTATCTGGGGACTTGGTCTGTGTTGCCCTAATGAGTCTCTCTGAACATACCTTATTCCACTCAGGCTTTAATGGGAAGCTCCACCTTCCTTTAAGGATCCATCATGTTTAGGTTGCCAAATATTGTCCTACTTCTGTGTACTGCTCTGTATCCCTCCTGAAGGCCTAAACATTACCATGAGGCCCCTTCAATAAGCCTCATAGAATTGCCTTGTGCGAGCCTCCACTCAGAGCCAACCATTACTGCTCATCTTTGGTTGACTTTACTGCTTTCCTGGAGACCCAGATTTTCCAGTGGAAAATGGAGATGCTAAGCTTTAGTGCCCAGTGGCTCGTTAAATCAGATATGTATACAACAGTAAATCGATCCTAAATTGTTGCATCTCCTCCCCCACATACATTATTTAAATGAAATGTTTAGGTTTAGCATTGTCCACATCTGTCTGCATTGATTTTTATCTAGAGTTTCCAAGTCAGTTTCATAGTCAGGATGAAATTGGTTAGAAGCTCAGTATCAAAAATTCAAGCACAGGTAAGAACAGCAGGGCAAGAAGCTCCAGGGAAAGGTTGGATAAATGTACTTCATATTGGTGCCAGCATCCAGTGTTTGAAATGAACTTCCAGGGTGAGGAATCCAGAAAATGAAACTCCAAAAGCCTGGAAAGACAGACAATTACTGGAGGAAGGAAGGAAATGAGGGAGGAAAACAATAGTTAAGGTAGGAATTCTCTGGGTATGCTAATACTTTCTCGGAATGCCAGCATCAGAAGCTGAGGCAGGAAGATCTCCCATGTGGAATCTTTACTTTTTCATAGAAATTGTGGCAACAGATGGGAAGATTTATAAGCACTCAATTCATCTGGCTCCATATTAGTTAGTTGTATTATCTTAATATCAGAATTCAAATGAAGATAAAATTTCTGTTGCTCCAAATTGTAAAGACAAAGCAGAAAGGGACTGGAGGTAGAAAGTGTATAGACGCACATAATATAAACTCTTAAGACTTATAATTCCTGTTTTATAAAGACACCATCTTAATATGTAATGACTAAATAGGTAGGACTTAGGCAATTACAACTGAGCCCCGCTGAGGAAATCCTCTGTGTACTTCCCAACCTGGATAGTTACGACTTTGTCGTTCTCAGAAGACTGCCTGCCACAGCACCAAGTGCAAAGTCTAGACTTTGTGGACTTTTCCTCAGGCTTTTGTTTTGTTTTTTGGATTTCACCTGCTTATTTGTTTTGGATGTCCATTTTCAAGATCTTAATAAGGAGTCTAAGACACAGAGGTGCAGGGAGGCGGCAGGCGCAGCATCTCCAAGCACGGAGCAGGCACAGTAGCATCTCAAAGTGTTCACCAGCTTATCCACTGACTCGTCCATTTTGATTCCTTCTACTTCCCCTAAAACTCTTTGATGCTTTTGTGTATGAGTGTGATTTTTCCCCCTAGACATGGAAGTTTGCTTCTTTGAGCTGTAGAATCTACCACATTAATAAATTAAGTACCTAGACACTGATTATCCTGTATTCTTCCTTGCTTAGTTGTTGGGAAGTACATATTCCTTATAATACCATGCATTGCTAGTGTTGGAATCAGGATATAATTATTTTCAATTAATTTTATGTTATATGAAGTTTTTGAAGCTTCATAATCAATTATATGACATCATCACGAAACCTCAGAAATCAGTCATCAAGCCAGATGTGGTAACTCAACTGTGAGAGACTGGGGCACAGAAGGGTTTTAAATTTGAGGCCAGCCTGGATTACTTAGTAAAATCCTATCTTAATAAATAAATAGAGTTGGCAACGATTTTCTCCATCCTACAAGCAGTCTTCACTATGCTAATTGCTTCCTATTTGTTGGGCAGAAGCTTGCAAAGTAAATAAAAGTCCTTTGGTGTGGCAGAATGAACTGCAAAGCTTATGGAAACAGTGGAGGGAGTGAGGGAGTGGCTTCACAAATACCTAAGCCCAATCTGAATATCAGGGAGGGGGGGTTTAAGCAATATTTTTAAAAGGGGAGAAGGGTTGGAAAAGTGGCTCAGTGAGTAAAATGCTTGCTGTGCAAGGATGAAGACATCAGTTCAAATCCCCAGCACTCATATAAAAAGCCAGCAGGGTATAACATGCCTGTGACAGTACTGCTGGGGGGGGGGGGGGGGGGGGGGGTAGACCCAACAGATCCTGGAAGGGTTCCTGACCTTCCTGTCCAGGTGGTTTGGCTGAACCTATGAGCTCCCATTTCAGTGGGAAGCTATTTCAAACAATAAGGCACAGAGAAAAGGAGGAAGACACCATATGTTGACCTCTGGTCTCCATAAGTGCAAGCACTGGTATGAGCAACAACACACACACACACCTATAACATGTATACACAACGCTTCTTGGTCTCCAGGTTTTAACAATCATAGGTAGATTTTGAGTGTGATTCACTGCCCCGGCTCATAGGCAATGATAATTGCTCCTAAACATTAAAGGCTGATGGATAAAGTGTCCTTACCGCATTACCTGTGTTCTAGAAACAGCCTTATTTTAAGGCTGTACAGGCAAAAGTTGAGAGAGAAAGATAAATATTTGTGTTGAAGGGAGGTGGCCATAGAACTGCAAATAGACAATATAGACATAAAAGGCTGGAGGTTGGTTGTGTTCCCCAGAAGGACATGCTTTATTCTGCCTCATTTTCTTGACACAGGAACAGCTCCATGTGGGACACAACTCAGTTTTATCCAGACCAAACTTCCAAGCTATCATTCACGCCTTCCTCAAAATGTGCTCTCCTTCTGTTGCTAAGAAAAAGCCCCTGTCTGCTTAGTGCCTCTGGGTTCAACTAGACAGAAGTGATAAAGATAGAGGCTAAGAGGCTAGTTAAAAACAAAGAAAAGAAAATCCTACCTGGGGCAGGTTTTGAATTCCTAAGGTCGTATTTAACTTGCTCAGGATTTTCATTCAACATTTACAATTGGCTCAGTGTTCTGCTGAAGGGAAAACCTGTTGATACAGCTCCTTTAAAGACTGTGGTTTCCAAACAACTCCAGATAACATACATTCCTCTGGTAAGAGGTAGAGCGCTGCAGCTAGCCTTTCCCATTCATTCCGAGAAGGAGAAAGAGACTCAACTTACCTTCCAACAGATGAAGTTAAGCAGATCCCGAACGTGGATTGACTTGTTTTATGATCCGAGGTTCTGATGGTAAGGTCTGTAAGCTATGTCCTCACCCCACCCCCATTCCCCTACCCTCCTCTCCTCTTCCCCAACCCGGCACCTCCTGAGCTCACAGTTGGGAAAGTGTTTCTGGTTCCGCGTTTCTTCCTCCTCAAGCGTAGTGACCCTCCTTTTCTTTTTAGCTCCAACAAGATTGCTGCTTTCTTTATTTTGAAGTCTGTGTGCCTTGACTATCTAATATATTCATTGTTTCTCTTTTCTTTTGTTCCTTATGCTTGAGCACATCTAAAAAACAAATGTAAGCTTTGTATCAAAACAAATTGAATGCATACTTTATAAAAAAACATGGATAAGTCTGGTCCCTGTGGCTATATTCTTAGTGTTTAAAATTCTGGCAGTAGTTACATTTTTTTTTTTTAATTACCAACCGACTTTGTATAGAAACCTGTTTTCTGAGGTTATTTTCTTTGTGTTCTTCTGGATTATGTATAAAAATATTCAGTATGCTTCAGAAATAGTATGTGCATTTTAATTAAGTGGAAATTCAACAGATTAAAGCTTTTGAATGATTTTTTTTCTAATTAGTCAGTTATATTTATCTACAGTACTGATTGAATATACTGCAGCAAAGATGAATACAAACATTACCCAGTATAACAATTAAACTTAATAAAGACTAACAGGACTCGATCGGGTATATAGCATGAGAGATACCACCTCCTAGATAGTTGTCCAGCACCACACACATGAAAACACACACACACATGCCGCACAGGTCTTTTAAAAGGATTCCAGGTAGAAATGAGAGTGCTTGCTGGTGTTATTCCTTGAGAGCTGGGTTGTTTAAATTTTGTGGCTGTTGTTAAACTCTTTAATGATGTAGAAAGAAACCAATGGTTTGTTCTCATGTGTTCTGTCTCTCCCTTTATCCTGTACTGGATTTCCATGGTCCTTAATACTCACAAAGCTACTTATCTGTCCACCGTCTCTCTCTGGAAGGGACTGTTCTCACCCACATCTTTATCTCCTGAGATCGTGGACTTTAGGAATAATAAAACATTGATCTCCAGGAAGCTGGCTGGCTGGGGATAGCTACCAAATCCCTAACCTCAGAAAAGAACTTGGTTAGCATCTGATACATAGTAGCGGGTTCACAGAAGAGGACTTGGGATATCATCTGATACATAGCAGGGACTTGATGAGTGTTTGGTGCATGAAAGTCTTCAGTCATTTCTTTTACACCAAATATGTTCCCAGCTAGATCATGAGGGAGAAAGTTTTCTCTTTTTTTTTTTTTTTTTTTGTCTGTTTCGCAGTGACTTTACATTGACAAGTTTAAGCAGATGAGCTTTCCTATAGCGTCGTGAGCCTTCCAAAGTCAGCCTCATTTCTGATATTCCCTTTGGATTTTCCTTTAAGGAAATCTCGAAGTTGAGTTGCTAGATCCACCCCTACCCACTGAAATGAGAGCAATGTGGCTTATGGCTCTCTATTGTGAAGTATTTGCTACTAAGTTGCTTTAGTGGCTCAAAGAAACTCTTAGGTAAATACTAGAAACCTTCACATTGCCTCCTGCCTGAAGACAGCCTCAGCTGAACACATTCATTCATCATCCCCTCTCCAGCAGAGTAGGAAGCATGATCACATGTTGACGATTTGCAGCTGGTTTCAACTCTGTACTGTTATGGGAACAATTAGAACATTTACAATCGCAGGATTTCATCCCCTGTGGAAACACTGGACAGATGCCCTGGGTAATGAATGTTCTGTCCTGAGCAGGATAAAAATCTCCTAGATAAGACGCTGCCTGGTTTAAAAACTTCTAGACCTCTTTTACCCCCTCCCCCATTCAATTCATTCATTTCCCACGTATCCCTTCTCCGGCCCCTACAGGTCTATGATATTCTGAATTAATCGTCTTCACCTTCCTTGAATCACGCCAGTCCTTGAAAAACAGTTTTTAAATATTACTGCTTTTTTTCCAGATATATAATATGTTTTACAAATTCTCTTAGTATTGAGGATGTATCTCAGTTGCCAGAGTGCTTGCCTAGTATGTTAAAGCCCTGAATTCAACCCCAGCACTGAATTAAAACAGGCATGATGGTACAAGCTTGAAATGACAGCCCTCAGAAGGATGGAAGCTGGAGGATCAGAAGTACAAATTTACCCTCAGCTGCATGGCAGGTTAGGGACCAGCCTCCTACTTGGGATCCTATCTCAATAAATAATGAATAAATAAATAAATAAATAAATATCCTTCTGGCAGTCACCTTGCTGTGACTCAAACAACATAATTTGCAGTTCCTAAGGCAATGACCACACTATAATTATGTGTATTTATCTCACCCTCCCTGGTTGATAAACTGCCTGCAGGCCAGATTGTCTCAACTCTTTTATCTTTTGCTGTGGCTTCAACTCTTTGCCCCCCCACCACACACTGAGTATGTGTTTGTTTATTCAACAGAGATTCCATGAAAACATGCACATAGATTCCCTGAACCAATCATGTCAGATGCTGGTGAGACTTGAGGAACCAGATGCCTTCCCTACTAGCAGTTAGCAGCTTCATATACTAAGAGGACCAACTATTCACTAGGATCTGCCAAAGCACTTCTAAGAGTTCATTGAGGCAGGAAGGAATGTGAACTTAGGGGACAGTAGAGACCAAAGAGGCAGCTGGTTGGAGATGGGGAAGGGAGAGCAAAGGTCTCTGTAAACTCCTTGGTTGGGAAGCAACATAGTTTTGAAGTGGCAAAGGGCCTTGTGACTGAGCTTATTCAAGAGAGTTCAGGATGAAAGATGTTTTTGAGTACCTAAGGAAAATATTTTAAAAACTATTAAAAATTAGCAAATATTAATGACAGAAAAATGACATGCCTCTGAGCTAATGAGCAAATGATAAATTAAGTTACTTCCTAATACCATGATTGAAGCAGGAAGTTTCCGTCTCTAGGAGATTACAGACTCCAGATATATCATCTTGACATTTGGTATTCCCAATAGAACTAGCTGTCTCATTACAATTTAAAAATATGAGTGACCATAAACATTGAACATCAATGTGCTATAATCTCTGACAACATAAAAATAAATCAATTTTTAAGTTTTTCAGTAGTGATACATTTGCACGACATTTTAAAGAACTGAAGGGTTTGGGTGAGTAACTCAATGGTAGAGCTCAGGGACTTGGGTCAGGCTGGGTCAAGATGCTACATCAGCCACTGGCACTGAAGGAAAAAAAAATTAGAAATTAGAAATTATTTTTTCACTGAAAAATCTCCTTCTTATACCAATCTCCCAGCGACCCAGGTATCCAGACAGGTGACGACTCTTAGCAATTTTGTATACTTTAAGTGTGTTCAAATTAATGCCTGTTAAGTATTCTTATGTATTTCACTTAACCCATTCATGAGTGTGTGTGTGTGTGTGAGTGTGTGTGTGTGTGTGTGTGAGTGTGTGTGTGTGAGTGTGTGTGTATGTGTGTGTGAGTGTGTATGTGTGTGAGTGTGTGTGTGTGTGTGTGAGTGTGTGTGTGTGTGTGTGAGTGTGTGAGTGTGTGTGTGTGTGTGAGTGTGTGTGTGTGTGTGTGTGTGTGTGTGTGTGTGTGGTCAGTACTGGAGATTGACCCCATGGCTTTGTACAACCTAGACAAATGTTCTACTTCTTAACTTCCATTTTATTTTGGAATCAGGTCCCATTAACTTGTCTAGGCTGACCTGGAAGTCACTTTGTAGGCTTGGGTGGTTGTGAACTTACAAAGAAAGTCCCAAGTGGTTAGGATTGCAGTTTTGTATCACCAACCCTGATTCTAAGTACTGTATTCTTACCTCTAAAATATGTTTCCTTGCCTAAGTAGTCATTCTATATTTCTCATTTAATTAGGTAGTATTCTTATGGTTTCTTTTTTTTTTTTTTGAGTGTTCTGTGTGTATATATGGTACATGCCAGAGAGAACATTGAATCCCATTATAGATGGTTGGGAGCCACCGTATGGTTGTTGGGAATTGAACTCAGGACCTCTGGAAAAGTATTGAGTGTTCTTAACTGCTGAGCCATCTCTCCAGCTCCTGTATTCTTATTATTTTAACCAGGGGAAACTGTGTTTCATCACTTCTCCATGTTGTTTTATTATATGTTATTGTATAAAATATTAGATATATCGGTTAAGTTTGACTGCAATATTCAGCTTTTACAAACACTATCGCAGTAAATACTCTGCACATTTTTCACATTTGAAAATGTATCAGTAAGATAACTCCCCAAGAGGAGAATTGCTGATTTTTAAAGTCATGCACTGTAATTTTGAGTGATATTGTTAAATCGCCATCTATAAAGTATTCTATAATTTTATAAATCAACAGCAACATTCCTTCTTATCTAACAATGTCTGTGGTGTATTTAGTATGTTATTTAGATTCAAAAGTTACAAGGTATCTTAATATCGTAATTGGATCTCTTTTATCATGAGTGAAGTTGAACAACTTTTGTTATGTTTAAGGAACAATTGTATTTTTAATGAGAACTATCTGTTTCCATAGTGTTTGCCCAGTTTCTTAAAAGTAGGAGCTAAATTATTTCTCCAGTTGATTGAAGTAGAGTCAAGTTTCAAAGCATTAAACAAGGAAATGGAACCAAGGAAGAACACTGGCAATGTTCACTTTGAGTTGTTGGTTCTAAAAGCTCTTCATATTTTAGAGTTGTCACTGGTTTGTTTGTTTGTTTTTTTTTTTAAATGTAAGCTGCTAATAATTCTCCCAGTTTCTTTTTTATATTGTCTTACTATGTGTGGAGGGTTTTTGTTAATGTGTTTACTTGCCCGTTCATCTTTGCTTTACCAACGAAGTCTTGGTAATATCACTTAAAGGGCAAAGGATGTAGCTCGACAGTGGAGCATTTGCCTGGCATGTACAGGACCTTGTGCTTATTCCTCAGGGCTGGAAAGTTCGGAAAGAAAAGAGAGGAGAGAAGATGAGAGGGGAAGGGAGGGGAGGGACAGGGAGCGGAGAGACGTAGTAAGTGAAGTGTGGTAAG
>NW_021604613.1:7680400-7769106 GCF_004785775.1 Grammomys surdaster
GGGAGGGGAGGGGGATAGGAGGGGAGGGGAGGGGAGGGGAGGGGAGGAGAGGAGAGGAGAGAGAAAGAGAAGAAGGAAGAAAACAAGGAAGGAAGAGAAGACAAAATAATCCAAACAAAACAATACTTCATGATCTTAAGCTTATTTTTCCTATTATAATCTCGGGATTTTGAATCATTGCTACACAGTTCTTCTCCACTGTGTAATTAAAAGTGAGTTCTTTCATGTGATAATCTAGGACACTTAAAATTCCACCCTTTTGCTTTGAACCCTTAGATCTTTCACACATTTTTGATATATGACATAGGCGCTTAGGTGTGCTTGTGGGGTGGGGGCTGTCCATCTCCTATCAAAACGTCACTGTTTAAACTTTTTAAAGTTAACAGACTGTGAAGAATGAAAGGCAAGACTTGAAAATAGAAGACCAGTTCTTGGAAAATAAAGTTATGAACTACCAAACCAAAGGCAGAGTCCGGGAGATATAAATATTAAATCAGTGTGGCAAGATGATAGCAAAATCAGGGTCACACAGGTGCTGCCCTCATCTCCCTTCCCCAGTGGACACCAGCAGTCCTCTAGAGCACCTGGTACCACATACTTTCAGACAGCCACGTTCAATGATCAACACTGCCTCACTGATAAGCAGTCGGACATGTGGTTGAAAGGAGGTGATATCAGGGTCTTCAATACACATTGAGCAATGGAGGCAATGACATTTTTATCTTAAAAGTGAAAAAATGGCATGAAAAGGTATGTGTGTAGAGAAAGGAAAGGATTGCGAAGATTGAATACAAGGAAATGGGAGCTACTCTGGTACTCCAACCCAGAAGGAAACTAAACAGGGGATGTCTGAATTAAGCCCATTATAACGAGAAACCAATTAGTTATAAATGTTAAGAGAGATGACAAAATTAACAAAGACTGACACCTCTACTGTGGGACTGCGTAAGGGTATCCTGGGTCATGGTTGAGCAGGTGCCTAGAACCCTGAGATTCTGCATGGAATTCTGCGCAAGAACCGGCAGGAGTTCGGTGCCCCCCATCATCCAGGATCCTGAAAAGCAGTCACAGTCACCATAGAGTCACACAGGCCAGGCTATAGGCCTCAGGCCCTAGGGATTTACATACTAATGAAGGCCAGAGGGCAGAGCAAATTAAACATGCCTCCCCCAGATCCTCCCCCAATCCTCCCCCTTTCTCCCTCCCTATATAACTCGGGACTGCCCTGAGTTTTTGGGGGTACGCCTAGATCCATCTATTATCCGCCATGACAATAAACCTTTTTGGAACCAAGGACTTCCTCGTGTTATTGGGGCCTGCCACTGCTAAGGCCCCCAGGCCACCGGAACCATAGGACTTCTTCCCTAATGTGGCGGCCTTCTTAAATTTTCCCCACACTCTACATTAGGTATATAATGGTGTGGGGGTTCCAGAGAGAGAACTTAAGAAGGTAAACACATTTGAGGATGGAGACATAGTAATTACAGAGTTTGGTTTTGGATTTTAGATGTCGATTCGGTATTAGGACACATTTGGACAGCTTCCATTTGTCTAGCATTGGGTCAATACTATGAACATTTGGAAATAAAGGGAAAAACTCAGTTTATTAAATTTGTGAAATTTGACATAAAAGTCATGAGTGATCAGAAGTTATGAAATTGTAAGTAGAAGGAAAAAGGGAGAGAGGGAGGGAATTGCATAACAACAGAAACTGGAAGAGGAAGCCTGAAAGGCTGTAACCATAACAATTTAGCATAGCTTCTACCTGCCAGCACCAACATATTATATTCAGAAATAGGCTTCAGAGCTTCAGATATTAAAATCCTGGAAAGTATTCAAAGCTGAGCAAAGATAATTATAGGATTAGGAAAAATTGTGGAGATCTGAACATGTGCTCAAGTTGACTTGAAGAAAACAAGCGCTGTCTTCCCTCACAATAGATAGATGCCCTGGATTTATGTCTCTAGAGTTCAGAGCAAGAGACGAAGGGATTAAGTTGTAAACTAAGATGCATGAGATGTAGGACAAGACTTCCTGGGGTGCAGCTTAAATATCAGAGCTGAACTTGGTGGCTTAAGTTGCCTATAGATTGTGAAATCTTTTATCTGTCAATCTGTAAAGTATGGATAGCTATATAGAAAACCCTGTGGTTTGCAAGCACTTTATAATTACAGACTGGGGTTTCTGATCCTTCTAGAAATTTCCCACCACAAATCTTGGGTACATATCTACCATAAAACAAACTATCCATTCTAGATAGACACATGCGGGCCCCTTCATGAACCAGTCCTTTATTTAGTAATGGTGAGTGTGCATGTCTGTTTTTGAGGATTGAGAATGCAGGGCTTTTCTCATGCTATACATGGGCTTTTCCACTGACAGAGGACTGGATGTACGAGGAAACATTAGGTGTCTTTGTCTCTTAGGTATATGTATGTGTATTTACCCGATTCAAAGCCTGTCTCTTGCAACCCTCCCTACCTCCTGGGTGCCCTGTCTAATTCCTCTTGTTTCTCTAGCTCTAGTATCTCAGATCATTAGAGTATCAGACTAGAGAATCTTTTCTCTGAAACTAACCAGGAAGTCCAAGAGTCTTGGTCATACATTTTAAAAACAGCATGTGTATTATTTGTGGCTTTATCAACGTTGTTGAGAATGAAATTACTCACAGATGACTATTTCCTTCTGAATCTGTTATCATGGGAAGACAGTGTAATAATCAACAGAGTGTTTAACAAGGATTTGTGTCTTAGACCATGTCTGTTTTATTTTCTTAGACAGACAATATTAGAATATGCATCATTTAAGTAGTTTATTTATGTATATACTACCACACCATGTATTCATAAGTATTTAATAATGTAAAACAACTCAGAAAACAGACCAACACAAGAGTATATTTCAAGCTTGTATTTCATAATAAAAATAATTATCATATGTACTATGAAGTTTGTTTTTTGTTTTGTTTTGGTTTTTGAAGGTAATATTTGATGGAGTTTCCTTGGTACTGAATTCAGCATAGGACTAAGCTTGAGCAGTTCATAACTTCACAGATGTTTATGCCCATTGGAAAGCTCGCTATAAGCTGGGAAATAATTTCCTTCCTGTTACTATCTCAAAATAGGTTGCAGAGGCCTGAAGAATAACTCAGTAGAGAACCACTTCTCTAGCATGCTTGAGGCCTTGGGTATGGTCTCCAGCAATAATCCACACTTCCAGATTCTGTGACTCATTCTGATAAGAATTGCTTCAATTCTCCTTCTCCTAACAGTAGCAGGAGAAATGGAGAAGGGATGCAGAGCCAGGGTGCTCGTAAGACCATTTGATCAGTAACATTTTCATCAAATTGTAGATGCACAAGGCTGCCAGAATAAATCTGTAACAGTTAGGTATGAAGTACCTAAACATTGGAATAAAGTTTAATTTGAAAAGATTAAATATTAAAAGGTAGATATTTGGAACTGTAAGTGAATAGGCTGACGTTGATGACTTTGAAAAGAGGTTACAATGGGATGGATAATCCAGAGCATACTGAAATGATGATGATGGTCGTGATGACGATGATGATGTCTGGTTATGTAGTCTAGGCTAGCCTTTAACTCGTGGCAGACCTCCTGCCTTAGCCTGCAGAATACTGTAATTATATTAGAGTATGTGCCAACACGCCTTCAGGATAAAGCACTTTGTTTTTCTTTTCCCAGTGCTAGATAAGGAGCACAGGCCTTGCACATACTAGGCAGGTGCTCTGCCACTGAGCTGAATTCCTCACCTCTGTTTTAGTTTTCATGAGCATCACCTGTTCTGATAACAAACCCTGTGGTCCACTTAGAACACGTAACAACTGTGATTAAAGCCTTCCAAATATTTTCCCATGACATCTTCGTAAATACCCTGTAAAGTAAAGAGCATTTTGTAGATAAGGACATCTTAGTTGAAACAGAGAAATAATTTCCCTTGCTTAGTAAATGGAAGTGCTGCATTCAAAACCAAATCTCCCTGGTTCCCAGCCACGACCCTCCATACTGTGCTTCAGTGTATTCCTCTACCAAAGTGGCTCATATCGTGATAACAATAATTTCTAGCAAAATAAGTGGTTTAGAATTTACACACTTTTCATGTCAAGCATTCTAAAATTCTCAGAATGTTTTGGGCTAAGTGAATATCTTTGCTGTGAGGTCAAGGGTTAATAGGTGACATTCCTGAACCTATAACTTGTCAACCTCATATCTAGGCATAGGAAAAAGGAATCTCTTACAGGCAAGACATTCAGTGAGAACTCAAGAATTTTTAAAACTAAATCATGGTAAATGTTACAGATGGACTTGAAAATAAATATCAAGAAAGCTTGGATACCACTGGAGCCTGGGTTTGAGGAATGGATGAAAGAAGCAGTAGCAGGATGCCCTGCCCAAGTGACACCAAGTGATCATGACCTGGGCCCCCAGTCAGGATTGGAAAAAGCGTGTGAGAAAAGCAAAGTTAAATGTTGGTGTGTAGATGGTACATAGATACATAGATGGGTCATGTCCCTTAAAGCAGAAGTGAAGAGCAACTTTATAAGACAGGGTCACTGTGTTCAAGGCTACTCAGTCCAGTTTTCACAGAGCATGCATTGCTCATGACTTTGACGATTTTGAGTAGGTTATCCTGTCAACAAGATTCCCCCACAAATTGCTATTATTTAAAGCTAATATCCTTTAAATATTATGCTTGTACTTTAAAGTTAATTTAGAATTGCACTATGGATTAGTATTTATACAAATAAAGACCCTTCTTATTAATCATACCTTCCCTGGTCAGTGTTACATAACTTAAATTCAAGTTGGTATGAGATATTCTTGCCTAAAAGTGCCCTTTATGTATATCCCTAAATGAAACAGATCACTGTCAATCAAATACTATGAAACAAGGAACTGGTATTCTTTACTTACTGTTTTAAGGAACGTTCTCTTTACTTTGGTGATATAGCTAAACTCTAAGGCAATGCATGAACTTCATGCTTTAGCTCTCAAGCAAAGCCTTGTCCAAGAACAGAAATCACTTTTCACTTGATAAAAGTAGCAATTGCCATTTGGTTTCAGTGCCAGGCATCAGACCCAGTGGCTCACATATCCTAGGTGCACTGAACCGCTAAGGTAGCTACCTCTCCACCAGCCCCTTGAATTTTAAATGGGACAAAGCACCTGTAATGGTTCATACATGTTTACTTATATTATTCT
Source organism: Grammomys surdaster (assembly GCF_004785775.1). Lineage (NCBI taxonomy): Eukaryota > Metazoa > Chordata > Mammalia > Rodentia > Muridae > Grammomys > Grammomys surdaster. The sequence continues at coordinate 7,685,620 of NW_021604613.1, forward strand.
TTTTAATGCTTGCAAATGAAGACTTCTCAAAACATTATGATTATGCATCTACCACACAAAAGTGTTCCATCATAGTAAAGACATTCTGCTCATTCATTAAGAAAGAGAGAAGAAAAAACCCAAACAAAAAATCAAAACCAGGTTAAATAAAGAACTATAGATACTTTTGCCCCAACACACACACATATACACATACACCCTTGAGTGTAAACATTTGAGAACACTGGACCAAAGTTAAAATGAAGCCATTCTTATTTTCAGAAAGTCTACGATCAGCGGAAAATCAAGAGAGAGAGAAAAATCCTGTATCTGTAGATACAGAATGTCTCTTCTTTGCATGTAAGGTCTGCCAGCTGTCTATTCAGGAAGAAGGGGAAGTAGACACTTCTCCCATGAGTGATCAAACCTTAAAAGTTAGTTGGAACAGGAATTAAAGTTTGCGGATAGCAGGTTTTGTGCAGTAAAGCATTGGCGACATAGAGCTCTGTTGACGACTTATTCTAGTTAGCCAGCTGTGTAAGGAGGGCGTCTTCACCATCCCTCACCCCACGCCAAATCCATTTAGTCAGCACCCATTTTGTATGAGTCTTTGGGTGAGAAAACAAGCCAGGAAATAGATGTTTAAGATAAGGCCATTACTCATTCTGGATGTTTAGTCAACATGGGCAGAGCACTGACAGCAAGGGGGGAAGAAAGCTCAGGGGGATGAACTTAAATTTTTATAACGAAAAATTGTGGTGATCTGGAGATATATTCCAGTGATGGAAAGCTTATCTGGCATGCATGAAGGCCTGAGACTGAACTTCAGTATCCCCCCCCCCAGCCCTCTAACCTCCACCTTGTTCATATGTGTGTACTCGCAGTTATGCGCCCCCACATACACACACATGCGTGTTTGACATTCATGCATGTGTGCACATTGTGGTCAGAAGGCAGTTTCCAGGACTTGGGTCTGTTCTTCTACCATGTAAGTTTGGGGAACAGAACTCAGATCATCAGGTTTGAAGATGGGAACCTTCACCCACTGAACCATCCTGCCAGTCTACATTCCTCCTCACACTGACCCCATTTTCAAAAAAAAAAAAAAAAAAAAGAGCCATGGAAAGCTATCAATTTAAGTCAGCATGTAATTTGCAACTTATATCTTGATGCTGACTTTACTTCAACAACATATGGGGAATTACAATCTCCTCAGAACTTTAAATACTTTCTAAGTTAGGTGCTTCTTAGCCTTCCTAAACTTGAAGTTAAAAGTGTCTAATTTTTTCCTTCTGTTCCGTTTTCTTTCTTTCCATTGTGAATACATCACTCATATAATCAGAAGCTGTTCTCAGGCTGAGAGGAGCTCACTGAGATTCAGGTGCAAGGGCTGCATTGCAATGAATCCAGTCCTGTGTCCACGCTGTGGTGGCAGGAATGCTGCTTTCTGTCTTTCCTCCTGATGCCCGTGATCCTAGTGTTCTGTGATAAAGAGATAAGAGACAATAGATTGTAGTACTGTACACCTTTAATTCCGGAACCCATAAGGCAGAGGTATGCAGACCTCTTTGAGTTTGATACCGACCTGCTCTACACAGAGAGTTCCAGGATAGGCAGAGCTATGTAGAGAAACCTTGTATCAATCAATCATCAATCAATCAATCGAATAAACATCATTTTAAACTAAGCATAATAGAAGTACTTTTTTTCTTGGTTGCAAGTATTACTAATCTAGATAATCACTTTTGTCAAGAAAAACTTTTAAATTATGTGAAAATTAATTTTACAATACTTCCTTTGAAAAAACCAAACGGTGCAAGTTTTTTAGTGACTCTTCCTGCAGAGCAGAGATGTAGCTGGATCCCACCAGAGAATATCTGTGCACAGTACTGATAAGAACACGGGGGACACCAGGTAAAATATTGCTGGCAGGTAATAATTTCCCTGAGCAAATTTCCCCCCAAAGACACGATTTTTTCGTATAAAGTTGCTCATCTGTACCCCAGGCCCACAAAGCGGCTGGCAAGTTTTATTGGCAGGAAAACTGATAAATAGCTCTAGCCTGGAGATGCAGTTTCTCTCTCTGCACATAACTGTCTTCCCACATCCCTTGGCTGTTTTTATCTCAAAGCATTAATCTATGTTTCCTGGGGGGAAATATATTCATGATGATGCATCAGTAAATTCTCTACAGCTCAAAGATTTGCCTTAAAATTATATTTTAAGATATCACCTTTCTATATCAAATGATGAGTTTGCTCTTTCCTAAGGGGTCACGTAGATCAGGAGAGGGCTGTGTGCTTCTTTTCAACCAGTGATCTGTATAGATTCAGAATTGCTTCATGATTTTGGTGAGTTTGGTCAAGGGCCATTTCTTAAACCACTTTGAAATAGTAGGTTTGGAAATCTACATCAAAGAAACACCCTCTGCCCATTTCCAATGATGCATATCTGTGATAGCAGAAAAGCTATAGTCTCAGAAGAACCCATTCTTCCCTCCAAGAGCACCATAAGCATGTAGGTGTTCGTTTAACTAAGTGCTCTGAGAACACCGTACAGAGTTTAGGCAGCACCAGCTACTCACCTTTATTAACACACTGTAAGGGCAATTACATCATTCAAATTAACATGTCCACAAGAGTAGCTGAAAATTGAGGAAGAAATTCTTCTAAGCCCTACCTGTTCCAACATGTTGTGTGCATTAATTCCCAGCTAGGCGTTGCTTCGTAGGGTAGGAAATGAAAGGAAGGAATTGGAAACAAGATAGGTAAACCCAAGGGAAGAAGGATGCACATAGTGTATCGATGGTCAGACGCTGTCCTGAGAACCTCTAAGCACAGAGGGGCAGTGAAAACTCACGGGAAGAAATAGGAGCTGTATAAATGGGAGTGGACGGCTTTCAAAGTCAAACAAGGCTGACCTCATACTTCTAGTAGCTTTCGCTGTGTGAATAACATATTCAGGCCTCAGTGGAAGAACTACACAAAGAGAGACTGAAACACATTTTAGAAAAAAGACCTTTGGTATAAAAAAAATTTTAGAGAAATGGGTAATCTGAGTAAGACCAACAAAATGCCAGAAAAATCAGTGTCATTTCTAACTCATTTGCCAGAACTATAATTAAAGCATGTAAGAGGATGCATAAAAGCTATAATTAAAGTGTACATGGAAATAGTAAACATTTATGGGCTATTCATTATACATAAGAGAATCAGGAGGTACAGGTGTTGCCTCCATTTTGGGAGCTTCACTTCATTGCTAGGAGTTCATGTGCTATGTGTTGTGTGGCTGACGCTGTGCTAAGCATCAGGAATGCAGACTGAAACAAAAAGCTTCTCCCTTAAAAAATGCACTTTCTAGTGGAGAGACAATGGCATACCTCTCAAAACCAGTCAGCTACAACTTCTGGCAAACTCTGAGGGACGAGGGCATATGGGGCAGATGCCATTGAGTTGGGTGGAGGCATCAGTAAAGCTCTTTCAAGAAAAGTAAAAAAAAGAAAAAGGCCACGATCTCAGATCATGTGGGCAGTTACCCTAACGGGGGAAAAAAATCAGATTCTTAAGTTTTCTAGTGAGAAGTCTTGGGCCCTCTCTTCAGTCTACCCAATTTTATCCAGTCTGATGCTTGCAAGAATCCTCAGGATGCATTTGAGAAGATCTTCCCCCCCACCCCCCGGCTCAATGGCATCTTTGGGTCTTGATCTGCATATTCTGTTACTATTACAGTTTGACCTGAAGTATCCCTTACAAACTCATGTGTTTGAATGCTAGGTCATCAGGTCTTCACCTGTTTTGAGAGTTTGTGGAATTTTGGGAACAGAAGGTATGACAGGCAGAGGTGAGTTCCAGGGTGCAGGTTTTCAAGGGGTCTAGCCCAGCTTTGATTCTGGTTCCATCTCTATTTTCTGAGTAGTACCTCACACTTGTGCTCTAGCATCCGAGTTGCCCGGCTGTCATGCCTACCCTGTCATTCCTTCACAGTCTGACCCAAAAACCAAGACTCCCCTCTCTTAAAATCAGCTCAATGTTTAGTCATTGAAATGTGAAGCCATTGACTTTAACACAGCCTTACTCCCTCAGCAAGCTGTGGCTCACATTTTCAAATTATTAAGTGCCCCTTGCTTCCACTCCCATTTCTTTACCTTCACTTTCCTTCACTCTTCTCTTTTTTGCTAAAAGATTCTTCCATCCACATAATCCATACCTATTCTCATAAAGCCTAGAGAGCCAGGGCTCTCTGGTGAGCTCAATGTCTGTGGTAAATTTCTCCCATCTTCTCCTGCAGCTACGTTTGCATTGTCATATTTTTGTCAGCAACTACAAACCAAGGATCTATGTTTGTATATAGCCACAGGGTGAGCAGAGCATCTAAATGTTGGCCACAGTGTGTCATGGGTTAAGTACTCTCCGCTTCCACAAGGACTCACACCAATTCCTTTTTGTGGCCTAATAAAACTATCAATAATTAAAAACAAATTTGTTCCTGTAGTATCTTACTGAAATGGATAACTTGAAGAAGAAAATTTTCCACACTATTGATGGAAGAATGGAAGTAGTCATTTCATTAACAGCTATATTTCAAATGCCAAAGTAAATCTCCATGTTAAAAAAACTTCAACAAAACTTAGCTCCAAGATATATATTACTAAGCATGCCTTTTTTCCTTCACTGTCCTCAAAATAAAATGCTTCCCTGAAGTTTAGAGAAATGAGTGTGTCTGTGTGTGTTTGTGTGTATGGTTATGTTTGTCTGTGTGTGTATCTGTGTGTGCCTGTGTGTATGTCTGAGTGTGTTTCTGTGTGTGTCTGAGTATGACTATGTGTGTCTGTGTATGTCTATGTGTTTGTCTGTGTCTATGTATCTCTGTGTGTGTCTATGTTTGTGTCTGTGTCTCCGTATGTGTCTATGTGATGCATTATGTGTCTTTGTATGTGTGTGCGTTCCTGCCTGTGTATATTTATCGATGTCTATGTGTGTGTGTCTGTGTCTCTGTCTTTGTCTATGTGATGTGATGTGTGTATTCCTGTGTGTATATCTCTTTCTGTCTCTCTCTCCGCCTATCTCTGTCTGTCTCTGTCTCTCTGTCTCTCTGTCTCTCTGTCTCTCTGTCTCTCTCTCTCTCTCTCTTTCTCTCTCTGTGTATGTGTATGTGTGTGTGTGTATGTGTGTGTGTGTGTTATGGAGATCGGGTCACATAGCTTATGCACTCTAGACAAGTGCTCTAACACTGAGCTACACTCCTGTCCCTCAAGTTATAGGTGAAAATTTATTCTAATTCACTCTATTATAATTTACTTAAAGATAATTCTGGTGCTGTTAAGTCAGTGATGGAATGCTTTCCTGATGCATATGACCATAGATTCAGTCCCCAGCACAGTAAAAAACAAACAAACCTACTTACCAATAGCTTGCTTTGTTTTTTGTGGGTATCATCAAATATTTCACAAAGCATGTAGAATGAAAATAAATTAACCCTTGCTAATATTTAATTTAAAAGTATTTATAAACATTTTCCTATAAAGCAGTTCAAACTTGTGATTAAAAATATTTGCCAGAGTCAAAGACAGTGGTGGCACATACTTTTATTCCTGTACTCAAGAGGCAGCGGCAAGTGGATCTCTCATTTGAGGCCAGTCTGGTCTACAGAGCAAGTTCGAGGACAGCCAGGGTTATATAGAGAAATCTTATCTTGAAAAACCAAAAAGAAAGAAAGAAAAAGAGTATTTATCAGATTATAAAATGTGATTATAACATTTATATTTCTTTGCAACAGAGACTGGGGACAGGGGAAGTATTGACTTCAGTGTAAGATCAATCTTACTCCATTATAATGCAGTGAGGAACGCAGAGATCTGTGGATATACTGATCGTCATTGATAAGCTAGAAGAAGGGGAACGAGAATGTCTTCGTGACTTTCCTAAATGCTCAGCTACTGGTCTCAGCTGCTGACTGTATATGAGCACCTACTGTTTGTATTTCTGACGTTTATATGAGCACCTACTGTTTGTACAGAGCACGGTTCCTGGAGCTGCTCTCTCCTCCTGTGACTGGATCTCCTAATTTAGGTATATACTTTCCCTTGCAGAGACTCTGAATGTCAGAGGCCACGGTTTGTGTGTTAGTTTTCATATTACAAAAGAGAATTCAGCGGGGCTGGAGAGATGGCTCAGTGGTTAAGAGCACTGACTGCTCTTCCAGAGGTCCTGACTTCAATTCCCAGCAACCACATGGTGGCTCACAACCATCTGCAGTGCGGTCTGATGACCTCTTCTGGTGTGTCTGAAAAGAGCAATGATGTACTTACATACATAAAATAAATAAATGAAAACACTTGTAGTAAAATTATTTCCAAAGTTCATCTTTTTGTTCTTATCAAAGCTTTTCCCAGGAATCCCTTGAAAAGTAAGGTCAAATGCAAAGCATGCTCCCAAGCTTCCACTTTTTTCCAGTTCTAACCTTATCTTCCAATACCAGTTCAGATCCCTGGATTTGTTTTTTTCTCAGGAGTCTGGACACATATCTTCTTGAGAATTTGGTCTCTTTACCTGCTGATATAGAGACAGTATTTTTTATTGTGAAACTTCTAATTATGTTTGATGTGTTCATGTTTACCCATCCCTCAGTAAGTAGCATTAGTCTCCTTTACCTGTGAGCTTAAAACACACCATCTTTTGGTTTTAAAATCATTATACATTAGAGGAGTCAAAGTTTATATGTTTACAGATTTTTTTCTCAAAGCTATTCTATAAAATAGACTAAATTCTTTTTGTAGAAATAGGAACTTAGATCTTGAAAGGCATAGACAGCCAGGGATCATTTCTGCTTTTCCATCTTTCCATTACCCAAAAGGGATGTGGAACTGAAAAATAATATTTTTGTTTGTTCATTTGTTTGTTTTTGGTCAATAGGTCCAGTTTTTTGCCTCTCTTATATTTCTCTGATTTAAACATTGCATTTCCTGAATCTGATGGAAATTAAAGTGATGACTAAAGATGAAAAGAGACCACAAAGCTCAAGGCTCACATTCAACTTCAAAATAACACTCTTATCTTATAGATATCTCTTTGCTGTAACTTGACAATTCTCACATTTCCTTTTCTCTCTCTTAATTGTGACTACATCTTCATCTTAAGTAGCAAAATTCTAGTTGTGCTAACAAATACACAAAGAATACTTTTATACTGTGTAATCACTTTAGTTTGTGGTCAGCAGGGCTTTCTGAATGCTAGACAAGGGATCCACCACAGAGCTGTATCTCCAGACGTCTTTTTGAGATAGAGTCCCACTCAGTTGTGTATACTGCATGTACAGTCCATACAGTCTTCAAACAGTCGATGCTGCTGTCTCAGCCTCTGAATAATTTAGACAGCACCCTGTACCACTGGGCCCAGCTTGTTTGGGCATCTTGGGACTTGGGCAGTTTTTCGTCGGCAAACCTGGTTACTTTCTGATCCTGATTAATAATGTGTTTTAATCCTTGAATGCCTGATGTTATATTCTTATCTCCTTGAGAGTTCTCAATGTTCTTGTATTAAAATTTAACTTTTTCTTTTTTATTAGACTTGCCTCCATCAAAACCAGAATTCTAGTTGATCAACTTGGTGTGCCTCTTTCCAGCTTCTGCTCCTTGTTAAATGGCTTGTAATATTTTTATTTTATTTTTCTTGCTCATTTCACAGAGTTTGAAGTGTATCTGATACTGGAGATCAGGCTCTTGAGGTCTTTTGGATAATGGTAGGCTGATTGGAAGTATGAGAATCCATTTGAGTAGAAATTCTTTTGACTCTAAGGAACAGAATACCTGTGTAAAAGTCACTTAACAAGTGAAGAATTATGTCACATAACAAGAATTCTCAAGGGAAGGTAGTCCTGGGTTGAACAATTAATTTGCTTATTCAACACTGACATCAGTTTGCCTTGATGTCTTTTCTTCTATGTCCCCAAATGAGGGATGTTGTTTGTCCTCTCAGGTCAGTGATTTCTAGTGTTCTCATGTAGTCCATGAATCCTCAGTCAGAAAAGGGCTGTTGCAGTTAGATGTATCTTGTTCAGGGGAAGTACCTACCCAGAGGTCCCTTCTGCTCATTGGGCAGGCGTGTCTCACATGTCTCCTAGAATTCAGTAGTGAAGATACAGAGCAATGCATCTCATTGTTTAGGACAGCAGTGGACCCCAAACCTGGAGTCATGAAACCCTTTCCAGGAGGACCTCATGAAGTTAAAAGCATTTCTCCAAATGAAGCTCAATTCTTATCTTTTCTTCTTCACTGAAAATGCCATAGTATGAACCTTTGCCCACAGTTTAACATCAGTTAAAGGAGAGTCACCACGTTGAGCCCATGGCCAAATCCTTCCCTGTCAGGTGCTCATGTCAGGTCCCTCAGTTAGATTCCCCCCCGCCCCCCCATGCATGCCCTCTCATCTCTCCCTCTCTTACGCAGTCCTTTGAATTCTGAGGTGAAACATTTACTATTTTATAACATTCATTTTCCCTCTGAAAGACTAACAAGCAGAACGTGGCTGCTCAGGCTTGAGTCTTTCACAGACATTTCTTGTATATGAATAAAATAAGCCTGTCAGTTCAAGGAAAACAACTGGCTGCAAGTATTTGCTGCAAATGATAAAACCCCAGCTTTTGGAGGAAAATAAGAATGTTGGAAAACTTGTATCTACCCCTGGGAGCTTGGCAGCTTTCCAGAACGGAAAGATTTTTTTTCTGACGAGCTGATGAGATTGGTGGTGATATGAACCAGAGTGATATTTTAGAGAGTGTGATGAAATATGTCAACATAAGAGAGATCCACAAGACCCAATGAACCAATATTTTTCCAATGACTGATGCAGGTTACAAAATCACAGTTGAGTAAAAGAAAGGAAATCTGAAGGATATCAGAGTGGAAAAGCTCGCTGAGTTTTATGGGCTTTTTGTTTGTTTGTTTGTTTGTTTGTTTTTGTTTTTCCTGATTCCATGTTGCAATCAACCTTCAGAAAAATACTGGTTTTTGAATGATACTGTAATAGTAAAGAAAAATATCCAAAAGCATGTGGAAAGCCTGTTATAATCCTTCTTCCTCTTTAAATTAAATGCCCACATGGGAATAGAAAGCAACCATAGCTTGAGACCAAATCAACAAAATGGATCCAACACTAGATATGAGAAATTGTGCCATCAATTAGAAAGATGAATGGATTTCTGAATTATGAAATTGAAATTATTTTCCTACAAAGTATTATCTAGAATAATACATGATATATTTATTGTCTTTCTTTTCTCCTTTCTCCTTCCTTCCTTCCTTCCTTCCTTCCTTCCTTCCTTCCTTCTTTCCTTTCTTTCTTTCCTTTGTAGAAATAATTTCTCTTTGTGGTCTATGCTGGCCTGATTTTGAACTATGTAGTCTCAGGCTGGGCTCAAATTTATGACAATCGATATTTATGAAATGCCTTAGCATTTCAAATGTGGGATTATAAAATGAGCCACTGTATACCCAGCTTATATTTATTTCCCAAACATGAAATTATCATGTTATTGTAAACATTGATAAAAAATAATCTATATACCCAAACACACTTTGTAGTCTTTAATTGACTTAGAGAATGGAAATGGGCCCTGAAATCTATATGTGTGCAAACCACTTGATTTATACTAATTAAAGATAAATCATTTAAAGCTTGGATTCTGCCTCCTATGTGATGACATGATTTCTGTTGTCTTAATAAAGTCTATTAACAAGGAGGACAGAGTGGGGGATCCAGGAAGTGTCTTGATAACATAACAACCACCTTTGAGGGTTAAAACAAAGGAAAAAAATTCCATTATCATATGGCAATCATCACATTGTGATTGTTTATGCAAAATTTTGGCAAAGAAACAAAGAATTCACACTGCAATGTCCTAGGCTACCAGATCCACAGAGACACTCACTTAATAAACTGCATATCCATAATGGACAGACACAGTAGTTAGGGTAATGGTATGTCCATTAGGACCATCCTAAGTTTATGGTCTGGCTCCTAACAGTAATAATGGATTTTGCTCTACACTGAGTGAGTCTTGTTTCTTTTATAATGAATATAAAATAGTAGCATGTTCTACTGCTATTTCATACCCTGCTCTTAGGTCTCAGCTGTACTTGGATTCACTTCCTCACTTCACAAATTTGCCGTGGATATTTTAAATGATGGTGTGGATATTTTTCAAGGAAATTAATTGAGGGAAGCAAAGGAAACAAATAGAATTAGATTAAAAGAATATTGGTATGAGATAAGAGACTAAAGCAGTCACGAGGATATGTAAGGACCCTGTATAATGACTGGGAAAGCTGCATTGATCACCCGAGAATCAGGCTTGGGGACATCACAGGATTTGGGTTTTAGAAGGAATTTTCTCCTTCGGACACACTAACTTGAATATCCTGTGCATAGAGATGTCCACTTGGTATTTAGAAGAAAACACTGACCTTTCCAAGAGAGATTAGACTCAGAACATAGGCTTTGGAATGTTCACTGTAAAGGACACAGATGACGTTGCGGGAGTTGCTGATTTCTTTTCCCTTGACACATAATATGAAGAGATAAGGCACTCCGAGTTAAGAAACAGGGGTTGGAAGAGAGTTCTCAGAGCTTAAAGCATGTTTGAAGATGGTAAAGGGAGTTTTTCTAAAAGGGGTCATTAGCTGAGAATTCAGGATGAAAGGTAAAATTCAATAAAATTTTATAGGTCAATAATGACTTAAACTATGTTAGAGCAGCTTTAGAGTTATAGAATATTTCATAAAACTTGAAAGTTACAGATATAGTATAGAACAATCCTGCACATTGGTTCCCCTATTTCTAACCTCTAACAATTATATATGTTTGCTACTAATATTGATTTATTTTTATCATCTATTATCTATCTAGATATCTGTCATCTATCATCAATCTATCTAGCTATCCATTAATCTATCCATTTATCTAATTTCTATCTATCTAGAGACCCTGAAATCCAGAGATCTTGCTGTGTTTTCCAGGATGACTTTTAATTCCTTAGCTCAAGCAGACCTGCCCCAGCCTTCTGAGTGTTGGGTACTCTCGGCACACACCACTGTATCTGGCTCATGAAGATACACTATGTTTCTTTTTCCTCAGACAAGGTCTCACTCTGTACTGCTGGCTGGCCTGGAACTTGCTATGTTAGACCAGATTGTACTTGAACTTGTAGAGATCCATCTGGCTGTCTCTACAACTGGCTTCTATCAACTGAAGTTGATATTTTTCTCTTTAGTTCATGCTTCAGAATCACATATAAATTTATATTACTTTTGGTTATCATGTCTTTGCTTGCATATAATAGCCCTGATGTCTTCCTCATGCTTATACCAAAGTTACAGATCCTGGACAGGAGGATGCTGTCTCTCTCTCTCTCTCTCTTTCTCTGCCCCTCTCTCTCTTTCTCTGTCTCTCTCTTTCTCTGTCTCTCTCTCTGTCTCTCTCTCTCTCTTTCTCTGTCCCTCTCTCTCTTTCTCTGTCTCTCTCTGTCTCTCTTTCTCTGTCTCTCTGTCTCTCTCTTTCTCTGTCCCTGTCTCTGTCTCTGCCTCTCTCTTTCTCTCTCTCTCTCTTTGTCTCTCTCTTTCTCTGTCTCTCTCTCTGTCTCTCTCTCTCTCTGTGTCTCTCTGTCTCTGTGTGTGTGTGCGTGTGTGTGTATGTGTGTGTTAACTTGCTGGGGATCAAACCCATGGCATCATAGCTGCTCCACATGTGCGCACACAGTACATCCTCAACCCTGAAGTTCCACTGGACCACATCATATCACAGGCACATCTGCAACCTGACTTATCACTGCTGCTGAGTGTGACAGCCAGACTGAGAACATCTGTCAATTTCTCTACTAAATAGCTGTTCTTTCTTCTCCTGCTCTTACTCTTTCAAAGGAAATCACCAAGCACAGCCCACATCTAATGACTGGGAAATTAGGTCTAACCTCTTCATTGAATGTCTACACCATAATTTTAAATTCTACATGAAATATTTCTCTCTTCCCTCCCGTTTGTCAGTGTACTCAATCATTTGTTTATATCACTACACACTAATGTGCATTTATTTTAAACTTGATTTATAACACAAGACAAAATTTGATTTTATTGCTTAAGTTTTTTCAGATTTCATGCCTAGGAGCTCGTTTAGTTGGTGCCCATGTCTCTCAAATACTCTCGATCAGTTAGTGAAACAGCTCCCTCAGCACTGTGAATTCACAGTACAAAGTCCCAACAGTGAAACATTAGGGCCCTAAACAACAAGGAAAAGTGTAATATCACCCTCAACAAGCTATAATCATGTAAAAAATGGAAAGGGATGAAAGCCGTAGTTATGTCATGAAAAGATTGACATCATGTTTTTGTTTGAAATCTCAGAGTGGTCAAATTGAATGGATGCTGAGGATATCACTTAAAGTTTCTCTCTGATGAGGCTGGGGGAAGTAAATGGTTCCTGTCTGTTCTTACTGCTTTTATATTTGGCACACACTTATTTTTTTTTTCAAACAGCAAGTAATGTGGTAAACTTTAATTATAAACTGAGTGTGCCAGAATTTTTGATGTGCCCAAAACTTCTCTGTGAATGCCAGCCTCACAGGATTAAAGAGAAAATGATTGGATTTTAGGTCTCATTTAAATTCCTGCAAAGACTTGATCTTAGGAAATGCTATAAAAATGTATTCCAACAACGAATGGGTGATTTCTCACACAGTGAATGTCTTCTAGCATTAAAGCAAGTTGAAATATTTAGGAGACAAAACCTGGTTCATTTTGTTGTTTATTTTTTCCTCAGTCACATTAATGAATAAAGATTTAAGCTTTTACTGGGATTGAAAGGAATAAGAGTGAGCTGGGTGCATTGTTGAGTAGGATGTAGACAAGTGAAAAATGAAGAGAGAATGTTTATACATAAGCCATCCTATACATCAGCCATCAGCCGTATTTCCTGATTTCCGGGTTTTGGTCCAGGGAAGCCATTTACAGTATCCATTCTAGGAGGGTTCAAAAAGTACTTTCTTTGTGCTAAGCAGTGTAAATGATATAGAGGTACCACTATGTTGAACCAGGCACAGCCCCTGCTACCAAAGAATTAGTGAGCACAAGACACATTCTGGTTTACAGAGTGTAGTCAATCAAATAGGCCACAAGTGCAAGTTCCGTGCCGTAGTGGGAAGTCTAATTGCTAGTGTGGAGGAAGACTCCTAAACCAGAGGTTTGTAGAGAGAAAGGAGTAAGAAATCTAGAGCTATAATTCAGTGGAGTCCTACAGGACAAGTAAGAGATGGAGGGAGGGAAGGTGGCAAGGAGGAGGGGGTTCTGTAAGCATAGAAAAGCAGAGCATTATAGCAGACAGAACAAGTCTTTCAGTGTGGCTTGCTCTGTGTCCAGGAGATAGATACACTGTCCACACCGAAAAACCACAGGTAGAATTGAAACAGTATGAAGAAGCTAAATTTTAACATTTTTATTTAGCACACATATTTAAAATGTCACCTCAACATATACTCAATAGGAAAAGGTATTGAGACATTTTTTCAGTTTTGTACTAAAATTTAGAAATCCAAGTATGTTTCACAGTTTATCAGTTTAGACTGCCCACATTTCCAAAGCTCAGTAGCCGAACATGGTAGACAAATGGCTGTCGTATCAGAAACTCCAGTTCTAGAGTGGAGTAAAGGGAGATTAATCTGCAGAGATACTACAGGAACAGGGTAGGTCCAATATTTGTCAGCTGAGGTGCTTACCTCAGAGACTATGAGAAGTCCTGGAAGTTTTATGCAGGAACATAATTGATCATTTACTTTGCTGTCCAGGGTGGATTAGAGGTGGGCCTTTTCTGCAGCCAGCCAGTTCTAGACAATAAATAACTTTTAGTAGAGGAGCCATGTCGGCACAGTGCAATGCAGGAGTCAAGTCATGAGCATAAACTGGGGCTGTGGTGTCATGCTCCTGGGGTTCCAGTGACTTTCAAGGCCAAGGAGGCAGGACAACCTCTTGAGCCCAGGAGATTCATCGTGGGGGAAGGGGAAGTAATTGTAAGAGAGAACATAAAAGTATTGATAGGTGTAAACCAGAGGACACTAGAGCGATTATGTATGCTTCTGTTTCCCCTGTCTCCCCTTCTTCACCCTTCCAGGAAGTACAAAAGAAACATTCTGAGAACTAGAGCAAGCTATGAGAGGTAGACATTTGAGCTGCTGATGAGACAGCTCACTGTAATGTTCATAGTTAAAACAGAGTACAATGTCACTGGCATATAATTAGTAACTGAGGTCATGGGACTAGCTGAAGTCTGGATGTGGTTTGTCCTTGAATTCAAATGTATCAGAAGGTTGCTACTAAGAGTGGTGATGTTGAGAGGGCTTTAGGTTTTTAAGAGGTGGGTCCTAGTGGGCCGTTATTTGGTCTCTGGAATGCCTCTCAGAGGTGTTTAAGGTATTCCCACAGGATGACAACTAGTTCCTGTGAGGATGTTATTATAAAAGACCAAGCCTAGCCTCAGGACCTTCCTCATTCAGGCTACCCACTTCACCATAACATCTCTAGTGCATACATATGCTTCCATTATGCCCTCTGACATGTCACAGCTCCCCAAAGGAGCTCTCACCAGAGACCAAAGCAGTTGAGCTACCTGATATTGAACTTTAGCCTCTAAAACTGAGCTAATCAAATCTCCTTTTTTTTTCCCCCAAAGCACTCAACCTCTGTTATTTTCTAACAGTTATAGAATATAGACCAAATGGAGATATTTAAAATTACCAGCATGAGTATGTTCTTTTCAAGGCACCAAACCTCTGTTGTATCCTTAAAGTTATAGAATGTAGACTAGATGGACATACATAAAATTATTAAGGATGAATGTGTTTTTGAAATTCTCTAGTTTGATTGGTTTTGGAAAGACTGAACTCAATCTTTAAGCATGCTAGGCAAGCACCCTGTTTCTGACTTACATACCCCACTCCTCCAATCTGATGTTTTAAAAACAGTTTCTGAGTAACTAATTTAAAAATGCAGATTTTGGTTTTCATCCTTCAGTGTCCTAGGGAATGCTGGAATCTGCACTTTGAATAAGCGTCCTTACAGATGTTGATACAAGTGGTCCTTAAAACACTCCTTTACAAACACCAGTACAGTATAACAAATAAAGCCATTCAGAAGAAAGTGGCTATGTGTAGAGAGCTGAGAGTAAGAGCCCTTGACTAAGCTAGGAAAAAACAGAAGAATGCTATCTGCTACCAACATGCAGAGTATGGCAGATTCTTCCAAGGGGGAAGTGAGCTCAGCAATGGGGAAGGGGCTGGTCTTCTCTACAGGGGACAGTCAGTAAGGGATTACCCAATCTTGGGCTACTAGTTAAGGTGTCTGTTTGAGGCACGTCTTCTCATCCTGTTAAACCCATCAACTTCCTGAACATCTGAAGGAAATGGTTGACTGCCTCAAATGTAGCAGAGAAATAAAATTGAACAGCATTTGAAAAGTGACCAAGTGGTTTGGTGACTAAGATCAGCAGTGACGATCTGGGAGATGTGGTGGGATGGACACCCCACATCAATGAGTGACTTGAGGAAGGTCAAGCAAGTACAGAGAAAAGTCTTTTTAGGTAACCGTGGATATAAGAAGGAGGGAAGAGAAGGCAGAGTGCATGATGGGCTGCTCACTTGGGAAATGCTGAGGGATGAAAGAGGCCCTCCTGATTTAATTTCTTTGTATTGAGAGAGTCAATACTGTGAAATTATAGAATCTGCCCCTGCTTCATAAGATGCATTTATTAAATAATATTAATGACAATCCATTTATACATCTTAACCAATCATATGACATTCTACCAGACTGTCTCTTTTAGTAATTCTTGGGATGCATAAACCATTCTACAGTGTGGCCACCTTACTCCTAATGGTATGCATGAAGTGCTAAGTTACAGTACAGCGGAATCGGATGATAAAGGAGACAAAACTAGAGCTTTGAAATGGAATTTCTTAGTCACCTTCTCACCTTCCTTTACTGAAAAATCATCTCTAATGGGAAGGACTCACCTATCCCACCTCAAGCTGGTCACGTTATCTAGTCCTAGTTAACTATCCCACCTCAAACTGGTCAAGTTGTCTAGTCCTAGTTAACTATCCCACCTCAAACTGGTCACGTTATCTAGTCCTAGTTAACTCACAAATCAGCTATATCGTTCGGATAAGTGACTGATAAGTGGCTGCTGTAGTAATATTGTGTTAGCTCTTATTTTCTCTCACCCCCTTGTCACCACTATTCTATTACCTGCTTTATGTAGAAAGTCAGATTATCAGCCACTACAATGGTTACTTAACATTGTTGAATATTATTTTATATATTGTACAAATGTAAATATTTAAAAACTGAACTTTGCTCTCAGAACAAAATTTCAAATAAAATGAACTATACATAAGACCACGAGAGCCTTACTTCCAAACAAAGCTGAAAATTTCACTAAGTGTGAATTAGTTATTTTAAACTTTACTGCAAAGAGGGTGGATCTGTTTTGAATCTAAGCCAGTTAATTTTAAAACTGCATCTGCATCATCTTTAAGATGTGCATGGTAGCTCCACCCATGACCAATCTTACTTTTAAAAATAGCTCACTTGGTAAAAAGCTTCCCTTGCAAGCAAGGGGAAATAAATTTGAACCTCAGCATCCACAGGAAAAAGCCAAGTGTGATGATGTATGCTTGTAATCCCAGGGCTGGGGAGATGGAGACAGGTAGATCATGGGGGCTCACTGGCCAGCAGCACGGCTGATAAGCCTCAGACCAAAGAAACCCTGTCCCAAAATAAAGGTGGATGTGACACACATACCAACACACATATACACACACACCAACACACACACACATACACACACATACACACACCAACACACACACATACCAACACACAGGGACACACACACACATATACAGAGAGAGGGAACGAGAAAGACAGAGGGAGTAGGGCTCTGGACTGAAAAATAATAGTATAGTAGCATTATTCTGGCTCTGATGATTGCCAATGTCTGGTGGTCTCAGAAGCTCCCAGTGACAAAATTATTGGTTCATATATGAAGTTCTTAGTTAAAATCCAAGAAGAAAATGACATTTTTCCTTCCTTCCTTCCTTCCTTCTTTCCTTCCTTCTTTTCTTTCAGTTTTCAAGACATGGTCTCACTATGTAGCTCTAGGTGTCCTGGAACTCACTCTGTAGAGCAGGCTGGCCTTGAATTCACAGAAATCAAACTGCTTTTCCATCCTAGTGTTGATATTAAAAGTTGCACCCATATTCCAGGCAACAGAATTAAAATAAATAAACAAACAAAAAGCAGAAATCCCTACTTAACTGGAATAACTCTAGTAGAAGATATGTTTAATATGCATTGGGTCCCGCTCCATAGAGCCTATGTGGTAGTGTACGTGTCTTATTTTAACAGTTTATAGCACTGAGGCAGGGGGATCAATGTAGAGAACATGCTAGGCTACATTGTGAGCTTCAGGCCAACTTAGGGTACATAAGAACTTATCTCAAAAAACAACCAAATAATAAACCAAGCAACCAACAAAAACTCTATATAATCATTTACGTGGTACAATAAATTCCAATTCCTTGAATACTAGACACACTAGGTAGTATATGTGTTTATTTTGTATTTATTGCAACATTTTAGTTTATTTTTTGATTGTATTTTTATCATCTCAAATAGACACTATGTACCAACTAAACATTAATTAGCCACTCCCTCAATGTTTCTCCTTCCTACTACAGCCCCTCTCTGCTACTTCCCATCTGTATGAATTGCCCATTCTAACTATCTCATGGAAGTTCAGCCATGAAGTACTTATGCTTTGACAGCCATATTTCACTTAGCATAGTGTTTTTAGGGAATAGGTATTTCTATTTGAATTTTGGTTGCTAATCTTAATGCATTTGTTATATTGATATCACCCAATAGAAATTAAACAAACCGAAACCCTGTGAAACATGGCCCCTCTTACAGATAATGAAGATGAAGGTAGGCAGAGGCCACAGGTACAGAGTAGAGTTTAGGTTCAATTTGGATTCTATCTCTTTAACACTTCCCATTTTTAAAGCTTTCTAACTTTAGTTTTCTAATACTGCTATAACAGTATTAGTATGCATGTCTCCTTAGATTGAGTATCTTAAAACCTAAAAAATAAAACAAAACAAAACAAAACATTTCACTAACATGTCTCCTTAGATTGGGTATCTTAAAACCTAAAAAATTAAAATAAAATAAAATAAAATATTTCACAGTTCCTGAAGGTCTGAAGCCTGGCTTTGCCCTTCTTGAACAAAACCCCAGACACAAGTAAGGCCACCTTTTTTTCCCCAGAGGCTCTAACTCTTTTGCCATTGCTAGTGTCTTGAGGCTCCTCATGGTCCATTTGTTATAGAGGTTTCAGCATCACTGACCTTTATTTTTCTGCCTTATTTTTCAAATAAGTTGGAGCCCATGAGTGCAAGTGTGGAGGTCAGAGGACACTGTGCAGGAGTTAGTTCTCACTTTCCACCAGGTGGGTTCTGAGATTAGGTAGCCAGTCTTGGCAGCAAGCACCTTTGCTCACAGAGCCATCTTAACACCTCACTTTTGTCTGCTGCAAACTTTCTTTCTTTCTTTCTTTCTTTCTTTCTTTCTTTCTTTCTTTCTTTCTTTCTTTCTTCCTTGTTTAGGGATTTGTGTAATTAAATTAGGCCCTTAATTCCACGATCAGCTTTTATTTCTTTTTGATTTAACATTCACACAGGTCCATGGATTACAAGAAGGGCATCTTTGAGGAGGGGACAAACTGCTTCTGCCTACCACACTAATCTTCCTTACTGCCTGTGCTCACAGCACCTGCCTGCTTAAAACTCTCCTGAGGCTCCTAATGTACTCTAGTATTCAGATGCCTTAACCTGGTACACAAAGGCCTTGTTTACCAATCCTGTCTAGTTTCTCCTAGTTCCCCATGCAACTAAAACACGCCACCCCACAACCCCCGCCCCCCACAGAGACAGAGACACAGAGCGACAGACAGAGAGACAGACTCACAGAGAGAGACTACCTTTCAGCTTCCTATCAGAAAGCCATGCTTTCACTCTACCAGTCATCTGCCTGGATCATCTCCGTGACCCATGGCTTCACCTGGCTCTCCTCCTCTCACCCTTAACTCACATGTCAGACGCTGCTAACTCCTGAGTAGAACCCATTTTTACCTCTGCTGCCATAGCAACCATGCTTCTCTCTAGCCTAGCATTTGCTACTGTATGCTATAATTACCTCTTTAATTACCTCCTCCACCAGACCATAAGCTATTTAAGGGCCAGAATCTCATTTTGTCCACCCTGGTATCCCAACTACTTAATGCAGTGACTTGCATGTAACAGAAGCTCAAAGCTGTGCTTGAGATTTTATCTACCCCTCAAAGCTAGGCTGTTTTTCTAAGGCAGACTAATGAATTTCACTTTAAATCTTCTTGGGTATATTTTTTCAAGCCCAGTCTAGTCCTGACTGATTCTACGCTAGTTGCCTTTATTTAATTTGTAGGAAAGAAGTTCTTAACACACACCTGATCTGCTTAATTTTTAATATAACTTTACTGATATAAATATATATTTGAACAACAAGATCAAATGGCCACAATAGGGAGGAAAGCTTTCAAAGGAAGGTAAAAGTGGATTGGCTAATGACATTCTGTGTTGTAGAAATTGTTTAAATCCCAGCCCAAGGTTTCTACCCTGCCTCAATTAAGTTCCTGGATGAGAGACACACTCAGTCTTTATATTTGCAATATGCCTTAATCCGTACAAAAGCTGGGCAGATACCTAGCCTCCATGCTATCAGAATCTACTTTCCTACTAAGAACTCTGAGTTATTACTTAGTATTTACTATATTCCATGTGAGCTGCTTTTAATTCCAATTGTCTAGCCCACAGGGCCAAGTTTTTATGGCTCACCTAACCCACAGTGGTGTCTCTTTTCCCTCCTGCATTTCCTCCTCTTCCTCCTCCTTCTCTTCTTCTTCTTCCTCCTCCTCCTCTTCTTCCTTCTCCTCCACTTCCTCCTCCTCTTCTTCCTCCTCCTCATCCTCTTCTTCCTTCGCCTTCTCTCCCTCCTCCTCTTCCTCCTCCTTCTCCTCCTTCTCTTCTTCTTCCTCTTCCTCTTCTTCCTTCTCCTCCTCTTCCTCCTCCTCCTCTTCCTTCTTCTTCTTCCTCTCCCTCCTCCCCTAAACCAGGGAAAGCTAAACCCCACCTATTAATCTTCTGCCTAGTTACTGACTGTCTACATCTTTATTCACCATTAGAAATAACTTGGGTCAGGGTCACAGGGGCTATGAACAGACTCCAGGTATTGGGGGCCCACACTTAGCATTACAATAGACAGTAAAAGACAAAACCTCAACAATTTTGATTTACAAGACCAAAGTGAATATAACCATCGGAGTTGATTTGAGCTAGTGAGGTTGAAGATAAAGCAAAGGGAGGAACCAGAGTTTACAATACGAGCACCTTGATATGTTACTGCTTTTATTCTTTATTTCATTAGCCATTACATTTAAAGCTTACATTGGCCCATAGCACTTACAGACTGGCAAGAGCCAGTACAAAGATCTGTTTTCTTTCATGTTTTAATGACTATCATTTCAGAGAAAGTGTCTCGATATCTTCACAAAAATCAGGCCTGGCCCAGTCGTGCACGTGTGTTTGGGTGGTATATGTATTCAGATGTGCCTATACATGGAAGCTAGAGAAGAGCATCCAGTGTTTCTCAGGAGCCAGCCATCTTGGTTTCTCGAGCAGTCTTTTCTCTCACTGCCTCTAGCTTGACAAGTAGGCTAAGATGGCTAGCTAGGAAGCCCCATGGACCCCATCACTAGGGTTAGAGATACTTGTCAGCACACTCTAAGCTTTTCATTGGGTTCGCAGGATGAAGCTCAGGCTAAACGTGCTTGTCAGCCTCCCCAGCCTCTGGCACAGTCTTGCTATCAGAGGCAGAAGTATGAGTACCATCTCAGGAGCCAGATACCAAGGACTGGGATCCAGGTCCTGTCATATTGGGATTTCAATAAAATGAACAGGCACCATGATATCCACTTTACAGGGTTTTAGTAGGAATGAATTCTATTTGAAACATTGAAATGTTACTTGACACTTTTTAAACCACACATATTCATGTGCTTAGGGTGGGAAGGCAGGCTATGAAATATAACTGCTTGGAGAAATGATGTTCTTATCCTTATAATTAGAATGAAACTTGAGTATGAAATCATCAGAAGCTGTGGGTGAGATCATCCACAAGAAAGCCAGCAAGCCAGGCACTGTGAGTCCTCCACTACTGGGCATTGCCAGATGGGTTCTCCATAATCATGGGAAATTACCTAAAACTTCTCCCAACCTGTGTGACGAAAAGAAGTCCTGATTTATGCACATCTATAAAGAACAGAAAAGCAGCCTAAAATAAGTAAAGCATGCTACTTCACTTAGAAGTAAAACTAATGCAAGAGAAACTCAGAAATTCCTATGACACTTTGGAAAAATAGCGTTATTTGTTTCATGGGTATGAATGTTTTGCCTGAATGAATGTATGTGAACTATGCGTGTGCTTGGTTTCTGTGGAGGTCAGAAAAGGGCATGGGTTCCCCTGGAACTAGAGCTGTGGAAGTTTGTGACCCACTGCATGGGTGCTGAGAACTGAACCAGGTTGTCTATAAGATCAACAAATGAACTTTGACTGCTGAGCCGTCTATCTCTCCTGCCCAACAATTGGTACGGATTTCAACACTTCATTTATTGCTTTCTCTAAAATGTACAATGTTGTTGCATATTTTGCTGTCAAAGTTTTAACAAATGAAAGTAGGCAGTATTTGCTAAGTGTATCTTGGCTCAAGAGATCACATTGCTTGTTTTTGTAGCTGTTAGTCGTGAAATGGTTCTTGTTATCAGAAAGCTTTGGGCAAGATCTGAAACCTGTTTTCCTGTGAAGACATTTTTAAAATGAATCTTTAATACGTGTTTATTTGTTTCAACTAATTTAATAAACTTTTAAGATATTTAATGGTAATTTGTGGTTAATTGTTCTCATGTTGGTAATTCCCATTAAACTGAAGTGTAATCATCGTAAATACATTTAAGGTTTGCAATATTAATGTGATCACACTTTTGCTGCTTTTGTTTCTGATTCCTTTGCACTAGGAGCTGAGTTTCTGAAGGCCTGTGCAGCTGGGATTTTAAAGGCTTTAAACTGGCCACCTGGTGGCAGCTAGGTCCCGGGTGTTCTGCAGGGGGCCACCAAGCCTGTTTTTCTTCATTTTAATACTTTAGAGTGGGGCCGGGCAGTAGTGGTGCAGGCCTTCAATCCCAGCATTTGGGAGGCAGAGGCAGGCGGATTTCTGAGTTCGAGGCCAGACTGGTCTACAGAGTGAGTTCCAAGACAGCCAGGGCTATACAGAGAAACCCTGTCTCAAAACAAACAAACAAACAAACAAACAAACAAACAAACAAACCAAAAAGATAAAATATTCTTGAGTGGAAAATGTTGGCTGAGAGCAAGAGTGAGAAGTGGGCTATTTGTTTATCTACATTCTACAGCCTTCCACTCTTCCACCCTTAGAATCTAAGCACAGTTGCTGCTTTCTTGGAACCTCTTTTTCACAAAATGTTCATATATATATATATATATATGCTGCATAAATAATAGAATAATAACGTGAGAGAATAATTTCTCTCAGGGTCAACGTCATTGGGTCTCAAGGTCCAGCACTGAAGGGCTACCAGGGGTGTGTGAATATACAATAATAGGTTTAGAACAGGAAAGCTTCCTGATGTCACATGGGTAAATGCCTTTGCTTTAATTCATTCTTCTGAGTGAACTTTCCTCTTTCCCATGAGCTGGGTCATTTTACTTTGAAGGGCATGCTGGAGTGAAGCTGCAGCAGCTCTGTAGCTTCTCTGCTGTGGCTCCTGCCTCAGCAACCCTCAGAGGAAAGCCCTTCTCCTAGCAGTGCCCTGACCAGACACAGGGTGCAGCTATTTTAATGGAACAGTTAGCTTCACAATCATACTGAACTCAGTTTTTCACTCCCAAGCATGGGATACAAAACCTCTAGAAATGATAGATAAGTGTTCACTTTGAAGCCTACATTCGAACCTGTGCTTACAGGTGGCTGACGTCTTCCTTTCCCAGGTTTTAACTATCTATTCTGGTGCTCAGTGCCTTGATTTTTCACTCCGTTTAATCTTCCTTCTTCTCTTAATGACTTCTCTAGGCCGATCCAAACCTATTGGGCCATGTGAAAATCAGTGTTTAGATTCAAGTGAATTCAAGGAGATTTTTTTTTTTTATCATTTGTTATTACTAATTTTGATTCATGAGAAGAACAACTGAGTTTGAAAGGTTTGATTTCTTAGAATCTCTGCTGCCCTTTGTAGATTTCATTACCACCGTAACTGTGCTGTGGATGGTGAGCTCTTTCTCCAAAATTAGAAGCTGGGCTTCTGCTGTGGGCTTCCTTTAGTGACAGTTAAAGTTCAAGGTGGGGTGTGAGTCATATTTCCATTGTTATACTTGGCTCTTTCTTAATCCTTGGGAGAATGAAAAGGTTCTCTGGACTTGTTATACTGTCTCATACCTTTACGTTTCAGATACAGATACATGAAATAATACTGCGACTGAAGCTTCAGCCCTTTAGTTGCCACAGAGTGGAATTCTGGGAAATCTTGAAAGGACTATGAGAGACTGGGGAGTATGAAGGAACCCCACTAACAGCTGTAGCTATTGACTGCTTTTCATGGCCATACTTCAGTGTGTAACCAAGAATTTAGATGTACCTGTGCAGGCCAGGTGAGTATTTGTTTTCTAAACAAATAGCCCCAAATCACTGGAGGTGCTAGAAATATTGACTCAAGAGCTCAATATTGTTTGGAAGATGTTATATATATTTTAAAGAAGCGGACAATGTGTTTAATCAAATAATTAGAAGCCTTAAAATATCATGGCAATTTGGATATTTTTATGCTTTGTACCAAAAGGATCTACTGGTAAACTCTATTTATACAACTTAAGTCATAACTTTTTGTGTAATCCCAAGATCAATTCATGGGTCTGAGGACTGTGGTCACCACACTAATGGCAAGGCCTGATGACTTTTCAGAATGTCCTCTTTTGACAGCAGGAGTCAGGCTGTTTGGGTTGGCGTCTCCATATAAGAGAGGGATAGGAGAGGCTCAGTGTGCTTTTAGTCAGATATTTATTAAGCACCTGGAAGATGTTCCGTATACAGGTATAAAACAAAAGGCAAAACGGCGTCTTTCATGGGAGTTCAAGTCTACCAGACAGGTTGTGTAGCCATACTGAATAGGTTTGGCTCTCTATGCCCCTCTTTGGTTCTCTCAGGCAAGTGTCTTATTTCCTGTGACTTATTTCCTGGATAATCATTCTTCAGTCTGTTAGGAGTATTAAATTAATACACATGCAAAGTATGTTGGAGGTACCTGACACATAAAGCTGGCAATTACTACTGCTCAGTTATATGTAGTCTGTTGAGCCATAAAGCACCCCCAGAATTCACTTTCACTAGTAAGTACGCTCAGCTTGAATACAGAAACACAGGCATCTGGGCAGAATATAAATAAGCCTAGACATGAATAAAGAGCCAGGAAGCAGAGTAATGAATAATGAAGCAAAGGGTTTGCCGAGTCTCCTTTTAAGAAAATTGTGGGTTGTTAGTTGCTTAAGAGGGGAGGAGGCCATTGAGGATGGCGGCGTGAGAAAAGGGTTGCAAGAACCGGCAGGATGTAGGCACGAATCCACCAGTTTTGCTGGGCGGATCGGGGTCTTGCCTTTGGGTGTAAAACTGTTCCAGTGGTTAAGGTGGGAAGTCCTTGGATGGGTACCCAAAGCTACCAGAATTACGTGACACTTTTCAATTCAGCTTCTTTCTGTTTGGGAAGACCCACTGTAAGTGCTCTTTAAATGGGGGTGCGATGGGGGGAGTTATGCAAAATACTTTGCACATAGCACTAAAGTTTAGTTTTGCCCAGAGACTGGCACGGTTGCTGGGACAGAGAGGGCGGAGTTAATTTAATATAGATGTCTAACCAGCGTACAAATCAACAATCCAAACTGATCACTCAGACTCTCTGGCCTAGGACGCTCGCTCTCCGGGCCTCTACCTATCATCCGCTAGCCCAAGGCCTCAGCAACCGACGTGCGAGGCCAGGCGAGGCGACCAAGGCCGCTCTACGCATGCGTTAGAAGCCGTCCCAACTACCCCCAAGGAGTCCTTTCTCAGAACAAAACTAGCGCGGAGCTATAGAGCTCCGCAATCTGCGTAGATCTAAATTCTTCCAGTTCCGCGGGTCGGTGTAGCTCCCGCCGGTGCTGCGGCTCCCTTACGCCAGGCGCGTCCGCTAAGTGAATGGCTGGGTGCTGCGGGTGCGCCGCGGGCGTAGCGCTGATCAGGCCGAGGTGCGGCTGCGCAGGGCGCCGGAGCGGGCCGGGTGCGCCGCCGGCGTAGCGCTGAGGCGGCCAGGGTGCGGCTGCGCAGGGCGCCAGAGCAGGCTGAGTGCGCTGCCGGCGTAGAGCGCCGGCTCGCGTACTAGGCTCCGCGACGCAGATAGCGCAGGTGGCTTTGGAGAATACACGACTGGGTGCAGCCGGGGTTTGGTACCGAGCGGAGAGGAGATGCACACGGCACTCGAGTGTGAGGTAACTATAAAACCCCGATTTGTTTACATTCCCTCCCCCAGAACCGGCCCCGTGCGCGGCGGAGCTTGGGAGTCCCGGGACGGCAGGGGAGGCCGGGCGGCCGGGCTGGGGCTGGCACCGGGGCCTCCGGGCTGGGGCGCGAGTGTTCGCAGCTGCTACAGGCGGTGGCGGCGAGCCGGAGAGCGGCGCGTGGGGCTGGGTTCAGCCGAGTGCGCCGCGGGCGGCCGCGGGGGACCCGCGCCCCTCGGCCTGCGGGCCCGCGGGACGGGCGGCGCCGGTTGAGGGCTGCGCGGGCTTCCCGCGGCCGCCGTACGGGGACCCGGGACCCGAGGCGGGTCCCAGGGGCTCGTCTGCGGGGGGTAACGGACGGCAGCCGCTCAGCTCCTCCGGGCCAACCGAAAAGGCTCGGTGGGGCACGCGTGAGCCGTGGCGCAGCCCACGGGTCCCCGAGCTGGGTTGTGGGGCGACCGTGGCGCGACCGCGGGCTTTGTTCCCGGGCACCGGGGTGCAGGGCGGCGTGGGCGCGGTTGGTGGAGGAGGGAAGTGGCCGGCCCGCCGCGGGGTCCTCATCCGCTCCACGCCTCGCTCCTCCCGGCGGGGGGGGGGTCTTCGGAACTCCCCAGCCTGGCGAGGCGTCGGGTGGCGTGACGTGGAAGGGCTTCCTGCGGCTTCTGAGAAGACGCGTCCACGTGGGAGCCTGTCCACATGGGCCGAGTTTGAGGAGCTGGGCACGTGGAAGAAACCTCACCGCAGGACGCTCCGCCACCGATTTGGAAGGGTCCTTCACCCAAGTGTCTGCTCCAAGTGACACAAAGCATGAGTTAAAAGACAGTACAACCTACCGTCTTCTAGAAACTTACATTTATGTCTCCACTGTTAAGTGCGGTAACTAGCGGGTGACAGGTTTCTTGTATGTTTTCTTTTTGGATGTGTATCTAATGATAAGAAAAAGTAATACAAGAGCTGGAGGCTTAGAATTGTAACAGTGCAGTTGGGAAGCCTAAACAAAGCAAAACTGCTGTGTACAGAGTAACGTTAGGATTCCTCTAATCTACAAGTATTTGAGTACCTTGCGAATCATTTCCCCTGGACCTTGGGAATCCATCCCACACACCCCACTTCCTGTGTCTATTGAACGTTACACTAGGAAGAAAGACACATCAGTGATTAATGCTGTGAAGGAAATAAAATGTGCTGGCGGGAATTTTTAACATTTTGTGTTTTCTAGACTAAAGGGCTTTAGGTTGTGACTATTGATAGGTAAGGATACATATCTATAGTTGTTCAGTTACATTGAAACAGTTACAGGAATCTACATGGTTTTGATGGAGTAAGCTATACTTTAATAAAGCATTAAATATCAACGGTACTGGCCTGCCTAATAATGACTAATTTCAAACTAGCAAGAACTAAAAGTTATACTTCAAAGGATTTGTTTTAAGTGTTTTGTATTACTGTAATTTTGGCCTGTATTCAGGAAGTTACTTCCTCACTACAAAGTAACTGAATTTCAGTGGTCTTAGTCTCTCCCCAAATTGACAAAACTGAATTCTATCAGCTAATCATGGCTAGGAACCCATGTGCAAGAATGAATGGGTTTGGTTCTATTTTAAAAGAGGTGGCAAAGATGATTTCTCAGGTGATACCCAAAGGCACAGACCTATAAACCCAGCTACTTGGGGGACTGAGGAAGGAAGCTGGCAAGTCTTGGAGCTTGTCTTAAAAGTTAAATAGCTCAGTGGTAGGAAACTTGCCCAGGGTTTGCACAAATCCAGGCTTACTCGTTAGTACTACAAATAATATACATGTATATGGATATGCTCATGCTTAACGTATATGTATCATGAGCTATGCAGGTGAATACCCTTAATTTGAAATGTTCAAGACCAGAAGTGTTTCCAGCTTTTGTTGGTAAATTGGAAGATATTCGGATATATTAAATAATGGAGAGTTTCTTGAGCTAGGGCCCAATTCTAAACATGAATTGAACTTTTATATAAGCCAGTGTACTTATACTGAAGGTAATTTTACAACCTTTTCCCTGATATTGGAGTTTGATTAAGACTTACCTGGATACAATTGCTGCATGCTAGTTCCTAGAACATTGTAGATTTGGTAGCATTTCAGATTTTATTAAGAGGTGCTATCTGCATTAGATCTTCCTTTTACAGCATTCATATGTATATATACACACACATATATATACACATACATACACATATATGTATATATATATATATAAACTTGTAAACTACCACCCTCATCCTACTTTTTTGTCCAGATTTCTGGTTTTTCTTGATGCTTTCCTTATGTAGCTCTTGTGTGCCTGGGACTCAGGATCCACCTTCCTCAGTCTTTGGAGTCACTTTTGACTCTCACCAGATTTTCAACTCTGGTTTGAAGTACTTTGAGGAGGCCTAATGTTTAGCATGCAAGCATTGCTCTTGGAAACCTAAGTGATAAACGGAGAAGATAAGGTGTGTGTGCGTGTGTGTGTGTGTATTTTTTCTCCCCTAAGGGAAAGTGTTTAACAGCTAAGCTGAACATTCGTTCTTAAAGAAACTTATATACCCCTTGCCTCTGCAGAACCCTGGGTATTGAGCAGTATTGGGATGAATTTAGGGATTTGGAATGAGGTTAAAGATTCAAAAACTGGATATACTATTAAGTAATTTGGTTACCTTTGCAGGTTGCTTTAGACTGGAAGTATTATAAAACCTATTTCAGGAATTGAATACGGCCTTTAATGATGATGAACCAAGTTAGCTATTCTAACCTTTTCTACATCGAAACCTTTCTATAATAACTGAATTTACTCTCTTTTTTGTTTTGCCTGACAATTGGTTAACCCCAGGATGATCCTTAGTGGTTTCTACTCCTTGGGCCTTTGAGAGGATATATCTTTTAAATCTGTAACTTATATGTAATAACTGATAACTATAGATTTGCCTTTTTTTCCCACTTCTATTCTGTACTTACCTGTGTATGTTTTGGTTTTATTACAAAGCCAGATTTCTGAAGCCTATACCCAAACGTCTTTTTGTCAGAAAGCATCCCTGTGCTGTGATGCACTCGGTGACTGGGTGTAGGTAACGCAGCATTGAGTTAAACCGTGTGCACAGGAGTACTCATCATCAGTGTAGTGCCCGCCTCAGGGGTTGAAGTGCTGCGTTTTGTATCAGTATCAAAAGGGCATTGTCACTAATACTTTATACAAATATTAGAGAAAGTAGACAACTGAAACTGGAAGAGAAATGGAGGCAGTCAAAGCAGGTTTTTTTAAATCACAATGATTTAATTGTAAGCCATCTCTCATTATAGTATGTTTCACATTAAAAATATACAAAAGGCGGGGCGTGTCTCTAACTTCCATGAACTAACTTCCATAGTGACTTCCTGGGTTCTCTCTCTCCGGCCCTACAGCAAAATGAGTAACCACAGTCTCATATCCTCTATCTCCGTCTTTGTGTCTGTCTTTGAGTTGATGGCCTGGTACAATCCTCAACAGTTTGCTGCCCCCTAGTGTTTGATTTACTTTGAAGTTTCTTGGCACCTGTCCTTAGTACTAAATGGGTGTATCTATGGCTTTCCACTAGCTGATCACTGCTGCCAATAAGAATGTGTGTCTATTTTTTAAAAACTGATTGTGATTACATTTAGTCCCCAGTTTCTCAAATATGGAAAAACAGGATATGGGAAAACATTGGATAGACAGAAAATCAAGATACCTTCCAGAAGAATATGTAGGCTACTTTTGTTTTTAATTGCAAAAGCAATTTGTTAAAATTAGAGAGTTAAATGTTTGAAGTTAGCTTTGTGTATGAGCAGTTTTCTTTATTTAATCTGGGCTTCTTGTCTTGAAAAGGGTAGTAAATTTTCTGGCTTAATTTGTCCAATGTAACTTTATGTTGTGGTGATAATAAAGTTTGAAAATGTCAAATTCGCATGGTGACTTTGTTTTAAAAATTAATTTTTGAAAAAAAGAAAGTCTCTAGGTTCTTATCATTACCACTAGATTTTTTTAATCTTTAATGGTTTGAGATATTGCCAATTATCAGTTTTCCAAAATACTTGTTTTTATAAGATCTGTGGTTGGTCCACAGTCATGCTTAGATTTTTCTGAAATAAGGAAATATTCTAATTCTCAGTTAAAACTTACTGGAATATTTAAACGTGTGTTCAATAGGTATAAAGCAATATAAAACTGAAATGGGAAGGTAACAGCAAGGCTACTGGAATCATTC
The DNA here is from genome assembly GCF_004785775.1 of Grammomys surdaster. NCBI lineage: Eukaryota > Metazoa > Chordata > Mammalia > Rodentia > Muridae > Grammomys > Grammomys surdaster. The sequence continues at coordinate 7,715,560 of NW_021604613.1, forward strand.
CCAGCTCAAAATGCTAGAATACAACCATTATTGTTGTATTCTATGCTGTTACATAACAGTATAGAATGTTGTTTTCTTAACTTTTTGATAGAACATACTCAGGATTGCAGGCTACCCAGATACAGGGACTGGATACCTAATGAACTTTTTATTGTTAAAAAAATGTTCTTAACAGGATGGTAGTAATTTTGTACAGATAACATCTTGTTTCAGTTGGGTTCCCCCTCCCCCCCCCACGTTTTTCTCTCTCTTTTTTTCTTTTTTTCTTCCTTCCTTCCTTCCTTCCTTCCTTCCTTCCTTCCTTCCTTTCTTTCTTTCTCTCTCTCTTATTTCTTTTCTTCTTCTCTTTTTTTGGTGGTGGTGGTTCTTCTATTTTTTGTTTGTTGGTTGGTTGATTATCTAAAAGTTAATAGTAGAAGATTTTATAATTACCCACTTTTATAAGTACACTTTATAATCCCTTTAAAAGATACTTCACTATTGAAAGAAAGGGAAATATCAGCTAATAGTCCTTGAATTAACATTTCAACTGCTATCATTTTGTCCTTAAATTACATTCAACTTTTAGAGACAGCCAGCTCATTACAAAAAAAAGCTTTTAGGGATGAGACATGAATCAGAATGTTGTTGGGAGCATCCTTATTGACCCGAGCGGTACAAGAATGCCTAAGAACTGTAGCAGAGGCCAGTCTTCATTCTTCTCATCCATTTGAAAACTTCAGTGATCAATTTAGGATTCAGGTTGATTTTCATTCAATGTAAGAGTTAGAAAATCTCATTTGCAGTAAGGTAGTAATGCTGTTTGATGTCTTAAGGCATTTCAGATGGGACTGTTAACAAATCCAGAGTATTTGTGAATTCACTGTCACATAGTTTGTGAACTTTGACTTTTAAAATAGTAGTTTCTCCTGAATTAGTTTCTAATTCACTTTCTGGGGTGTTTTTATTTGGGATAAATTGGGGCAGTAAGAAGGCAGTGAAATGTCTTTGGGTGTGTCTTGCTCATTCCTGTCTCATCCACGACTGCAGACGATAAGGTGGGTCACTGAGTAAGATGTGATGGGGACAGCAGGCACACTGCAGCTTTATTCCGACTAGTTTACGTCCTCCAACCCTTGCACCCATTCTTAATACTCCATGATTATTCACTTGTCGCTCTTAAGTATTTCCTGGTAGAATACTTGATTAGTAAAGTGTTCGTTCAGATGATAACTCACAGCTAATTGAGAAGCTTTGAAGACTCCCCTTTGTATTTTCTACAGGAGAAATAGCACCTTTATCACATTTGGAGGTGAAAGGTGAACTGGCGTGTCCTGGAGGCCTGGGATGGGTCCCAACCTATCACCACTATAGGTTTCTACATTCCCCATGTTTTCTGGTCTCACTTCTCTAGTGTAGAAGTTGAATGTGTCTTCCTTGTAACTTCTTTAGAGCAGAAAGTACATTATTCTTTGTTTTTATGCTGCCTAGCATTATATGTGAATGGATATATATACATATATAGCTAAATATATACACATAAATATATAGTATACGTTTATATATTATATATCTTATGTATGCATATATAGTGCATATAATATATACATTATATGTAAGATATATTTTACACACACACATATATAAGTATTCTTTTCCTGTAACCCTTTTTTAGAGTATATCACTTGATAACTTTTTAATGTTTGGAATATTTTTGTTTTTAATTTTTTTTGCATTAGGGTATTCTCAAGTGAGTAATTGAATGTACACGAGCAGTGTAATACAAGCAGCTTAGTAAATTTCTATACAGCTATAGTATAGTCTTTTGGAACAGACGCTGTGGAGCTTCATACCGGATTTTATACTTTTACGCTCTGATACAGTGTTACACATTTTCCCACAACCAAATCAAAAAGTTCATAACAATTAAAACAAAAGAAACAATTAGCTTTATATCCCTTTTCATAACATGTTCATTGCCTGCATTCTGTCTTCCTTGGAATAGATTTTGATTGTCTTTTTGCTTGCTTTTTGTGGTGAGATCCAATCTAGAGCCTTGGGCATGCCATGAAAGTACTCTACCACTGAGCCACATCCTCAGACCCCTAGATTCTTGCTCAAGACAGGGTCTCACTGTGTAGTCTAGACTGACCTGGAATTTTCTAGATATTCCAGTCTGGCTTTGAACTCATAATCCTTTTATTTTGGCATCCTGAGTGCTGGAATTTACAGATCTGAACGTTTTTTCCTAAAAAGGAAATGGATATAAGAGATCCTAGTATTTTAAAGGTACTTTTGTTTGTTTTGGTTTTTTTTTTTAAAGATTTAATTATTTATTTTTATGTATATGAGTACAGTGTAGCTGTCTTCAGACACACCAGAAGAGAACACCCATCCCATTACAGATGGTTGTGAGCCACCATGAGGTTGCTGGGGGAATTGAACTCAGGACCTCTGGAAGAGCAATCAGTGCTCTTAACCACTGAGCCATCTCTCCGGTACTGCTGTTTTTAACTATGCTTGTAAGATTATATATTAAATATGGTGGTGGTGGTGGTGGGAAGCTTCTAACATTTAAGAATCATGCAAGAAATTCCAAAATCTTCATAGGCATGGTTGCTTATATATGGAATTATCAATAAAGTAAATAATGACATTGAAAAATCACCGTAACAACTGAAAATGTGACATAGTTATAGAAAATCTGATCCATGTTGATGCAACTATTGGCAAGTCAGGAATAACTGTAAAAATATGAGGCAGGCTCTTTGATCAATTCCAAAGGTGGTAGTGCTGTTAATGAGAATGATATAATGATACTCTGTGTGGCAAGGCCACAATGCTGAACCTTGACTTTTCTCTGTTAAATAATTTGAGTGCAAGACTAAGCAGTGTTAACGTTTTGTAATTATTCCTCATCTTGGAGTTAATTACAGGCAAGTATCCAGAAATAGTGGTATAAATTAGAATTAAGGTGTATATTGTGGTTAAAACTACAACAAAAGCTTGTGAAGTCTTGACTGGTGTGATTTTCTTCTACTGGCTTTTATTGGTTCATTAGCTAAATATTTTTCAATTTCATTGACTCTGAGGATTTTCTTTAAATAGTCATTTTTTTATGAAGTGCTTTAGGGTAGAGGATGTGTCCTGTATTCTTCTTTGACAATCTTCTACTCAGAAGTTAGGCACCCCTTCAGTGCCTGTCATTGTTCTGCTGTTGCTCACTGTCAGTCTCCAGGCACCTTGGACTTCAGTCAGGAGTTGCCTGTTGTAATGCAGGGTGGCTTAGTGTACTTCCCACTATCTTCCCACCTTCCCATTTCCTGTACGCCTTCCTTAAGTCAGTTGTAATCTTGGTTTAGAACTTTATTTAGTGTTATGTTTTTATGATTTAAATGCTACTAAAATTGATCTATTGTAAGAAATAATTACTTTTTTCCTGCAATACTTTCTTTTCTGACCTTATATTTTTCTTAGACATCATCCTTGTCACTTCTTTTCTTCTAGATATTAAAATTTAAATCTGCTCTGTGCTTTGGAATGTAGTTACAAGAGAGAAATGAATTTCTATAAGTCTTTGTGCAGGAATTTATACTTTTTTTTAAGTATTAGAAATGATTAAGCCTGGTAATAAGTGTGTTATTGGGTTGGTAAATTAGATTCCATTTTTGTACGAGATTGCTAAATGCTTGAACGGAGTCAATTCCCTTTGCTCAACAATTAGAAGATCCTAGTGGCTCAAAGTAACTGTAACAATGGTGAAAATTAATTGGCCTAAAACTTTGCTGGTAGAGAAGTAGCCTCTGTGTTGTCAGCAGCATCAGAATGTCTGCCAGTGTTTGAAAAGCATTGCCCTAACTCCTATCTTCATAAGGATCATTTTAACTGGCAGTTCTTGTGAATGGCAAGACAGTGTAACATCAGGGAAGTATAGCTGATACCATGGTGAAAAGAAAAAATGCAGAGGGAAAGTTAAAGGTGGGTCCGTGGTGAAAGCATCGGCAGTGGTAGTTCCAACAATGAAGGCATCTCTTCCTCATGATGAGCGATTTTGTAAGGAAGGTTGTGTACACAGGGAACAAAAGAACTGAAGAGTAACAGGAGCCATACATTTCAGGAGCTTTAAAGGCATTTCAGTAGTTACTGACTGGAAGGCATCTCAGCCAGGGAGCCTTTGCACATTTCAGGTATTCCTTGTATCCATAAGTAGAGAAGATTAGCAAAAATTAATGTTATTTTCCCAGGGTGTGCTTCAGAGTGCCTGTAACAAAAGGTCAAAGTGCAGGAATAAAAGTAGTTGTACAGATATTTAATAAGAAAGTAAACGTTTGTACATTAGTGAATACAGGAATATAACATTGGGGTAATGTTATATTCCTTTACTGTAGTTTTTGTTGGATGTGTTGTTTAATGGGGTATCTTAAGACAAAGATGTTTCTAGTTTATTTTGTACATTACAGAGAAATCAAACACTGAATTAAACTCATATTCAGTGAACAAATCTATTGTCATATGAATGAATCTCCTTGAAAGATTAAGAGATTGCCTTACTGTGTTTTATTTAGTTATTGAAAGTTTTATTGGCATTCTAAACTGTGAACATGGCTTTGGGAGGTTAGATAGCTGGTCACGTGGAGTTACAAAAACAAAGCACTGTACGACTGGAGGATTCTGTTTCCTACTGAGAGCTCTGTACTGAAGTACTGCATCCTTAAATAACTGTAATGTTTGGAAGAGTCCCTCCTCCTGAGGACGTTGAATGATCCTGATACCTCTTGGCTGTACTAGTTGGGCCTGCTTGTGCCCTTGTAACATTTTGATAACATTCTTTTAAACCATTACAAATAGTCTTTCCTGACTAGTTTTGTACTTTGTATAATTTTAAGTCAAACATCAATCATATCATATCTAATAATGGTAATGATTTGCAGTGGTAGACATTGCTTTCCAGAGCAGTTTTGGATGCATTATGTTAGTTCTCTTGGTAGATAAGCATAGATGTTATTGGCTTCATTTTGCTGAGGACATTCAGTGGCAGTGATATGGTAAATAAGAAAGGTTTTTTTGATTTCTGGTTTGCAATGCTCTGTATAAGATGATGGATCTAGTGAGTACATCAGAAATGAGGATGAACTCTAAGTAATACTTGCACACAAGGAATATGTAAATAATGCAACATAGAAAGATAAAAACAAGCCTTTACCACTTAAAAAACGTTGTATGAATTTTTATTTTATTTTGTTCTTGGTTAACTATAAAACAAACAAATGTCAGTAGCCCCATGTTATAAGTAATAAGAATTAAAAGCTGTTGCTATTTACTTTAAGGACTTATAGCTAATAAGGCGGTCTAGTTTTTAACAGATCATTTAAAAATTTTAATTATAAATTTACTTTTATATGTGTATGTACATGGAGGTGTGTGTGTGTGTGTGTGTGTGTGTGTGTGTGTGTGTGTGTAGGCAGGCTTCTGCAGAAGCGTTTTCTCCTGTCTTGCTCGCCCTTCTAGCAGACCTGACTCCTTGGCTGATCCTTACACAAGCTGACTTACTCTCACACCTCACCTTTTCTGCTCATACTGTTTTGATCAAAACAAGGAACCTACTTGTGTTTTACTGGAGAAATGCTGTGATGAAACCTTTTAAAATGTTCCTTTAAGAATTTTAAACTGAAGGCTCATTTTGTGAAGGGATTTTTACATGTTTACTAACAGTGTTACATATTTATAGAATCCCAGTTGAGTAGTTTAGTGGTTTCTCTTTGAATTTCTACTCCCTTGCCTTTCAAATTAACAAAGGAGAACATCTAATAAACTTATAATACTTTCCTGTTAGTATTTATTACATGTGTGTCTATGAGAGAGAACTGGGATGAAGTATTAACTGTATCCTTCAAAATTATACTCTAAAATGCTTTTTGTATCCATTTTTAATTTTTAAAAATGAAATAATTAGGTGACATATAGAGTTTATTTCTAGTTGATTGCCCTTTCTAGAAACCTAGTGCTGGAAATAGGATTCCTTAGTATTTACTAGTACTTTTTTCCTATGTCAGTCACATTAGTATCTAATTGAATGTATTTTTGTTTATATTGGCTAAATGTTATTAGATGATTTATTTAACCTTTAAAATATTTTTTATTGTATATTAGATGAGTCACTTTCTTAGTGTCCCATCTACATTCTACTTATGGTATATGGAATACAATTATATGGTAGAAAAAGGCCAGGACTGTCTGGTGAGGTCAGTGCTATAGTCTTGAAATCTCACCTTAATTGGAGGGTATATCTTCAGGGTTAACAATTCTCCTGAGCATTTTATCTTTAATTTTGTACATTTACATGTATTTGTGTAGAATAAAATATCTATCAGATATGTGTAAAATATCTCTCATAAAGTTTGTAATAATAGCAATTACTATATAAGGTGCTGTGCACTATTTGCCTGAAAAATTGAAGTCTATAACTTGATGTTATATACTTAAAAAAAAAAAACCTTAATAGAATCACTAATTGAACAATTTTGTAAGCCTTTATGGAAGACTGTCCTATCAAATGTCTCAAACTTTCTGTAAATTGACAAGAATCATCTTTATTGTGATGTATTTTGATTCATGTTTGTGTTGTAAACTGGGTAAATCAGGCCAATTAACATTGTTCTTTACAGTGAGAAAGAACACCTGAAAACTCAAAAGCCATTGAGTATGTCTTGCACAGGGCCTGCCTAATCTCCCTGTGTCCTTTCAACTGTAGTGCATGTTTTCGCTGACTTGAGCTCCCGGCTTTGTTTCATGTAAGGATCTGGGTAGATTTTCTCTTACCAACAATGTATTCTGTTAAGCAGAACAAATAATATCTTTTCCTTCTCTGACTAAAAGTATTTTTGGTTATTTTTCTGTATTTTGTTTTTTTGTAAGAATGCATGTAAAATGTGGTGACAGTCAAGTGTTTTTTTATAGCTTTAACATTTAATCCTACCAGTCTCTTGTTTTGAACGTGGCCCGAGATTATGTAAGAGGATCGGGGAAAGCTGACTGGGAGGTGTTGTGGGAATAGAAGGGCTGTCTTCACAACTGCTGGGTTTTAAACTATTTCAAGAAATTTTAAAAAGTTTCATCTGTGCAAATTTTCTGATTTTTTGTTTCATTTAATTTTTGTTGTTTTTTTGTTTGTTTGTTTTTTGATTCAGAGTTGAAGTCTATATTCTTTGGACAGTCATTAAAATGTAAACATTGCTTGAATGACAACACTCTTGTAGGGAAGTATCCATGGCTAAGTGTATAATTCAGCTGTTCTCATGAAGTGAAAAATACTCACATGACCAGCACCCAGGTAAAGAGATTGCTTAATAGGATCTAGCCAAAGTGTGAGCGCGCTGTTCTGTAGAGTTTGGATAGTAAGTACACGAGGATATTAATGAACTTCATTTTTTTTCCTTTTCATCCAAAGCAAAAATGTTGGGTTTTGGAATATTGTAATTGCATAATGATGAAATTGCCTCATTATAAATTAACCTTCCTAATTAGAAATTATCCGAAGATGGAATATTTAAACTTTGAACTGTGATATTGTATGCCAAATCAACAGTGAAACATGAACACAAGTTTATGGTGACAGCTGCTAGGTAATTTATTGGCAGAGTTCATCCTTCCATTTCTGGTGCAGTAGAATTATATATGTCTGCAGAGCTAGCAGAAATCTTGCCAGCTAAAAACTATCCTTAATTATAAAATTAAAACTCTCAACATATAAAACCTGAGGAACTCTAAAACTGAGACAGAGACATAATGGAATATTTTTTTACAGCCAAGTCCTCTGAAGGTGGACTTGTATATTTAAGGTGGAATAGTATATGAACTTGTCTTATGTTTCCTGCATTCTTTTTTCTACCCCACAGATGCTCTTTAAAAGATTCTCAACTTCTATGGAATGCTTAGGAAGTTCCATAAATTGTAGGTGCAGCCAGCTTTTCCAGCCTCCATGCTGAGGCTGGTGGCTGTTTCCAGGTTGAAAAGAAGAGAGGTTGATGAGTACAGCATCCACTTCCCCAACTGGGAGGGTGAATTTCTCAACCCGGTGTTTTCGTTTTTGTTTCTTCCCATTGTCTGAGCAAGTATCATCCATGGAAGGTTGACGTTTCTGAGTAACCAGAGCAGAGAAGCCCTTACACCTGAAATAGTCATAGACTTGTGAGACAGAAAAGGACTTGCTGACTCCTTTTGGGGAAGGGGCTCTGCAGAGCTTCTGAGCCTGGTCAAATGAGTGCTTCAAACACATATGCAACGATAGTACTGAAGTTGCTCCTGGGTCACTTATGTTCTTTCATACCTGTTATTCTCTCTTGAATGTAATAATTAAGAGACTCAGGATTAGAATCTTTGCAATACATTGAATTCTTTACACACTTGTAACGAATAGTGATAGGTGTCAACATAAATCTCATGTATACTATGCATAGGCATCATTCCTTTGGTATTTTCTAATATACACTTATTACCTCTGGTTCCTATTCAGCAAACAGTGAGAAAATGCACATTGAGGAAACCTTGTGCCATTTGTGTATCAGATGAATGGATAAACTCAGACCGTCACCTTATACTAGCATCTCAGTGGAAACATGAGGTGCCCGCAGCGAGTGTTATGGACAGAGAGGAATGGGAGTCTTCTGCTTAATAATGATTACTGAAATCATCCGTGGCCTTTCACTTTCATTAGTGTACAAGAAAAATTAATTTGATTTTATCCAGACCAGACAACTTACATCTGAATTATTCTTTTGAACCTTTCAGTGCTTATAAAATAAAGACAAAACCCATATGGTTATAAAAGTAATTAGTGTCTTCATTGGGCTCCAGGGTTTACTGTTTCCTCAGAGTTCTTTCTCATTTGAACATTAAAATGTCCAGGTGGGGGGAAAGGCTATATGAAATAAATAGAAGGATTTGTTTTGACTTTGCTAGCAGAGAGGACACACAGACCAGGAGCCTGTTGCTTTGATTCATGCCCCCTAACACAACACACTTCTGCTGCTCATCCTCTTGTGTTTCCTTTTCATGGAATATTTAACTTTAATTCTAAATTGTATGACATTTTCTTTAATTCATGATTGGTTATTACTGCTTAGATGTAGTCAGATACCCAGAGTTGTTGACATCCTGATCTTGCTAATTTTCAGTGAGTACTTTCCTAAGGTGTCTGTAACAGAATGCCTCAAATTACTGATTTAACCCACAGTGCTTTATTGTCCTATACCCTGGAGGCTAAATAAGTCTGAAACCCAAGTGTCAGACACAGGCTCTCAGAAAAAGTTTAGGGAGAATCCTCGATTGCCTCATTGCCTTTCCCATGCTTCTGATGGTTTCCAGCTGTTTGGTGTCCTGTGACTTCTAGTCACATCACTAAATTAAACAGTTTTTAATAGTGATTTTATCAATGAGACTAAGAAATTGAAGTGCTTGGATTAAAAGTCAAGTCTCATTGTAGGAATTAAATACAATTTGTAGATTGTAAAAGTTGTATTTAATTGTAAAAATTCTTAACTCCTACATGTCACAGATAATTCAACCTCTGATATATTCAGATAATTATAACCTTTGGTTGACTACAGTATCTAGGAGTGTTTGAGAATTTATTGATATAAATTATTAGGCCTCAAACTTTAACTAGTTTATATCAGACTCAGTAGAAACACTAGACTAAAACAGTTTTGCCCATAATCAAGATGTTGATGCACCAGGTCTGAGTAGGGTGTGATAACTTTTACTTCTGACTCTAGGATGATGTTGGTGTTCCTGATGCTACTCCACTACTACCCCTTTGTTAACTCGATCAGGCTATATAGTACACAGGAAAACAGAGAACACGTTCTTCCTGTTATCCTACATTAATAGATGTTAACAGTTTTGTCAGAGTGCTCCAGAGCATCTTCTCTCATCGTTTTGAAAGATAAAATCCTACGAACTCGAATGTGAGTGCTCCTTCCACTGCTGGTTCTTTTCTTTGCTTCCTCGAAAGCGAGCTACTCCAGAGTGTAATCTTCTCTACTCTGTCTAGCTACACATGTTCATCTCAAACAGGAAAGTTTTCTTTTGTTCTGTGTTTTGAGCATTTTTTTTAAACTTTCTGAGAAAAGGCTTCTCTATGAAGTGCTGGTTGTTCTGGAATTAGCTCTGTAGACTAGGCAGGGCCTCAAAATCACAGAGCCTCTGTCTCCTGGGTGCTTGGAATAAAAGGCATGGCCACCACCGCCCAGCATGTATTTTGGAATGTTTTGAATCACCTATACTTGATACAGTGTATATCTTTCTGCTCCTATCTGCTCATGGTAATCATCTCCTATTGCATGGTTTGCTTTTTAAAAGATGCTGATGAAAATAATCTTATTAACTCTCTGAGAATCTCATCCAGTGCTTTTTGATTTTATTCACCTCCTCCTTCACTTCCTCTCAGAATCACCCCAACCTCTACACCTATGACTTGCTTGCTTGCTTGTTTTTTAATTTCCAGAGATGCCCTTGAAACAGAAATCCTTAATTTAATGAAGTCAGTGAACACCAGTTTTTTTCTTTTCAGTGACTTCTGTCTCCTATCTTGAAGTTCTTAGTTCCTCAAGTAACTTTGTAGATCAGCACTTTGTAGTAACAGTGGTCAGTAGTCACATGTGACTGTTAGGCACTTGAAATATGCTTAGTCTGAATTAAGATGTGCTATATGTCATATCGATACAAAATACACAGTATTAAGCAGGATGTAAAATACCTAGTTCACAAATTTCAGATGTGAGTTAGCTAAAATGTAATATGAAATTAGTTTCACATGTATACTCTAGAAAAGCTCAAAATAACAAAACTGACTCACGTTGTATTTCTAGGTTTTAGAAGTGTGCTTTTCAGTAGAACTTACTGTAGTGATGATTGTGCTCTGTGTCTGTGCTGTCCAGGACTGAGACCCACCCTTAGTTGCATGTGGAGGAACAGCATTTTAAATGTGGCTATGATAACTGAGAAACTGAATTTGAAAGTCAAATTCAACTCATTTAGATTTGAGTACCCACATTGTGCCAGTGGCTGCTGTATTGACTTTTTTGGACACTCTCCTGTTTGAGCATTTATTGTCTGAAATTTAGCCTCCTATTTTTTATCTGTAGTTGATTCTGTCTATGGTGTTAGATGGAGGTCAACCAGGGTATTCTTCTATGTGCAAGTTGAGCCAATCAGATACCAAGGAAAACAATATATTTTAAGACTACTTTTTGTTCCTTTGGTATATTCCTTTTTTATTTTTACATTTTAAAATTTTAAACTTTTGTCTGCCTCCCTCCCACATGCTTGTCATGGCCATTCTTGCCCCTGACTGTTTCCATAGAAATATTTAATATATCTCATTGCTTTTCACAAAGAAATGTCCAGGAGTTTGATTGAGATTGTATTGGATCCATAGTTCACCTACTCATAAGCATAGCATAGCCATGTATTTACTTAAGTATTTAATTTTGCTCAATAATGTGTGACGTTTTTCTATGTGCCTTCCATATGTTTTATTAGATTTATGCCTAGATTTTTATTTGCTATTAATAATGTTATTAGTTACTAGTTTCATGTTCTAGTTCTTATGGTATACAGAAATATATTTGATTTTAAGTTATTCTTACATCAAGCATCTATAGAAAATTGACTTATGTTACTCATGGAGGCTGGAAGAAGATACTAGATTCCCCTGGAGCTGAAGTTACAGCTGGTTGTAAGCTGTGTGATATTGCAGCTGGTAACTGATTTGGGTCCTCTGTATGCGATCTAACTGTTAAGCCATCTTTCTAAACTAATTTCAGTCATCTAATTTCTTCCCATATTGCTGCCCTAGCCAGGACCTCAGTGTGCAAGAACCAGCAAACTTCATTTTTTAAAGGATCAAATAGAAAATAAACCAACAATAAAAATGTATATGGAGTCTTTGGCATTTTAAAAGTAGTCAAAATAGTTCTGTGTCTTGATAAGTTTGTATTAATTAAAAGGGCTATACACTAATACAATTAAATAAAAGGGGCTATTTTTTAATAGAGGGTATTGGTCAGAGAATGACTATAGTCATGAAGGAAATGGGATAATACTTGGTTAATGGACTGGCAATTGCAAAATAAATTTTATTATCTTGACTATTTATAGTCATAAACTGATCACCTGTCTTTTTAAATCCCTTTAGGAAAAGTAGAAATGAAGGTGCATATACACACAAAATTTTGCCTCATCTGTTTGCTGACATTTATTTTCCATCATTGCAACCACTGCCATGAAGACCATGACCATGGCCCTGAGGAGCTCCACAGACATCATCGTGGGGTGACAGAGTCAGAGTCAAGCAAATTTTCAGTGCAGGATGCTGAAAATGAAAAAAAGTACTATATTGAAAAACTTTTTGACCGTTACGGTGAAAATGGAAGATTATCGTTTTTTGGTCTGGAGAAACTTTTAACAAACTTGGGCCTTGGAGAGATCAAAGTCGTTGAGATTAATCATGAGGACCTTGGCCATGATCATGTTTCTCACTTAGACATTCTGGCAGTTCAAGAGGGAAAGCATTTCCATTCGCATAACCACCAGCATTTTCACGATCATTTAAATGCAGAAAACCATACTATGACCAGTATAACATCAAAAAGAAACCACAAATGTGATCCAGAGAAAGAGGTGGCTGAAGTGCCCATCAAATCCGATGATAAACACCAGCATGACCGCAATCACCGCGTCCACCATCGGCATCGCTTGCATCATCACCTGAATCATAACGCAACTCGTCGAGTTCATAATGACTCCGTAGCTCACAGCGAGCATGGGGAGCCCGGTCATGGCCCTTCAACAGAGACCAATAAAACACAAGAACAATCTGAAGTGAAGTCAGGGAAGGTCAGGAGGAAGGAAAAAGGAAAGAGGAAAAAAGAAAACTCTGAGGTTAACACACCAGGTTTCCTCCCCAACCATGATCACGGTGAACAGTATGAGCATAATCGGGTTCACAAACTTGACCGTGTACATAGCCCGGGCCATCCTCATGGGCATCTTCCTGAGCACAATGGTCCTGAGCTTGGCCAAGGACACCAAGAACTTGATCCTGATAATGAAGGTGAACTCCGACATACTAGAAAGCGAGAAGCACCACATGTTAAAAAAAGTGCAATTTATTCCACTCCTAGCCACAAAGACCACAATGAAGATGACCGCCAACATGAAGTATGTATAAAACGTGGTGTGCAGAGGTGTCTGTGGTGGTTACTCGGTAGTTCTTAGGTAGGTGTGTAGCAGCTTAGATGAGGATAAAGTTAACCAGAGAGAACGCACATCACAGCTAAGCCGTGTGTATATGTGTGGAACACCAGCTAACAGAATTAAGGAATCTAAATAAAGCTTGGAAATTATTAATCAGGGTTTTATTTATTCTCAAATTTGGGTTCCTCAAGCGTAGTCTAAATATTTAAAGTGTTGCTTAATAATATATCCTTTAATTCATTTTACTATGTTTTATGAATTCTGAGTTTCCAGTAACAGTTTTCACTGTTAATACTATAGCTAGCTTCTAAATATCAGAAAATTAAAACATGTTTGCTCTTGTTCAACCTGATCTTTTCAGAAACAGCTAATTTCTCTGTATAATTATTAAAAGAAGTTAGCACTTCCCAGTCATTGTTTTACCATCCAAGTTTTTGTGAATGCTTTGGGTTTCTCTTCTGTATTACTTTTTGATAAGGTCTGTTGTGATATCAGTCTTTACTGAGGTCCTTCACAGACCTGTGTGAATACAAATATATAGAATTGGAAATCCCAGGACTATGGAGTGCTCTTGTTTTTCTCCTAAGTCTTCATACTTTAAAAGCTTTTTTTTTTTAAAATTGGATATTTATTTACATTTCAAATGTTATCCCCTTTCCTGGTCCCCTACTCCTACCCCCTTATTCCATCCCCCTCCCCCTGCTTCTATGAGGGTGTTCCTCCACCCACTCACCCACCCACTCCCACCTCCCCACCCTCGCATTCCCCTACACCGGGGGCATCCAGCCTCCACTGGACCAAGGGCCTCTTCTCTCATTGATGCCTGACAAGGCCGTCCTCTGCTACATAGGTGGCTGGAGTCACGAGTCCCTCCATATGTACTCTTTGGTTGGTGGTTTAGTCCCTAGGAGCCCTCGGGGGTGGGGGGTGGGGGGTGGGGGGATTGGTTGATATAGTTGTTCTTCCTGTGGGGTTGCAAACCTTTCAGCTCCTTCAGTTCTTTTCCTAACCCCTCCATTGGGACCGACCCTTTGCTCAGTTCAGTAGTTGGCTGTGAGCATCCACCTCTGTATTTGTCAGGCTCTGGCAGAGCCTCTCAGGACAGCTATACCAGGCCCCTGTCAGAATGCACTTCTTGGCATCCACAGTAGTGCCTGTGTTTGGTGACTGTATATGGGATGAATTCCCAGGTGGGGCAGTCTCTGGATAGCCTTTCCTTCAGTCTCTGCTCCACACTTTGTCTCCGTATTTGCTCCAGTGAGTATTTTGTTCCCCCTTCTAAGAAGGACTGAAGCATCCACACTTTGGAAGCTTTTTTTAACCTTCAATTATGTCCTCCATTTAAAAAAGTGTATTTCCTTTTTGTTATATGTATACAATACTATTTTTTATTCTGATTTCTTTAACAATCTCATTAAAATTTAGAAATGTTTGTTTTATGTATGTTTCTATGAATACTAAACTACACCATCCAACGTGGGAAGTAGATATGTCTTGTTTATGTTACTGCTTTACAGTTAGTGTGCATCTTAGTAAATTCAGACCATTTCTTCTCTGGCTAAGTCATCAGATACTTGTTTCCAGCAGTCATAAGCAGTGGTTTTAACAATAAAATATATTAAAATCTTAGTGAGATTTTAAAGTGTACTTTTATCATTGTAGATAAGATTGTATATAAGATCTAGGCTTCCCTAGATGAAAATGTTATGCACATTTACTGTGGATATCAGACCCCGAGGTCTTCAGGGTCAGTCCGTGCTTTCATCCTCACAGCTCTGATGCCCTGACACCCAGAAGACTTTGTTTTCAGCATTGAGGAGGGTGATACCTCATCATTACCAAGACCTGAGAGTATGTTTTGATTTGTGTTTATGGTTATTTTGAGCTATTGATAAAACGAGGTACTATGTCAGTACAGAAGCATGCAACCAGACTGGGAAAATATAAGAGGGAAAGAGAGGGCCCAGTTCTAGATCTTAATATAAGACGTTAGTGTTTACTTCATGGTAGATCCAAACTTGGGTAATTTCTTTCTGCTCTGTCTTTAAAATGTCAGTGGATAAATCTTTTTTTTTTTTTTTTCTTTTTGTGCCAGGATCAAACCTAAGACCTGGCAGTGAGGATAGCCCCAGTTCATGCTCTTTCTCATCTTGGTTTCCCACAGCTCACATTGGGATAGAATTTATTGATACTATATTTTGTCTTTTGGAGAGAGAGTGTGTTTAATGGATTGTTGTTACTATTTTGCTGTTATGATGATCAAACTTATTGAACTAAAATGTTCCCCAGCATTTAATATAACATTCTTCTGGAATGCCTCTGGCAGAAGAAAATATCTGTGCTAATGAGTTTGAGTCACTGATACTGCAGTTTCATAGGGGAGAGCCCTTCTGATCCTGTATGAATCTTAGGAACACGATTGAGTCATCTTTCATGTGTTGGAATAGGAAAAAGATCTCTAGAAATTCTTGAGTAATCTAGTAGAATGTCTCCCTATTTTAACTTTTTGCATAAATTCCTATGGAAAGTGTGATTCTTATGTATTTGTATTACAGTGATTTTCAAGTGATATTTAGAAAATTTTAATTGTACAATAACATTTTCTGCATAATCTTAAAAACCTGCTTGTACTCAATTTGTTTTATCTATTTCCTTGCAGTGTTTGAATGTCACTCAGTTGTTAAAACACTTTGGTCTTGGTCCTAACTCTCCCATCTCACCTGATCTGTTCACGTACCTTTGCCCTGCCCTGCTGTATCAGATCGACAGCAGACTTTGTATTGAACATTTTGACAAACTTTTAGTTGAAGATTTAAATAAGGATAAAACTCTGGTTCCTGAAGATAAGTCAAATATAGGAGCATCAGGTAAGAAAGACTTTTTTTCTTCCTTAAGATAGTAGTTTTACTGTCTCTTAAATCATAGGTTACAAAGAAATGTTTGTTTCACTTCAGTGTCAGATTTTAATGTTCTAATCAGATTTAGATATCCATATAAGATATTGGAGGAAGCCAAGAGGCTTATTAGTATTTTTATTATGTTTCTTCTGGCCCTATGGAGGAGTGTTTTGTTGAGAACAGAGAAAAAGATTAAGAAGGAAATAGAAATCTTTTTGACAAGCAGACATACAATGGGACCTCTGATTAAAGTTATTTTACATTACATTATTTAATCTTTAGCAAGGTTCAGGCTTCATCAAAAGCAAAGATGATTTGGATTTTTAAAAAGTAAAATGGAAAGCCAGAGGCTAAAGGATGGAATGTCTCAGGCATATGAACTTCATCCTGGTTACGCTTCCCGGTGTCAGTTGGATGACACCAATACTGTTTACAGATTGGTTCTAGGCTGGGCTGGCTGCTCTTTCCCATTGTATCCAGTTGTTCAGACATCCCCTCTGTGATATTCACATGGCTTCTGTCATGACATTTTAAAACCATTTTCACCATGTGAAAATGTGTAGCTCTCTTGGATCTGAACCACCTCCATTCTTTGGTAGAAGTTAGAACTTTTTTGTTTCCCTCTGATTTTCTTCTTTCCCTCTTTGTTTTTCTGTAGTCAGGAGTCTAATCATATATATCTTCTAACTCCATGCACTCTGTTATAAACTTAGCTTGTAGTCATCTAGATTTTGTTTTTCTTTTTGATTGTTGAAAAGCTTCATTACCTTTTTGCCTATGTTCCTACCCCTTGCAAGACATCTCTAGCACTTAAACTAGATTCATATTCTAAAATCTAAGTAAGCTTCTCCAGCATGCAAGTTGTGTTTACTTGTGATGGTTAACATTACATTAATACTTTCATTTATTTACATTACAAACACATATTCCAGGCATCCTTCTAAATTCAATTAATGTACTCGTCTCAACAATCCTGTGGGGCAGATTATTCCTCCCAGTGTCTCAGGTGGTGCCAGGCTTCAACCTGTATAATTAGCATACTTTGGTATTTACATGTCAAATATTTTATATGCTTTCTTTCCCCATTAAATTTCAGTAACAATTCTGAAAGAGAAATTTTGTGATTCTTATTTTTAATTTTGTATGTGTGGTTTCTTTTTACGTAGAGACCGAGCCAGAGGGATGTTAAATAACTTGCCCACAATTCATAGACTTAATGAACAGTTCACAAACATTAAGGTTTGCCTGATAAAGCTTGTAGGCAGCTTATTCCTATACTGTTCCCTTCTGAACTTAGCTGAACCTGAATTAACTCTTTGATGTTTGCTATGTCTTTACACTATTTAATAACATTCCGTTGCATCTCTGATACTTTTTCTTTTTTCTCATGCAAACTGTGCCATATGGTCACAAGGTTAGAGCTTGGGGCTCAGGCTTTCTGTTCCTCTCACATACTTTCTGCCTTTGCCTCCAAATCCCTACATTTCTCTTCTCAACTTAATAAGCTTAGCAGACAGCTGATGATGCTGCTTTTCTTTCTTTCTGCACTACAATCTGTGTTTCTTCAGAGATTCAGCTCAGGTGTTAGACTCTGTGCTAACTTACTGTTCATCTATAGCTTAACCAAGTCCCTAATAGTAGAGATTTGGGGTAATCTTAATAATTAAATAAATATGTTTTCTTGGGCCTTAATTATTTAAAGGTAGTGACTAAAACTTTTCTCTCTACGTATAAAAGAGAGCTTTGAACGAGGATCAAGCATTCATGCTGATTGATTGAGTAAATTGTTTAATATTAGCCTACATGCTCTCTGTTATATTCTAGGAAGATGCTTATTTAAAATTCATATATATTAAAAATATAATCAGAACAATAAATTGTCGTAAAACCGCAGTGGTATTACTGAAAGTTTAGAATAATGAACAAAATTCAGGTTGAAGTACCCAAGGTACTCTGACTCTAGGGGATAGTAATGGAAGTTTATAAAAATACTGTTTATTGATATAGATAAAAATTGAATTCTAGCATGGTGAAGGACAGAATTATTTAACATTTTATTTCATAGTGATGAAGTAGACACATTTGGGAGTATCTGGTCCTCATTTGTCAGAATTTTATTTGGGATACAAATAGTTCTTACATCTTGGAATACTGTACATAAAAGGAAATATTCTCTTAACAAGGCAGGTCAGTCTTATCAGTGCCTGCATTTCTATTACTGGTTATTATTTTTCCAATGGGAAAATAACCTAGACTAGATAAATTAAGTAGGTTCTCCCCTCCCCTTCCCTTCTCCTTCTTGCTCCAGCCCTGCTTTGCTCTGGTCCCCTGATCGCTCTGGCCCCCACTTACTCATATGAGGGCATCAGATCTCATTACGAATGATTGTGAGCCACCATGTGGTTGCTGGGATTTGAACTCATGACCTTTGGAAGAGTAGTCAGTGCTCTTAACCGCTGAGCCATCTCACTAGCCCTAGATAAATTAATTATAATTGACTATAGTTATTGGACCTCAGTAGGTATTAAATTGAACATTTATACAAAGAAATTACATTCATTCATTCACTCACTCAGTCTTGAGTTGAATTGTGGTTCACTGTTACCCAGGCTTGCCTAGAACTTGGGCTCAAGTAATTTTGCTTCAGCCTCCTATGTAGCTGTGACCACACGTTGTACTACTGATCCTCACTCTGATTTTTTGACTCCTCAAGATAGATACTTTCCGGTCTATCAGTTTTGTGAGGCTTGGGGAAGTGCTCTGCTCTTCTTTGTGAGCTGTAGATTCTCCTGTAGTGTTGATGGTCCCGATCCCCACTCTCTACTGCTACACGTGGTTCCTGTTCCTTACTGAATTCGATCTTAATGCTTTAGTAGAATGTAAATGAAGCAAGTGAGGAGGTGGATACAGTTATATGTAATAGCATATTGACAGGCTGGAAGACCTAAAAGAAAGTTGTAAAAGCGTATTGGTATAACTGTGGCTATAAGTGTTGATTAGTTGTCGAGAAAATATACTCAAGACTGGTCATAAGAACTGGATATGGCTCACATGCCTTGCAGTCAAAGAACTTAGAAATCAGAGGCAGGTGACTGTGAATCCAAAGCCAACCTGGTCAATATAGAGAGACACTGTCTCTAAGAGTGAAAATGAAAGAAGTCCCTCATCCTGTCCTCACCCAGGTAGGAAGAGTAAAACCAGTGAGTCCACAATTGGATTTGAATGTTCATTGTGGTATAAATACAATCTGTCATCTTTCTTGACCTCACACATATTATTCCTTGTAGATGAGAGACTGTACTTACCAGCACAAAAGGGGAGTCAGAAATTAAACTTAATTGAGGATAAAATGTACTTTTTCTCTGTAGGGAAAAATGGAAAGTAACAAGTTTGTTTCCTCTGAAGTTAAAACCAACAGTGTTTTTATTTTGAAGGAGCCTAAAAAATATTCCAGTTCATTGTTTTCATGCCAGTAGTGGATTAGGGCTTTTTAATTAGCGTTGTCTCTGTTGTAATATTGTCATAATCTATAGATTGAAGTAAAGCTGTTGACAGGTATGTAACAAGTAATACAGGAAGTTACAGCTTATTCAGTTTGAAATCTTTAGAGGAAATTGTTTTGAAAACAAGTATGTTACAAATAGTGAATATTGATTAGTTGCTTGCAGGTGGTTTTTAACATTGTCAGAAATGCAGCTTGAATTAATTATGTCCTGATAGATGTTAATAATTGTTAGAGAGAATGCCCCACTAGTAATTATTTTTAATGACTGCTGCACCATCAAGAAAGGTTAACTTGTTTTATATAAATCTCCCATAGTGACTCAGCTACTACCTCATTAACTTTGTTCAAAGACTGGTGTAAACCAAATACCCTGAATAGTGTGCATGGTAGAAATCGTTTGTTTCACCAGATTGGCTCATTTAGTCATAGAGTTGACCCTAGCTTAATTACCAAGGGGGGCGGTGAATAGGCTGCTAAGCATTTTCTGCCAATTAAAATGCTGAAACAGTGTAGAAAACTGCCGTCTTGCACATGCTTTGCACCAAGTTAATTAGAAAGTTTCCACAGATGAGCGCTTCTTTTTAAAAGAATGCATTTTCTCTCCTGGTAATGAGGAAAGGAGTTGGTGAATAACTAAGCTTGAAGACCTTTAACGTTTCTAGCAACCTAATTTTCGGAATAAGTGAAGCTTGCTTTAGACAGTTAGCTCTTTTTATTACATATGGTATCTTGAGTACAAGTAAAGAAAACATTTGCTAGTTGTATTTAATAATTTGCATATTGCTTGCTAGGTATGAGTTTTCTAAAAGATATCTTTCCAGCTGTGTTATACTTTGTTTTATGCCAAATAAATTGTGGTTAGGAAAGCACAACAATTGAATTAGAAATTGGAAAATTTTGCATTGCTTTTTTTCCTCTGGTGTATTTAGAAAATTAGGAGCTTACATAAGTTAAAAATCAGTAAACAACCTGTAGAGGTATTTTTTTCTAAATACAATATATTCAAAACTAAATATAGGTCAAAAGACTTGGTTTATTTCCCTTAAAAAAAGATTAAGTTGCTAGAAAAATTTATGCTCAAGTTTATAGTAGTAGAGGACTGAGATTATTTTTTTTGAAAAATTACTAGTAAGCAATCGAAGGAAGAAATTTCTTAGCACCACATGTACAGGAGTGGCTGTGCTGGTTCTCAAGGAAGCAGTTGTCATGGAGTATTGTCAACTATTGAAGATGTCTAGGTGTTTCTGAGTTTGTTTTGATGTGAATGTACTTTGGCCTGCATATATGTCTGTACCATGTGCATGCCTTGGGCTCTCAGAGGGCAGAAAAGACACTGAGTCCCCTGGAACTGGAGTTCCAGATGGTTGTGAATTACCATGTGGGTGCTAGGGACTGAACCCAGATCCTCTGCAAGAGCAGCAAGTCTTTAACCAGTGAGCCATCTCTCCAGCTGCTAGACTTTATTATTTCTTTGGACTGGCAGAAACAGATGATAATTCATGGTAGATACTAACCTTACTGCTCATGTCTAGTGGCCTTGAAGAAAGTGTAAGTGAATTGTGATAATTTTATGAAGTTACATAATGTTGTCTTCATCTTTATCATAATTAGCTCACATTTGCAAGACAGTCATTTAAATTAACTGTTAACATTTCTTCTTTCAGGTATAATTGTACTTAATTTTTCTTACCCATCATCTTTTGTGTATGTAGCCCCCTTTAATAAGTAAAACAGTGATAAATAAAACCCTTGGCTAAGAATTTTCTGAAGGTGCTATGATTTTATGAAGGAACTGTATGAGTTAAGAGAACTGGCTGGAGTGTCCTCACCATCCTTTCTCTGACCGTGCTGTGGCCAGCCTTGTCTGTCTCCTGGGATCTTGTGCTTCTGGGGCAAATCCCCAGCTCCCATGTATAATTTTGACTTTTTGAAATAGCTAATTTTGTGTTAGATTTTTTACCACAAAATTTCAAAGTTAAGCCAATAAAATGGGAAAATTTTTTCTTCCCTTTTTAGTGTTAAAATACAACAATTTGATCTTAGTTATTATTAAATGTACAACACACTGGTATCAAATAGATTCATAACAGTACATCTACAGCTATCTCTACAACTCTTCATTTCGCAAAACTGAAACTTTATTCTCATTAAGCCATAGTTTTTCATTCCTCCCACCATCCAGTCTCTAGAAACACTGTGTCTGTATTTCACTAAATCCGATGAGGCCAGTGTAATGTCCCTATAGTAAACCCAGACAAGGATCCTATGTGGAAATTAGAGCCCAGTGTTCCTTACAAACATACATGAAAAGTTTCTCGATAGTATACCAAAGACCAACCTTCAAAGTTTCTGATGAGAAATCTGCTGCTATCCCCACTGGGGAGCCCTTGTGTGTGATGGATGAGTTGTTTCGTCTTGTAACTTTTAATGTTCCTCTTTGTTTCTCAAGAGTTTGAGTATGTTATGCCTTGGTATAGACTTGAGTCTTTCCTAAAGTTCATCTCCCATCTTTCTTTTCCTTTGTGATGTTTTTAGCCATGCTTCTTCACATACTCTTGCTGCTTCTTTCTGGAACTCCAGTGTGCATGCCAGTCACTGTGATGGTGGCCCAAAGATCCCTTTCAGGTTGTGCTCACTTTTGTCAGCCTGTTCTGTTTCTGTTACTCTCACTCAGTTACCGTTCCAGGTTTGCTGTTTTTTCTGCCTCCTCAAACCTGCCTTCGGATCCTAGTGGCAAGTTTTCACTTGGTTTATTATTATTATTATACTTCACTGGCTTCAGGGTTTCTTTTGTGTTTTATTTAGGTTTTCTGCCTCTTCATTTCCATTTTGTATATTGTTGGCTGTATATCATGTCTTTGTTTTGCTTTGAAGCACAGCGATGTCATAAGCTTTCTCATATGCAGTCTGGGTAAGAGGGTGTATCTCCGTGACTCACTTATCTCCTGTTTGTTTTTTAGAGCTTTCTTTTTGTGCTGTTGACTAATGCTGACTGTTTCCCTACAGCGTGGATCTGTGGCATCATTTCTATCACCGTCATTAGTCTGCTTTCCTTGCTGGGTGTGATTTTGGTTCCCATCATCAATCAAGGATGCTTTAAATTCCTTCTCACGTTCCTTGTTGCGCTAGCTGTAGGAACAATGAGTGGAGACGCCCTTCTGCATCTACTGCCCCATGTAAGAAATCCTTTTAATCTGCCAAAAGTTACACATTTGTGCTACTAGTGTTGAGTGTCCTTGGGTAGTGCGCCATAGTAGCGTTGCTATATACACCGTATTTGTACACCAGTAGTGTACACCAGTTTGTGAAATTGTATGTTGTTATAGGTTGGAGTTTGTTTTTCTCATTTTTGCAGTTTTAATTGAAGTATTTTTAAATAAACTGCCTCATTGTGTTTCAAATGGGACCAGGAGTGAAAGATCATCTGATCTTTCTATACATTAAGAAAACTGTTAGAAGAAATGCATATGGTATATTGTAACGATTGTGCATATAGCCAGGAGGATACAGTGGTGAACTGCTTTGAATCAGCTGGTGATTTGTTTTATTTTTACTAAGTATTTGTGATTTAGGTGGTATTAATTTATGTTTACAAAGGACTCTTTTTTTGTTATTTATTTTGTGTTCATTCACTCATTGGTATTTTTCTAACCCTTAGAGGCATTTGTTTATAATGGAGTATAATAATTTCCAGGTAATAAGCCAAGGAAATTAACTGGAAGACAACTTTATATGTTATCAGTGAAGCATTTTAAGATTTAAAAAGATCTGAAACCTTGATCTCATAGAAGGTGAAACTAAAGGAAAGTGAAGGAAAAGAGAAAGGCTGGGTGAGGTTGAGTTGTCGGTGGTTCCTAAATTGGGGTTATGTGGGAGATGTAAGCTCTGCATGTGAGGGGACTGGAGGTAAGAATAAAGTGAAGACAGGTGAGATATAGGTAAGGATAGTGTGTGTGTGTGTGTGTGTGTGTGTGTGTGCTCGTGCACACGCATGTGTGTACATGAAAGGACTCCAAAAGTTTTTTTTACCATAAAGAAATGATAAATGTTTAAAGATGCTTAATATGACTTGAAAGTATCAAAATGGTCATTGAACCCAGTAAGTCTGTATAATTTTTATATACCAATCAGAAGCTTAAAATTAGATTAAAAATTTTAAATCTAGAGGATAATCTTTCTACGTCTATAAGATGTTATTGTCAAAATCTGAAGTAATTTCAGCTATTTTCTTCATTATCTGATAGTCTCAAGGTGGCCATGACCATAGTCATCAGCATGCGCATGGACATGGTCATTCACATGGGCATGAATCTAAGAAGTTTTTGGAAGAATATGATGCCGTGTTGAAAGGACTTGTTGCACTGGGAGGCATTTACTTACTGTTCATCATCGAGCACTGCATTCGAATGTTCAAGCATTACAAGCAACAAAGAGTAAGTGCTGCCCACACGGTTGTCTACTTAGGTACAGATCTGAATAAAAGCATCTTGTTCTGAGCACACTTTCTTCATTATAACGTTGGTGTGTAGTTCATCTCTATCCTTTATTTTTCCTGTCTCTGATCTTTGTCACTTTGTGTCGTTACATTTACTTTAGCATTTATAATCAAGATACAGCAGTGTCTGAGATAGCTTGTGCCTCATCATACTTAATGAGTTAAGCAGAATGGGAAAAGCTATTGACCCATTTTTAAATAAGAATATATAAATGAAAAAAGAAACAGGTCTTATCAGTCTATCTATAATGAATTTTTTACACAACACCTCCTTTATCAGAAATACTTCACTGGTAGTAGAAGTACCAGAGGGAAGAAAAGGTCAAAATAATAAGGCACACTCAGGAGACAGTAGAGACAATGACAGAGAGAAATAATGGAAGCAGTAATTCTTTAGTATTGATCTACCACTTGGGAGAACTTGGCTCAACAACCCTGACTTCATGCAGCTGTCTATGTCTGATGTTTCACGTATGAAAATATCCCCCAGCAAATTGGTTTAAAGCCCCTACCATTCTCTGTGGCTTAACTGAATTCAGATTTATTCACATTGGCATAAGCATCCTTCCTATCCATGTTAGTGACTTGTTTGAGGCAGTGACACGTAGATGGCCCAAGTATATTAGATTATATTTAAGTAAAACTTTCCACAAATGGACAAGAGTTACACATTTTTTATCTTGTTAATTCCAAATATTTTTTTCAAGTACTCTGGGTAGTCATAATTTCACTTGTTTGTGTTTCTGCATGTATACCCACATTTTTGTGTGCATTATTTAAAGACAAAAGTGACTTGGAAAAGATCTGTAAACTGGGATCAGGGGAGTGATTCTAGTCTGTGTAAGACATTTGGTGTGTGACTGTCTTTGGTCTTCATGATCTCCAGTTATTAGACAAACATTTTATTTCTTAGCTTATTTTCATATCACATTTAAAATCATGTACTTAATTTTGATTGCTTGTCTTCAAAGGAGTACTGATTAAGATGAGAATCCCAGAAAAATATTTTCTTTGGGTGGTAGAAGGAGCTGAAAAAGGAAGGGGTTAAGAGAAAAGTGAAATAGATCCAATTATATAATAACATAATCTAATTAAGTATTATGCCTGAAAGGCTATGCAAAGGATACAATTATTTCAAAGAGATGGATGGACAGTAATTTGGTGCTGAGGATGCCAAAGCAGGGCTGGCTGGAGGGATACATCCACTCATTGAGCTGTTGATGGGACCACTGCAGAGTAATGTAGAAGACAGGTAATGGGGGCTTGGGCCAGAAGGATAGGAGTTGTTGAGGTAGTATTGGTGAGAAGAATCAGTACTGCTTGAAGTCAGTGAGGGATGAGATGAAGTAAAGGACAGTTGAGGACCATGTCTCCTAGAAAGCATCCAACAATCTCAGCAGAGGCAGGAAAGGAATTGGTAACGTCACTATTTTTTATGATCAAACAGACAACACTAGACAGTTTGAGTACAGAAGGCAAGTACGCCGGCAGCACTTCAGCAGGTGTTTGTGGTAAACACGCAGCCAACATGATGCTGAGCTAGAAAAGCTGAGAATGTATTTCTTTCCTGATGCAGAACAACAGTATGGTACTGGAAATCTTAGTTATGGTAGTCTGAGAAGAGACAGTAGTAACAGAAAGCATCCATGTAAGATGGAGGAATTCACAGTATTCCAATTTGCAGAAGATGTGATTCTGTTCACAAGAAAACCTAAACATTCTACTAGAAGACAAGCAAAACTGATCAATGCAGTCAGGAAAGTTTCAGGCTACAAAATGAGCTGACAAAATACTACATGAGCCTCCTGAGAAGGATACTATGCAGGAAATCCCATTACAGTAGCTACCAGGTTGAGAGGGGAAATTAGAAAACACCTACTTTCAGAATTAATACTGCTAACATATTCATAAAACCCAGAGCAATCTGCAGAGTCCATGCAGTACTCATGATGGTTAACGGCAGTCCTTATAGATCTAGAGAAAACATTTCTGAAATTCATGTGGGAGCAGAGACTCCACAGTACCAAAACAGTCTGAAACAACAGGAACAAAAAAGCTGGAGGGCTCACAGTTAGGACATCAAGACAGGTTCCAGTGCTCTAATAACCATGACGGCAGTGAGTGGCGCTGGAAACCCTCAGACGGAAGGCTGAAACCAGACATGGAAATCAGAGACCTGAGAGCATAAAACTGCTAGGAGAAAACAAGGGAAAGATAGTGTTCTATACTGTGAGGTTTTGTTTTTTTTAAAGTATAATGCCCAAAGTACAAGAAATAAAAGCAAAAATTGATCAGCTGCATCACAGTGACTGTAAAAGCCTCCCACACAGCACAGGAAACAACCTACAGGATGTGAGAAAATACTGAAAAATGATCATTTAATGGACTAATGTCCAGAATAAGCAACTCAAAAGCACTTAGCAACACAAACAAACTCCAGTTGAAAAACAGTGAGATTGGCATGTGTATTAGACTCAATCAATATAAAGATAACAAGCGCCGACTGTGGGCAATAGAAAATCTTTGCATGCCATAGGAGGACATACAAAGTACCCTAGCTGTTATGCAAGCTGTCTGGAGGTTCCTCAGAAAATTAAAAATAAACACACCACATGACCCCACAATCCCAGTACTAGATATAGATCCAAAGGAAGTGAAGTTAGTGTTAAGGAAACATCTGCAGTCCAGTGTTGTAGCATAATAGCTAGGAATAGCCTAAGCATTCCATGGTGAATTCATAACAAAATTATAGAATATATGCACCACTGGATACTATTTATACATAAAATATGTATATTTTTGTATACATATTTTGTATACAAGGTGTATGGGACTAGAAATTGTTCAAGTTAATGCATAGAAGGTTGACGATAAGCAGCAATAATGCACCTTGCAGTTTTAAAAGCTATGGGAGATCTTGCATATTCCTTCTACAAAGAGGTAGTGTTTGAGATGATAAGTAGGCTTAACTTGCTTTAGATAATCAGTGAATACTTGGATCAAAACACAACTTAATATCCCATGGATATGTAGTTCTTATTTTTTCAATTTAAATGTTAGAATGGGCAAATGATATGAATAGAAATTCTCAAGAAATATGAATTGCCAAGAAATACATGGAACAACAAACAACTTGATAAGCCTTATAGAGTACAAGTGTAGTGCATGTTGAATGTATGCTCAGTGTGTGTGTATAAGGCCTGGGCTTAAGCTTCAGCACCACCAAGAAGAAAAAACTGTTTAAAATGAGTTACCATCTCACCCAGTCACATGGCTATAGTCAGTATAGTGATGGTGTGGTAACAATGTGGTGTGAGAAGGACTTTCCCAGTGTTTGTGGCAGTGTAACTGCTATGGTTACAGTGAAGAGGGGAGAAGATTCCTCCACAAACTAAAAGTAAATGTACCATATAACCAGCTACCCTACCTCTTAGTATGTCTAAAGGACATGAAACCAGCTAAGACGCAGTACCTGCCTGTCATATATATTTCTGCACGACTCACAGCAACTATAATAAGGGATCAGCCCTCAGGAATTGAGAAGTAGCTGGTATAGATACAGAAAAGAACATTTTCATCCACAAAGGAAAGTGAAATTTTATCAAGATAGGTGGGACTTGCAGATACGGTGAGTTAAATGAGCCAAACCCAGAAAGGCGAAGACTGCAGGTTCTCGTGTATTGACACTGACAGCTGTCACCTGCATGTAGAATCGTGGTTTCCAATGGTTGGGAAGGCGGGAACGATAACCAAAACCACAATTCAGAAAGAATAAGTCTCCATGCTTCTGAACCTAGTGACAACTGTAGTTCAGAGTGATGTAGTCTACAGATGATGAAGCTCCTGAA
Source organism: Grammomys surdaster (assembly GCF_004785775.1). NCBI lineage: Eukaryota > Metazoa > Chordata > Mammalia > Rodentia > Muridae > Grammomys > Grammomys surdaster. The sequence goes on from NW_021604613.1 coordinate 7,743,541, forward strand.
AGAGGATTATGAAGGCTTTCAATGGTAAATGATAAGGAAGAGGGAGTATTAATTGCCCTGCTTTGGTCAGTACATACCAAGCTGAACCCACTGGTAGGCGCAATCACTGTGTTTCACAAGGAAAAGCTGCTCACATACAGAAGTAAAGTAGAAAAGAGTGCTAGGAAGGTGTGGCAGGCAGTAAAGTGCTCGCCACGCAAGCAGGAGCCAACTTCAGTCTCCACAACCCACACAAAAGCTGGGCATGGTGGTACACACCTGTAATCCACCAGGCTAGCCTGAACTTCCAGCCCAACTGTCAGAGGAAAAGAAAAATATTGGGTGGATACTCCTGAGGAACAACACCTGAGACTGACTTCTGGCTTCTGCAGATAGGCACTCGCGTGTTCACCCATATAAACACACCTACACATGTGTGTCTACATACACAAAAGAGAAAAAAACATGTGCACAGTAAAATCTATATTACATAGTATGCTGCATTCCGTTGGTCAAGGCCAGCCTAAATTCTAGGCCCTGGGATAGACCCATATCCTTATAGATACAGCAGAGGACTCACACAGGGAGAGAGGAATCAGATAGAGAGTACTTATCTTTGGAGACTGCTTCAGGCCCAAGTAGCCAAACAAACATACACACAGCAGTTAGAATGATCACACGACTGCCTTGTAGAAACCATCCTGAAAGTGCCCATGGCCAGGCAGGAAGCTCTCCCGGAGAGAACGAGCTCAGTTTCACTGTGGTAGCACAAATGCTTCTTTAAATCAGGATTAGGGGAAAGCAGAAACTTTAGTGGGGAGAGTTTTTAGAATTGGTAGTTACAGTGGCAAAACTGTAGTAAAAAAGCCACATTGTTAATTCAGGATAGAAGGAGTCAAGCCTAACCCATGCAGTGCAGCAGTTAGTACCTCAAGCAGTTGGGGGTTTGATTCATTCCAGCGGCTGCTTACACGGTCAGAAGGAAGAACACTTGTTTTTCTTGCCAAGCTGTTAAGAATCTGTGATTGTCATATGTCTCCTTATTTGATCCTTACAAGATTGCTACCATTTTGCAGGAGAGTTGTTGTATGTTCTGTGTTAATAAATTTACCCTGGCACATCTCAGAAGCCAGCTACAGACTGAGATTCAAGCTTAGGTCTGACCGCTTCCATCATGCCCTATCCAGAGAAGTGAGAGATTCTGTTGTAAGGAGAAATGAGCTAGAAAATTAGGAACTCTGCTACTTCATAGTGCTACAGTGGTATCAGATGCCGTGTTTCACACATTTCACTTGGGTTGCAGAGTAGTTCAGCACTCTATAGAAGTAGATGGCCTGAGCCGGTGAGATGGCGTAGTGGTAAAGGAGTTTGCAGCCAGTCCTGACCTCTGTACCCAAGACTCATATGGCAGAAGAAGAGACTCCTCCAATTTGTCCTCTGACCTTCATATACATATTACAATATACATGTAAATACGCACATACACACATGTGTCCACATACACTTCCATTAAATAACAATGTAATGATAAATCAGAAGCAGTGTATAGTGTTAGGATCAACTGCTCCCAAAGAGGGGTTAATAAGGACAGATTGTTATTAGTTATTGCTGCACATTTTATGCTAATATCAGACTTTTTTTTTTAATCTCCACAGGGAAAGCAGAAATGGTTTGTGAAGCAGAGCACAGAAGAATCAACTATTGGAAGAAAGCTTTCAGATCATAAGTTAAACAGCACACCAGATGCTGACTGGCTCCAACTCAAGCCCCTTGCAGGTAGCGAATTATTCCAATGAAAAACTTAAAATTGAAAAGTTGTTTCTGTGCAATGTGTTTGAAATTTCTTTTCTTTGTGGTTTTCCTAATGGGATCTTCCTTAAATGTGAGTGTAACTTGTAATTTCAATACTGTTCATGCCATGGAACCAGGTATATTAGGAGCAAGGAAAACTGCCACCTCCTTTTTTAAAAAAATACATGAGTGAAATGAAACAAGGGTCAGGCATGGTGGCCTTCACTCATATTCTCAGCATCTGAGAGGCTGGGGCAGCAAGATCTTCAGTTCAAGGCCTGCCTCAGCTACTTAGTGGTCACTCTGTTTCAATGTCTCAAAAAGAAGAAATAAAATGCTAAGCCACTCTGTATCAAAACTAGACTAACCCACAGAATTCAACAGTCTTCTGTGTTACTGTTAGAACTCTCCACCCTCTGCCTCAGCTTTCCCAGTGCTGGGATTGCAGGCCTGGATTACCATGTTCAGTGAGGAGTACTGTACTTGACAGTGTACACTTTCCTTTATATGTAATTGGTTATAGAAGGAAAATGAAAAGTTGTCACTGTAATTAAAGAAGAATAACTTGCCCTTGTATTTAAAATCCACATTCTGTTATGTAACAGAACAAGGCAGCTCAGACACTTAAGATTTTCTTACCCTATACTTTCAGTTTACATTTGAATTTCTCTTTCCCCTCCTATGGTTCTCAGCATAAATGGCAGCTTTCCCTAGCTATGCAACTCTCCCAAAAGTCAATTGGGAATTAGCCAGGTCTTTGTCATAAAACAAATAGCGCTGAAAAGTAATCTTTTTAGAATGACTCACCAGATGTGGCCAGAACATTCCAACGAAGATCTCAGAATAGTATTATCATTGGTGGAGTACATGTGTAGAGAACTTTGCCATCAGCCAGCTTGGGCAAGTAATTTAAATTTTAGCTGATAGACTATAGAAAAATTATTCTAATGGATTGGGTTTTAAAACACTTAAGGGAAATATATTCATTTAAGCAGTGTTCACCTCACTGCTGTTCTGCCCGGGGTTAGATTAGCACATACAGATGCACTTGCTAGAGCAGCATGTCCTTTATTCTAATGTAGGAACAGATGACTCGGTAGTTTCTGAAGATCGACTTAATGAGACTGAACTGACGGATTTAGAAGCCCAACAAGAATCCCCTCCTAAAAATTACCTGGGAGTAGAGGAAGAAAAAATCATGGACCATTCTCACAGCGATGGGCTGCACACCATTCATGAGCACGAGATCCATGTGACCTCACATAACCACCATGATGAGGATAAAGCTGTGCTGAGGAAGCACAGCCACCAGTGGCATCATAGACACGCCCATCATTCGCACGGCCCCTGCCACTCTGGCTCAGACCTGAAGGAAACAGGAATAGCCAATATAGCCTGGATGGTGATCATGGGGGACGGCATCCACAACTTCAGTGACGGCCTCGCCATTGGTAAGTGTCCTGAAGCTTGAGTTGCAATTTATTCTCTAAGCATATTTTCCTTATTCTACTAAGTTCCTACTAATCTTACAAGCTACAATCCATAAGTTTAAAATTTACCTATAATTTTTAGATGTCCAGCTATATATTACTGCCATTTCTGTTTTTCTCCAACAGACATGATATTTGGAAGTTAAAAAAAATGAAATTTTAGTACTTTTTGGGTCTTTGAAGCTTAATAAGTATCTATAGTATATTTCTTAAATAACTTGCTTTCTTATTAAAGCATAGTCAGCTTACTGAAACTGCTATTTTAACATATTCAAACTCATAGACATACCTATAAGAGAACAGTGTAATTTCAGTCTTAGATTTAATAAGATTTTCACAGCTTTTGAAAAGTTTCACATTAAAATTCACCATAACAAATTGGCATTCGTGTGTGAATTGTATATGCAATTGCTGGGATGTAAACTGGTGACTAATTTAGAACTGCCACCAGGGCATGATTCTCCTTGGGATCAAGGTTTTATTAGTAGAAATAGGCTTTGGTTTCTTTCAGGAAGCAGAAGCCATTTTGTTTATAATCATAGTAGTTGTTGATATTAAAGAATGTAGACTTCTGCTAGTGGGTTGAGACCTTACACCAGTGTGTGTTCAAAAGCCGTGATGTGTAAGTGGGTGAAGCACATACAGTGTGAAATTACTGCAGATAGAAGGGACAGCTTACTGACAGTGGAAGAACCAGGAGGTCTGAAGCTCGCTCACTCACTATTCCCTGTGTTCATCATCCTCTCCAGGGGCAGCCTTCAGTGCGGGACTGACTGGAGGCATCAGCACTTCCATAGCCGTCTTCTGTCATGAGCTGCCACATGAATTAGGTATGAGCCTCAAAAGTCTTACTGCCTTTCGTCAAATCTAGGCCTCCTTGAGTTATAAAATGCATAACTGCAGAGATGTTAAGACAGAAAACCTGCTGACAGATGTAGAGTCATCTGTGGCCAGGCATATCCCAACATAAGACTAAAAGTAACTGCTTCTTATGTCAGAGAAGAGCCAGTACCTGTGTGCTTGCTGCTGCTGTAACAGTGATGCTGCTAAGAAGGCTCATTCATGATGGCTAGGTTGGTGATCATAAATTAAAAGGAAGTATCATTTCTCAAATGCCTGATTATGGTATTAACCCTTTTCTATTTCATTTCAAGTATCATATAAATTTTATTTTCTTAAAGGAGCAGGGTAAAGTTTGCTATTAAATAATTGAAAATTGAACCAGAGGAAGCTAAGACAGTTATTTCCTCACAGATGATGGGGAGGTCACATTGTTGTCCAGACACTAAACAGAATGTTGTTTAAAGAGACTTCGGTGTTTGGATGGTTACTATAGAAACTGGAAAGTGTTCCTGGCTCTTTAAGGACCATTGAGGTTTTGGGATAATCATTAACTTCTAATCATTTCTTTTTTTTAACCATAAAGTTAGATGTCTGGACAGTCTTGTACACATGCACGCATGTGTGTGTATGTGTGTGTGATTCTTACATGATAATAATAAAGTAGAAGCCTCTAAATGCTTTCAGGGTCTTTTTTTCTCTCTCATTTTTAAAAATGCTTTCTTGCAGTCATGAGATTGTATACTATGATCTCAGTATCCAAATTGTTTTGTGCAGGTTCTTATTTTCCTATGTATTTAAATTTCCCTCTCATTATTGATAACCATTGTCTCGTGTTTATTTTATAATTGTTATTAAATGTTCTGAAAGGAGAGGTTTGGGGATTTGTTTTGTTTTGGTGAGACAGCATCTATCATGTAGCCCTCGCAGGTCTGAAACCTGCTAGGTAGATCAAGGCTGATCTTGTGTCAGTCCTGTCTCGACCTCCCAAGACTTGAGATTAGATTCTATATCACTGTGCTTGGCCCAAATTCCCTGTCTGAGTCTAAGCAGTATGTTTTAGCAGGAAGGAAATTGCATTTGATAAATGAATCATATTTTTACAACTCAGCTCAGATAAGATGTAATACTGTGCATTTTCTAGTCCCCCTCAAGTATAACAGAGATTAAACTTAATTCAAAATAAGTTCTCTCTAACATGCTTAGTTGTCTAAGGGAAGTTGGCCATTCACTATTTGGATTTATACAGAATTTTCATCTAGTTTTTATTGTTTTAGACGTGTAGATGGTTTACTGCATGCATTTCTGTGCACCATGCACATACCTAGTCCCCAAGGAGGTCAGAAGATGGTATTAGAGCCTCTGACTCTGGAATTACAGATGGTTGTGAACTACCTTGCAAATTCTGTGAATCAAACCTGAGTACTTTGGAAGAGCATCCAGTGTTCTTAACCACTGAGCTATCTCTCTAGCCCATATAATTTTTAAATATACAATAATAAAGAATATCAAAATTAACTCTTTAAAAAAATCTCAGTAAATATTGTTAGTAACTGTATTATTGGATTATATTCATTAACAACTTTGGCAGACACTCCTTATTTGTTGTGCTAATTAATATCTTGTCAGCAGTAAGAAAAGAATACTGATTTATCTTATTATGAAGATTATGTGCTCTGTCTAATCAGACTTGTAGGAACTGCTTTGACTTAGTTATAACACACAGGCTTTTACTGAGAAGGAAGGAAGGTGGAGTAACTATGCAAAGCTTCAGAGGCTTCATGGCCTGAAATAAAACTAGAACAGAGAGTTTTAAGTGAGCTGTGTCACTTTATACAGTCTGTAAGACTGCCCCACTTGTGTTGAGCTTAAATCTAACTATGCGTAGAGTCTAGAGACTACCATTACCAACAGAAATAAAAGGTAGCTTATGGACTAGAAGTTTTAATATTATTACTTTCTTTTTTTTTCTTTTAGATTCCCATCAGTCAGAACAACAGCAGATTCATTTTACAGAGATTAATGACTTTTTAAAAAAACTTTTATGTGAAAACAAAAGTTTGACATCTAGAAAATTTTGAAAAATGACAATAAACTGATTTGAAATTTGGTTTAGCCACATGCCCTAAATAGTGGTACTGAGAAAAGGACAGACATAAAACATTGAAACAGCTTATGGATTTTTTTTTTCCAACAAAGGTTCAAAGAGAATTCCACACAGGTAGACTTCAGCAAATGATGCTTCAGTGTGGGATGTTCACTTGCCAAAACCAGAAGCTGTTAGAGTCTGTGACTCACACTTCACACCATGAATCAAAATTAACTCAAAATAAACCGTTAATCCACATAGTCTGGGATAGTAAATTCCTGTTTGTGTCTTCTTAGGCACGTTACTAAATATATAATCCATTAAGAAAATAAAACAGATGATTCTAGGCATATTTAAAATGTAACAGACATTGTTTAGAGAATGGGAAAAAATTTTATAAAAAAAGCCATTAGAACCACAGTATTAAAGACTTCTTAATTTAGTGACAGAAACCTCTCGAGACCCCACCTTTCCCCCCTTCCCCCCCCAATCAGACAAAAAAACTTGAACAAATGTTTACTAAAGAAGATAAAACTTGGTATCTAAATGTGAAATTTTAGTTCTGGGTTTGTTATATGTTATCAAGGATATGAACAACTATAGTCTTATATTGGGTGGGAATGGAATTTCTTAAAAATTAGAAATATAATGAATAATCTGGCTTTATCAAAGAGAAACGAAAAGTTGAGTTGGTACAAAAGCCTGTTTACTGTATACAGTGATTTCATAATTGACCCAAATGATACTTAACCTAAATGTTCTTCAGCTGGAAAATAAACAAAGCATAGTTCATCTGTGGGTTGGTTAGTGCTGAGTAATACAGTGTAATTTCCTGATGTAGAGTACCATGGGTGAGTCTTATGTGCATTATGCCAAGTGATAAAAGTCCAGACCCAAACAATGCATGTTGTCTGACTGGTCATACAGTATTCTGGAAAAGACACACAAAAAAGCAACACCAAGCAAATCGTTTGCTGTGTTAGTGGTAAAGGCCCCAGGGGAATGGAGAGCTGGGAAGAGTTTGGTAGTTGTGATTACATGGTATGTGTGCTGGCAAAGATCTGGAGAGGTCTAAGAAGAAAACAAGAGCAACCTTTGTGAGTCATGCTTTTATGAAGCAAAGCTAGAGTTCATAAAAGAAACAGTTTTAATATAAATTACATACAGGATACATTGAGAGAAAAACCCCAAGAGACCTAGATAGAACACGTGTGCACATGCTTTAAGAAAATGACAGTTGAACACACCACTGGAAGGACAGAGGCAGCTATATCTTATTTTTGTAGGAATTAAATAATAATTCCTTTTGAAGGGTCCAAAGTTTAAGGCCAGCTTGGGTTGCGTGAGATCCTGTCTTAGCAAACATCCTCTGGATTCTGCTTAGTTAATTCATCTTCCTAGTTCCTCAAGAATGAGGTAAACCATCCCGCACTTGTGTAATAGCAGGAAAGACTGGGTGTTTGGTGCAGTGATACAGTTTGTCCTTTACCAGTGCTCATTAACTATTAAATCATGCTCCTTTCTAAGCCACATTTCTGAAACCATGAAGAAAGCAATGTGCTTCAAAACCAACCTACAGGAGATGCCAGCAATCTCATTCTCTGTTACCCAGTTCCCTTTCAAAAGCTCCCCCATTTAATTTAGCATAATTGGTTCAGGGTAAATTACTACAAATACAAAGGAGAAATGTATGGAGAAAGACGTGAGGTAGCTGCTTCCATACAGGCACCTAGAGAAGACTGGACAAATGAAGCAAACTCCAGGGATGAGTGGAGAGAAGCAGCCTGTGCAGGGCTCTGCAGGAGGATTGGCAAGCAGTTGTCCTAGCTAATTTTATATCATCTTGACACAAGATGGTGTGGGAGGACCCCCCTCCCTCCATTGTGGGTAGTACTACCCCTGGGCAAGTAATCCTAAATTCCAAGCATGCCATATGCAGCAAGCTTCAGTAAGTAGTGTTCTTCCCTGGCCTCTGAATCAGCTCTTGCCTCCAGGTCGTACCTACCTCTCCATTTTGAGTTCCCACCTTGGCTTCCCTCAGTAGACTGTGACTCTGCATATGTAACCCAGAGACACCCTTTCCTCCCCAAGTTGCTTTTGGTCATGTAACCCTAAGTTACAGCAGCATTAACCCTAGGAGACAGGTGGGAAAGGAATAGGGGAGTGGTATTAAATAGAAACTAAAAGATGGCAGTGTTGAAGACATCAGAAGAGCCTCTGATTTTCAAATAAATATAATAATTGAAAGATAGTGCTTTCGAAGTTGATAACAGTTTATTGGAATATGAAGAGATTTTAAAGTAGTTTCTCTGTTGTTAACTTCTTACTTGTTATAAATGCAAACTTTGTAGCCCTGAGTTTCCTAAGGAACCCTAACAGTCATCTACATAACACCTTGTATATACTGTTTATTGTTTGGTTGGATGCTTGGATATTTAATAACTAGAACAAAGAACACTGTTACAGTAAGTAAAGGTAGGGTTTGGATCTTTCAGCTTGAAGTATCTTATGTCCAGCAGCATCTGCCTGTTCTGCCAGCATCTCTCTGAGTAACAATAACTGCTTTTCCCAGTGTTCTGTGTTAGATGAAGAGAAAACATCTTTCTCTTTGGTTTCTTCTTTCTGTTCTCATTTTGTTCTTGTTGCTGTCAAACTTATGTGTACTTAGATCTCTAGCAAAAGACCCCTAGGGTTCTTCCTTCTGTGCTCAAGTGTCTGCTCCCTTGCAGCTGTGGGATGCTCTTTAGAGCTGGGCGGGGCAGTCATATAAACACATGGAAGATAAGGAGGGAAAGCTCTTTCCTCTCCTTACATTTTGTGATTTTCCTGATTAATGGTTTGTTGTTGTTGTTATTTCTTGGGGAAAAAAACTAATGCATACATAGCATAAAATATATGTAAGAAGCTATTACCACTCTTCTAACTTTGCCCATTTCCCATTGAAGAGCAGAAATGAACTTTGAATTGTTACTTTTTTTTTTTTTTTTAGTTTTTTTTAGTTTTTTTCGAGACAGGGTTTCTCTGTGTAGCCCTGGCTGTCCTGGAACTCGCTATGTAGACCAGGCTGGCCTCGAAGTCAGAAATCCGCCCGCCTCTGCCTCCCAAGTGCTGGGATTAAAGGCGTGCGCCACCACTGCCTGACGAATTGTTACTTTTAAAAGCGCATGGCTATATTTATTTTCTCCTTTCATTTTGTTTTGTTTTGTTTGTTTGTTTGCTTGCTTTTTGTTTTTTCAAGACAGGGTTTCTCTTTGTACCCCTAGCAGTCTTGGAACTCAATCTATAGACCAGGTGACCTCAAATTCAGAGATCCACGTACTTCTGTATCCCAAGTGTTAAGATTGAAAATGTGTGCCACTACACCTGGCCTTTCCATTGGCTTTGTGTATACAGTTGGTTGGCTCTTCATGCTCATATATACTCATGTAACTATACCACATACAGTATGTAGAACAATCCTGTCACCCTATAGCTTTTGCTCTGCTGTGTTAGTGATGTATCTTTATAATGCATTCTTAATTTTTAATATTTTTTCCACTCAAAGTTATGCTTTCAAATTCTGTGCTTTTAAAAAAAGAAAACAAAAACAAACAAAAAAAAAAACTTCTTCCATGATATCTGAATTGCAGGTGATTTTGCAGTTCTTCTAAAAGCAGGCATGACCGTAAAGCAAGCAATTGTTTACAATCTGCTCTCTGCCATGATGGCTTACATAGGAATGCTCATAGGCACAGCTGTTGGTCAGTATGCCAACAACATCACACTCTGGATCTTCGCAGTCACAGCAGGCATGTTCCTCTATGTGGCCTTGGTGGATATGGTAAGATAACTTTTCTGTTGTACTAAACTTGCAAATAGAATGCAGCCTTCAGAAATGGAAGACATATTTGGAAGTGGTTGGAAACAGCAGTGTATTTTTAAAGAATGTGGCTAATTTTAGATTGTGACGTCTAAGTAATAATTAGGAAAAGCATTTACCTTAGCATTTCTTGGAGATGCTGAAAATTTCTAACCAACTCTGTCACAACTCAACTAATAGTAGGATTTAGAGATATGATTACAGAATGCTTAGACTCCTATGTGCATGCCAGTCTTTAAAGTTCCTAACAGTAGTGGTTGTTCATCTCCATTTTACATAGTACTTCACATGTTAGACAGTGTTTCTGTGGGGCTATCAGTTTCTCTAGGTTTCATTTTTACATTTTTCCTGGCAAACTTTCAGTTCCATCTAAGAACAGCATCTCTAAGTTCCTACACTGACCTGCCAGGCTTTAAGCATCCTGTCAACTCTGTGCTCTGTCATTTCCTCTCTGTGTCACGGATTACCTTTCCTGAGGGGAGAAACTCCTGTTTCTTGCAGACCTACTCCTCAGGTGTGGAACCCACTAATTCTGGCTGTGCATTCCATCTTTGTCACTTGTGTCATCTTGATCTATTGATAACACACTGAGTATTTGACTTTATTTCTCAAGCTTAGTGCCTCTCCCACAAGGAAATGGCTCTAGGGGGACAGACATTATTGTCATCATTATTAGTTGTCATGTGCCGCTGGAAATGCAGTTCACAGCCACTAGCAATGCAGATGGTCTAATCCTTGTGCTAGAGATCAGAAGAAAGATTTTACAGTAAGAATTTGTGGGGGCTTTTAACTAACATTTTAATTTATTCCTTGATAATTTTATGCAATATATTGTGAACTCCTTCCCCAGCTCAAGTCAGAGTTGCACACTGTATTTGCAACTGCAGACAAGCTAACTGAAAAGAGAATCAGGGAAGTTGTTTTGCTTTTTAATGATAGGAAATCTAGGCTTAGTTTTAAAGACTATGTAAGAGTTTATTGAGAACAGGAACAGGTAGATGAGGTCCTCAGTCCAGTGGTAACAGAATCCCTCTGACTGATAGTTCTACTCTGGGGATTATGTTTTGAAATAACTCAAGAGATAGTCATCTGTTCAATAAGCAAACTAACAGGAACAAGCCTGCTCTTTGCAAAGGATGCAGCTGTGTCAGAGACACTATGATGTTGGCACAGAAGGAATCAAGCCCCCTGAATATATATTCTAGCACATTATTAACACAAAATGACACTTTTTCTGATTAGCAGAAATGAATTATTTAAGAATAATATCCAGGGCCAGTAAGAACTCAGTAGATAAAGGCACTTGCCACCAAGCCTGGAGACCTGAGCTCCCTGAGTTCTCACGTGGAAGGAAAGACCCAGCTACTTACTGCAAGTTGTCCTCTGACCTCCACAAGTGCACTATATCATGTGCACACACAATTACTCTCATATAAAATAAGTAAATGAAATATAACTTAAACATTTTAAAGTGATAATGAACACACTTTAAAGTACAGTATGTCATTTGTGAATTGTAGAAAACCCTGACAGGGCTATAGCAGTAGAAAGCATGACCACATTTTTATTTTAGCTACACTGCCTCGACTATAAGAAAGATTACTTACCCAAAGCGATTAGAAGGCATTCAAGTACGTATTGGCAATACACAGAAGCTTTACTTGAGATTCCTAAAGGAGCCTCTGGAGATGCCTGTTTGGGGGCACTTTGGGCAGTGCTATTTAGCAACTACTGTGGAAATAATTTTCTGTTTCTGTGTCTCTCTCTCTCTCTCTGTCTCTCTCTCTGAGTCTCTCTCTCAGTCTCTCTCTCTGTCTCTCTCTCTCTGCCCCCCCTCCTTTCTTGTATGTCTGCATGTGTGCATGTATGTGTTATAGATGTTCGTACCAGCCAAAGGTCCTTAGGAATACCAGGCAGGCTGTACCGCAGAGCCCCATCTCAATGAACAGCCCTAAGTGCTGTGTACTGGGAGACACTCATCAGCTCTTTGCTGGGTTATGACAGTTGAGATGATATTCAGGTAAAACTTTTGAATGGCAGAGACCCAGCATTGTTTCAGTCTTGCTGCCAGCAGGAATCCAGAGGGCATGTCTGTGAAACATTCTGATGTTGTTTATGTTTCAATATTAAGGGAAGTCAGAAAGAAAAGTTTTTGTAACAGTAAAAACTTATGGAAAGAAAGAGAAACACTGTAATAAAAATAGAACTAGATAGTTACTAGAACTGGATATCAGAAGTTGCCAGTCTATAAATTTTACATAGTTTCAATGTCCTTGTTAAAGTGTGTTTCTTCTTTCAGCTTCCAGAAATGCTGCATGGAGATGGTGACCATGAGGAGCATGGCTTCTGTCCAGTCGGGCAGTTTATTCTTCAGAATTTAGGACTGCTGTTTGGATTTGCCATCATGCTGGTTATCGCCCTCTATGAAGACAAAATTGTGTTTGACATCCAGTTCTGACCATTCCCAGTTTCTTTGTTGATTGTGAGAATGTCCGTGCAGCTTGCTTCTGTTCCTTATACTGTATGCACATCGCTCAGAGAATCCAGTGGCCTGCACTATTCACAGGTTCTAAAGATTTGAGCCTAACTACAAAAGACTGGTGCTCAGTACTGTTTTCTCTGCATGGATGGGTCTTTTAAAGATTTGTGATAAAGTCAGAACATGGGACTCCATGTACCAATATTGATAGATGTTTAAGAATTTAAAAAGAGAGAATCATATAAAACACTAGTCTTTTTATTAGTAGAAACTTCTGTGGCTATGCAGAAATAGAAATTAAACCAAAAAAATCATTTAAACTTTAAAAATATTTTAAATGGACTTTGAGCAGACATCTTTGTGTGTGTGCTAAGAATGAATTTTAGTGCCCTCTAATTCAGCTACATATATACATATGGGATTAATAGGGATCAACTTGACACAACTTTGAAACTGTATAAAGTTGACTTTAGGAACTAGAGGGAAGCCCAGGCTGCACTAGAGTATGGATTTAGCATTGGGAAAAGCCCTTATTCTTGAATCTAGAGTTACTATTTTTGTATATATTTGCATAGTGTTCAAACTTGCAGCCTAAACTACTGAAATTTGTGATTGTATGTTTGTGTGAACTTCAGTTTAATGAAAGATTCATAATGGTTCTTTGCATACTATACTTGGTGTTGGGTTTTCCTTTTAACTTTGTTTTTATGGGGAGGGGGATGAGTCAGAGCATGTAGTCAGATACCTTTTTCTTAACATTACTACTCTAGAAAATATCAAAGAAGTGGCATTCCATTTCCCTAGCACTAACTAGGTTAATTGGAAACTTTGAGTTCTCGGTGTTCACTTTAACAGTTGGGCATTGGAACTCAGAGCACATGCTGTGGCTGGTAGTAAAATCCAAGTTTGCCATGCCTATAGTCTGTATATAAAATGTCGGCTAAATGGTCACTGCACTGGTACCATAGCTACTTTGGTACCAAACATATGACTAAGCCAAAATCACTTTTATCATTGTGTGCCAAGATACACTGTTGGTGCCTGATATGGAATGGTCTGTGTTTGGGTGCCTGCTCTTACACCACTGGTGCAGTGATGTGTGAGAAGTCTAAGTCACGTTTCGTCTGAATTGTAGGCTAGTCATGTGCATATAGCTCTGTTTACATCTCATGCCACTCACTCTTCACTTCTGCAGGCAAATGTCTGAACTGCGTGCAGCTAGCTCTCTTATAACTGCTTGGCAGCCAGAACACTCCTTGGGAAAACACCGTAAGAGCCAAACCCTGTCCATTCCATTTTAAATATTTTTATTCTGTCCCCTTTCCAGTTCTTTTCCTCTTACTCTGATTTTATTTTTGTAAGACAAAAACAAAAATTTGAGAGCAGCACATGCATCCAGGGGTTGGAGGGTAATGTCCAGTATTTCTTTGTTACGGTATAAGCAAGGATTATTCAGTCTTACAACAGTTGTCTCTTGAGCCCTCCTTGCAGTAAGTGATTTTGTACACATGTTTTTAGCACTGGGCATGCCTACGACAGTCCTTACTTCACCTCATTGCTTGACCCTTCGAGCAACCTTGCTAAAAGGTGCTGGTGCACTCAGTACTATCAACTTCAAGTGACTCGGATATTTTGCTTTCAAAATACACTTATGCTTCATTTTTGAGATTTATTCCCAAGGAGCATTGTGCATTCCAGCATTAAATCTGCTTCATTTAAAACAACAGCTGGAATATACTTCCACTCGAAAATGCCTCACTTAAAGCTGGTCAGTTATGCTTACAGTATACAAAGTTTTATATTCTCAAACAAATGGTATTATCTTTATTTGTTAGATTTTCTTAGTTGTTTCGGAGGGCTTTAACAGTTGCTGCTAGTATTTTGATAGCGTTCCACCAGTATTTAGTTTTCACATCATTCTAGTGTATAGCTTCAGGTCTCACTAGACAATCCTAACTCCACTACATTTCTGTTTGGCTCCAACATTCCACTTAGCTTGACTAGTCTAATTTTAACATATGCTTGTTGGAGGTCACCAATGTTACTTGTACAATGCTGTCACCATGTGACATCCATATGGATTTTGGTGTATATCACATTGCGCTCAATCAGCTGTGATTATGCTTAAAAATACTATAGTAACTAGATGCAGTGTGAACCTTTTTCATTAACAGTAAGTCAGTGGCTTAAATGTGATTATGGTCCTGCAAGGTGATACTTGCTAAAATATCTAAACCTTTTTTGTTGTAACTGAATCATTTTTTTTTTAAATTTATGAAGCTGGAAGTGATCAAATGCTGTTTGTTTTTTTTTCATTGTCAACAGTGGTGTGTCATTTTATATATGTTCCTAATGCTTATGGAACTCTCCCAAAATAAAGTTATCCAGAAAGAAAGTGTGTAGTGTGTTTTCAGTCTCTGTCGCGGAACACTGTTTGAAACTTCACTGGTACCCTAAAGAGGCTGGAATAAAGTCCTAATTAAGAATGTTACGTTTATTTAAGCCAAAACAACATTTAAACAGTAACATATGTTTTACTCAATCTAACAAGAAGTTGGAAGAGACGATGCCACCTTTGGATTATGAGTTCAGTTGACACAGCAATGCCACACCTCGTCCAATCCAGTGTTCCTTGGGGTGGTCAGAGGGAAGAATCATGGCAATCACGAAATTTGTGGAGTGGCCAGTGGTGGAGAGTGTGCCCCTCCTCTCGCTTGTCTTATACAGTGGAGCAACATAACTTGGTCTTTTGGGTATGTCTGACTTCTTACAGGGTTTTAGCCACATCTGGAAGAAAGCACAAACACCTCTTTAAGTCAGAGCTATTAACTGGCATGTACTTTAGCTGCTGTGGTAGTCCCAGTGTAAGGTTATGTCTAAAACTTCTGCCCTACATAGATTTTGTTTTTTGTCGGCAGTGAAATGATGGCTCAAAAATAAAAATAAATACTTAACTAGCTCAGAACCAGTATACAAAGTGAAAACAGTTTGCCTCTGTTAGAAACATATTGCCCACTCATGAATATTTTAGATATTATTTGGTTTAAGAGAGTTAATTGGGCTAGCCTGGGAAATGTTAGTATTTTTAACTCTTTTTCTACAAAGAAAGTATTCTTAGTGAACTTAATTATAACCCATACTTAGTAGTGGTTTCTTAGCAGGTTGTATGTAAATGTTTTTATAGTAAACAGTTAATTTATAAAATATTGCATTGTGCCGTAGTGAAGACACTAATTACTTAAAAACATATTACCCAACTGTTTGTCACCTCTTCTTTGGAGGTGATTTCTGGTGCTTTTAGTAACAAAATAAAATTCTATATATTTTCAAACGAGAGATGCTACTATTTATATTCAGAATAATATGACTTATTTATTTAAAACCAATAAATTCTGAAGAGATTTTTTTTCTGGGAACATTTATTTTAGTAAATCAACTCCCTATTGTGGACGGATAATATACACACTGTGCTGTTTAACAGCTGTGAGCCAGGCAAGATGGTTCAATAGAGGCACCTGGCAATTTTCCTGCGCCTCTACAAGAACTAAACCAAGACTGGAGAGCTACAGCTAGAGTTGAATGACTTTGGGAAAACACTGGAATTCAGCATCGGAATACAAAACATTGTAGAATCCAAACAACAACAAGGGACAACAGCAAAACAAGAGAAACAGCCTATCTGCCACCCAGTTTCATAGCTCTGGGATGGGCTCACTTCCAGCAAATGTCCAGTATGTGTATTGTGAAGTTACCAGGTACTTCCAGGTGTACAGCCTAAGAGGTTAAAGGCCTGCCTGAAGTCCATATAGGTTGGCTTCACCCCTCCAGCAGATCTCTAAGGTACTATAGTCAGTAGTCACCCTAAAAAGGGTCCTGATTGACTAGATTGTTCTAAAGGGTCAAAAACCTTCACACAGTCTCATCTGAAACCTTGCAGCCATTCTCTACCATACTGGCTTAGCAGGAGATATACTCAATTGGCTGAGAGCCCTGGGAGAGGGATTTTGTCTGAACTCAGCCATGACCCACTAATACTCAATTACTGGTGAACACTATTGCTGGAACAATCCAGAAGAAAAATGCCTGGAGCTATAGAAATACATCTGTCCCCAGGAATGCACAGGTAGGGACCCAGTGAGGGATGGGAAGACATACCCTACTTCGGGTATGTCTACTACTTTGTAGCAAAAAATAAATTACTCCATTGCACTTGTTCTGGGTCCTGCATTAGTTGCTTCACACTTACCTGGTCAAACACTGGTCACAAAGAAAGGTGAGTACTACAGAGGGTAGGAAAAATGTTGACTCTTGTCGCTCCCTGTGAATCACTCAACTGTACTTGTAGAGTGTCTAATCGAAAGAGTGCTTTTAGACCCTTCACTGTTGTTGAAGCAGCCAAGACTAGAGCCCATTCAAGTAACAGAGCCAGCATCAACAGTACCTAAGAAGTCCTACCACTGGATGAAAAACAATATTCCCATTATCAGATGAACCATATAGGGAACACTCCATTACTCCCACTATAGGAGGATCCATACAGGGAGCACCCCACTCCCTCTATAAGAGGAACCGTATAGGGAGTACTCCATTCATTCTTCTACCTATTCCATACACCCCTAAACTGTTAGTGTCCCTCTCATGGGTAATCCATAGACAGAGAGTCGGATTCTCTTAAGTATGCACTCTGCCAAAACTTAATAACTACAATCAAAAAAGCTACAAGGACATTGTGCTGCAATACACAGCAGGAAATGAACTCAGCATAGCATAGTAAACCGACACCCTGATACACATCTTTAAAACAAAGTCATTCTAAGAAGTCTATCCCATATAAGTGATAGAGATAATCCATTTCACTAGATGCACAGATTTCAACATATACACAAGAAGTAGTTTCAAACATTTTAAATTAATGTATCTCCTAAAAAATAACTCCCTAGTAACATATTCCAAAGATACTGAGGCTGATGAAATACCTGATAAATTCAAAAGAATGGTTGTTGAAAAGCTTAGAAGTCTGGGGGTTGGGGTAGGGTTTAGGAAAGTTGGAATTGTGTTTTCTTAGCATGCATAAAGCCCTGGGTTCAATTCTCAATACCACACAAAACTGGGCATGGTAGCAATAGACCTGTAACTCTAACATTTGAAAGTTGGAGGTAGGAGGCTGAGAAATTCAAGGTCACCCTCAGCATGGAGTTCAAGTCTACCTTGAGCTGTATAAAACCCTGTATCACACAAAGAAAAATCTCAATGACAAATGAGATTCAAGAACATAGACACACACAAAAATTAGGAAGACAATGCAGCTATGAATGAGGAACTCATCAAATACAAAAAGAAAGATTACTATGAGTTCAAGGCCAGCCACAGTAACAGTCTCTCAAAAGTCAAAGAAAATGTAGGTGCACATCTCCAAATCAGACTAGCTTAAGCAAATAGACTAAAAATATTGATTTTTCATAATATTATACTCATGAAAAAAAAGAGAGATTAAGGCAGAATGAAAAGATTACAGATCTTTGTAGCACTACCAAAAGATCAAATGGCTGCATAATTGACATACTTGAAGGAGAAAAAAATAGACTAAGGTCACAGAAAAATCTATTGCATAGAATAAGAGCAGATGTGTGTACAGATAAGAGGTCTTAGATCCCCACACTGCACATTATACATTACAGTCAACATGCCAAAAGTACAGTATGAAGTAGGTAGGGGGGGCATGTGTTATGTACCCATATATTAGCTGTGCATGCCCAGAGGTGTCAAAAGGATGTTAGACATCTTCATCATGTTCCACCTTGGTTTTTGAAACAATCTGGGCTTGAAGCTCAGTGATAGCCAGCTAGCAAGCTCCAGGATCTGTCTGTCTCCATGACGCATCATGGTTTCAGGTGTGTGGTGTGCCTGTGGCTTTACATGGATAATCATATTTGAACTTGGGTTCCCTCGCTTTCACAGCAAGAACTCTTGCCCATGAAGCCATCTTATCTCCCAGAGATAGTTTTAAAACTTGCAAGAGGAAAGCACACTGAAAGGCAGCCCTAGTAGACTACCTACAAATTCTCAGCAGAAACCCTACAGTTCAGAAGGATATGGAATAGCATATTTGAGTCTGGAAAGAAAATGATTTCTACTCAAGCTATATCCAGCAAAGCTGTCCTTTAGAATTATCGGGACACAGTCCAAGAATGGAGTCTTGTAAGGAGAATTCTGAGTGCTTGTGAGAAAACTCCAATAAAAATAAGACAAGAGTTATTTGTTATTTGTTTATATGCCTCTATGGGTAAACAATATTTTGCCATGCGTGGCTTGCCTTTGTTATTGTAAGCTTTACTAGTGTGACTCTTCTTAATCCTCAGGCAATTGATAAATCATCTGATGCCCTGAATAAAGTCGGCTATTGCGTAAGACTTTAGTCTACTGCATTTATCTGCTCCATTCTCCCAGGTCCCACCGCCTCTAGAGCAGTAAACAAGAATCAAGATCTTAGAAATAAAAACTAAGATCATTTATGACCACAAAACCAACCATACTAAAGATGCTTTTAAGAGAACTCCATATCCAGAAGTAAAACAAACAGAAACTATCATCATGAGCACGTAAAGTATAAATTCTACTGGAAGAGTAGGTACACAAGTGAGAAAGCTAAAACATCAAAGTATCAATACAATAAATCATCAAACCACAGAGATGAGTATAAGTAAGGCAGTAAGAATTAAACAATGCCCTAAACAGAAGAAAACAGAAACCATGACAGACATATCGTACCTTTCATAACTCGGAATGACCATAGCCTTAATTCTTCAGTTAATTGATACAAAATTTTGTATGGATTAAAAACCAGAGCCAAAATAGACTGCCCACAAGAAACTCAGCTCAACCATAAAGACACACAGACTAGAATGAAAGGGTGGAAAATGATATCCTAAATAAATGGAATCCAAAACCCAGAATGAGTAGTAGACCACTAAGAAAATAAGAAGAGACAAAGATCATTGCATAACAATCAAGGAATCAATTCATCAACAAGATGTATTATTTATAAATATTTATGCATATACTACCAGTAATCAATTTTATAAAAGAATGCTACTAGACAAAAATGGAGAATGGGGTCCAATATAACAATAGCAGGGGATGTCAGGACCCCCATGCTCACCAATGAACAGTCATCCAAATGAAGCATCTACACAGAAAAATCAGAGTCAATCCATACAGTAGGTAAATGGATTCTTTATTTACAGCACATTGTACTCAAATGCTCTAGAAACACGTAAGAGCACGATGTGCATCTGTACACCGTTACTGGACGGTTGTTTTGCTCGCTTCTAATTTAGTGTACAAAAATCAATTCTTTCCTAGCCTTACCCCTGTTCCCCAGCTTTTAATTACACCTTGTTCTTTGTTATTTAATTTCCTTTTTATATTTCTTTTCTATTTTTTAAAGTCCTTGATGATTTAATACACTGTACACTGAGTTTGGTCTTTATGCTCCTCTACTCCCCTGAGTGCTCATTCTCATCCCTCTGCACTTACATCTGGTGAAGTCTTTCTTTCCAGCAAGCCCCTCCTCCCATGATGTTCTCCCACTGAGCTTTTGGTTGCCTATTTGACCATGAGTGGTGAGCTACTGAAAAATGGGCAACTTACCAGTGGCTACACCACTGAAGAACAAGGACTCTCCCCAAGCCGTCTCTGTTTATTGCTGTCTAGAGTACCTGAGTCTGAGTGATCAGGAATTCTAACTTAAAATTTTTCTTCACTTCTGTATACTGTTAGGGAGTGTTTTCTTCCCTCTTCTTTTCATGTGTGGGCACACATGTATGTACAGGGGCACCTGTGCCTGCATGTGTGTTTAATGTCTGAGGTTAATGTCTGGAATCTCAATTAAAATTTCAGTTTATTTCCTGAGATGAGATTTGTTGTCAATCAAACACAAAGCTCACTGACATACTGGTCTTAATTCTTCATGGAACTAGAAAAATCCTGTTCCTGTTGGAGCCCAGATGACCCAGAATAGCCAGTGAAACCAGAAGCAAAAGCAGCAAGTCTGAGGTCTCACAGTTCCCACTTCGGAGGCCTGCTCCAGAAGTGAGCTAAGGAAAGCAGTGTGGTGTTTACGTATGGATGGCACAGAGCATGGAAATAGGAAAACCCGCAGAGGCACCCATTCCTCTGTAGCCAACTAACCTGGCCAAAGTGTCAAACCACATCTCAAAGAAAGACAGCTTCTTTGGAAAGACCATTTTCTTAACATAAGTAAGTGCAATCTCTATAAAAATAGTATGGCAGTTTCACAAAAAATGTAAAATAGGGCTACTGTATGATCCAGCTAGACCACTACTCCTAGGTATACATCCAAAGTAAATAAAGTCAACATGAAAAGAAATTAATACCCAAGTTTGTTGCAATAGTATGATAGATTGATGATAGATAATTGATAGATATGCATACACATACACACATACATATATAGATGCAATAAAAATAACAAAATCATTCACATCAAAGTATTTGCTGGAACCAGAGAATGCCAAGTTAAGTGAAATCAGCCAGATGTGGAGACAGAAAGACAGACAGACAGACAGACAGACACACACACATACAGAGAGAGAGAGAGAGAGAGAGAGAGAGAGAGAGAGAGAGAGAGAAACAGTCACTGGTGAATACTCTATCATATGCAGAAGCTTAAGAAACAGAAAGGAAACTGAATAACAGACAGTAGAAGAGGTGGGATCAGAGAGGGTGGCACTGGGAAAGGGAATCAGAGTAGAAAAGCAGATGGACATGTCAAAGCACAATGCATAGATGTATGGAAATACCACAGTGAATCCTAATGTCTGCATGATGTGTGCTAATAATTACAATTTCTCCAGAGCCAAGTTATTAAAGCAGCTGTGTAATGCTTAGATAAACTTATATAAAAACTTAGATAAAAATATAACATAGTTCCATTCCTCGTTTAGCTACAATAGACCATATTCTTTTTAGTCATTTAAGCAAGTTTCTAGAATATTACCAATGTAATTTATTGTAGAATGTGGCCAGTCTTTAGAACAAGATTTTTAAGGCCAGCTAGCCTTTGACTTTAAAAGGCAAAGAGCAAACTAAAACCATAAATGTCTTTTAGAATTTAACCAAATTAATTTATCTCATAGTAATGAGTAGTCCTTTAGGCTTCTTAGGTCAAAACACAATCACATGAAGAAGCCAGTGACTAAGACCCAGGGTTACCCATTCCTCCCAGATCACTGTGGGATCCTTGTTATGGGGGTGGACAAGCAGAAGCTTAACAATAACATAACTCTCATAACTTTCAACTTAAAACCTCTCAATGAACAATGTACTTCATTTTAAGCAAAGAATGAATTTTTCTCATGAGAATTTTTATTTCTCAATTGACTTCTTTGCTAAGAAGAATAATTATCTGCTTGTAGATGCACTCCCTTCCTCTACTCCCTGCAAACTAATTAAGGATGTCCTCAGAAAGGAAAGAAATTGCAACCTAGCCCGTTCCTGAAATGGCGAATGTTTACTTCACTGTTGGAGTCTCCTCTCCTAAACCCTCTCTGCCCAGAGGATCTTAGTACACAGAAAAGGAGGTCTAGATGGAATTCCTAGGTTTGGACTAGCCCTTCCCTTTATAGATGCTATGGTGAGTTTTCACCTGTCTCTAAGCTTACAGAATTCTACAATTCATGTGATTCTAATAGTCGTTGTTTTATCATACCATCCTGGATGTACCCTTCAGATTATATAAAAATCTGTTTTGTCATGATGTAGTTACACACAGAGACAATCGTGTGACATTAACCCTCACCATTCATTAATTCTTTATTTGCAAGTTTCATGAAACATCAAAATTCACTTCTCATCCTATAGCCAGCCCTAGCAGTGTGTTTACAGTCATTAACCGATGTGGAATTTGAGTTGTCTTTATCCCACAATCATCCTCATGTCTATAGTTGGACCCTAGAAAGTCCTGCTTTCTTATTTTCAACTCTTACATCTATAAACAACTGTACTCTTCATGGTCTATTTTGTGTTCAGTTGTTAACATTCTTTGCTTTGTTGGCATTCTGTTGTTTAAAATAACTTGCAGCCTAAAGGCTGCAGCACAGACCAATGTTCCTACGTGCATGAAGGCTGAGGGATGAGTTTAATCCATCGAGAATCACAGTGCTAGTGACTGTGAGATAATGTATACTGAGTAAGTTTTCTTTAAACAGAAACAGTATAACAGTATGGATCAGTCAACTAACAAAAACACTGATACCATAGAACCTCAATCCAGAAACCCATTAGGAACAAATATATTCGGTAATTCAGCATTGGGAACAGTTTTACAGACCAAAGTTACCATGAACAACAAGAAAAGACTGGATGTGCATATATCCATATGCGGGCACATGTGAATGTAATCCATAGTAAATACTAACCACAGGGACTGTGTCATAGAGAACTTTAGGATGTGATTCTGCAAGTTTCTTGGTCTTCCTGTTCCAGGAAGCTCCATCCAAAAACAATCCATGAATGTAAACACCTAAATAACAAAGAAAGAAGTTAGCATTCAAAGAGCTCATTGACTGAGTCCTACATCTGAGATTCCTGTCTGGGGAAAGCAGGCCAATATAATGCCAGCCATAGCTTCTCAGGCTCCCCTCCTCTCTACTTCCCTTTCCACTATTCAATGTGTTCAGTAAATTACTGAGTCTCCCAGATGTAACTAGCAATTCAGTTAACAAGAACTGTGGGTAATAGGCCTGGAATCACTGACGCTAAGCAGTAAATAAACTGGCAGTGGCTTCCTCGATTCCCTGTGACATTTAGTTATCAATTTGCTTATTATGGAGACAAGGTTTCAAGGGAGCCAGACAGGCTGTAAGCTCTCAATACCCCTGCCTCAGCTTCCCAAGTCTAGTGTTTCATGTGGATCGACTCACTGGGCACCATTTTACTCTTTTGCTCTTAGTAAACAGGGCAAACTTGACTTGTAAGGCCAGAAAGTCAGAAGCAGACAAGCATTCAAGTATATAAAAGGAGAAAGGCAGAGGTTGGGGGAAACTCAGATGGTACCTGTGACCTCCCCCCTTCCAGGGACTCCATTGAGAAAGGGATTTCTTTGGGAAAATCCTAACTTTCCAGATCATTCTGTGGATTCTCTCTCTCTCTCTTTTTTTTTTTAAGATTTATTTTTATTTTATGTATGGGAGTACACTGTAGCTGTCTTCAGACACGCCAGAAGAGGGCATCAGATCCCATTACAGATGGTTATGAGCCACCATGTGGTTGCTGGGAATTGAACTCAGGACCTCTGGAGGAGCAGTCAGTGCTCTTAACTGCTGAGCCATCTCTCCAGCCCTGGACTCTCATTTTTGTTCATGCAATTGATGAAGCAGGATGGAGTAAGCACATTTATTTTTCTGGTAAAAAGGTACAAGTATGTTTGTGTGCATATAAAATTAAATTTATAATTTAACAATTATCTGTCCTCAATGATATTATTGTCCTCACTGATAGTAAAGTGGTTTGCTTAGCTAAAGGCTACTCAGCTAAGCTAATTACTGAGCAATTTTGGTACACCAAGTATTCTATACTAATTATTAGATAAATTGTGTTTTATGTGCTACTCTACCACTCTTAAGATAATGCTGTATTTTTAGTGCCTGAAAACCTGTTTCCCGAGGGAACAGGTAGATACAGATTGGTAAAAAGGGAAACAAAGATTGTATAATCTCTATGCTCGCTCTATATAATTCCACAAGTTGAATATGGGCAATTAACCAGTTTTAAAACTTTATTCAATGTTTTCATAACTTAAACATTTTAGCTGGATCCAAACATTGAATAGAGTCATTAGTTCTACTCGGATATCAATGGGAATGCTGCTTTTGTTCTATATCAGAAGGACACTGAGAAAAGTTAGGAGGGGGAAAGTCAGGCTTCTGAATACAGAAGTAACCATAGCTTCATCAAGACACTTTCCATGAAAACGCATTGTTTTCAAACTCCTTCATGAAGACCTCCACATGGTAGGCTGGGAAGAAGACAGTTGAGTATGTGGCCAGATGGCCTGCACTTACTTGTCTCTGTCCAATGCTACTGTGAGTCCTTGGGGAAGGTTATAGCCTCCCTGGGCCCAAGTGTCTGCCTCTATATAATAAACTGAACGGTGCCTGTGCCACAGGGTTACCATGAGGATTAGAAGGCCTGGGCAGTTTCTGTGGCACAGATGTGCAATAGACCACCACCACACAGAGGTTCAGGCTCTTCCCTCGACTTTCTTGAACTCAAAGCTCTTTAGCTCCCTTCCTGTATACTTTGTTTGGAATAAATATTTACCCTTCTTGACATGTTCCTCAATCTGGCTAGCTATGTTGGATTTTATGAGAACAGGCGCTCAGATAGTTTTTTTAATAGTAGTAACCTATGTGAAGAAGGGATTTTTTAAATATACATAATAAAGGAAATAATAAATGAAACAATGTAGCTGAGGGTTGTAAGCTTGAGATTCAGCAATGTGCCCATTCCAAATGTATTGATAACAGGGACTCTGAACAAATGGTCAGATAATGATGGGTTAGGCATTTGCTGCTGGGGAAAGTATGACTAGTTGGAACATGGTATGTGTCCCAAAGTCTCTGCTTCCCTGTGTGCTCATTGTCCCTAAGCACTTTTCTGCAGTTAAGTATAAGAATAAATGGTGGTGTGAAATCTTGGGCTAGCTTCCATAAACCTGTCGTGAGTTTCAGGTCTGTGACACACTTCCACTGCAGCAGTTGAGGTCCAGGTGCTACTAGAGACTGAGTAGGGAAGGGTGAAGTCAAGCAAGATGACAGCTCTGCATCTGTATTGTCACGGGAGAAAGACAACCAAAGGAAACTCGCGACTCACCGTGGAGTGAACCAGTGCTGTCAACTTCATAAGAAGACTGGATGAGAGTAGGAAGGCAGGATAATAAGCTGGCCTGGCACAGAGACCTGACAAATGGGGGAGGAGGAGGAGGAGGAGGAGGAGGAGGAGGAGGAGGAGGAGGAGG
>NW_021604613.1:7769116-7783101 GCF_004785775.1 Grammomys surdaster
GGAGGAGGAGGAGGAGGAGGAGGAGGAGGAGGAGGAGGAGGAGGAGGAGGAGGAGGAAAAAGTCATAGGATTCTGGCTGGCTGGTGATGTTGTCTATTGAAATTAATTATAAGTTCTACATAACAAGGGGATACTAATGTAGAAATGGCATATTGGCAGTTCTGGATACAGCCTTTGGGTCACAGTGGAAGCATCTAACAAGGAGGTTGTTCAAAGATATAAAAATGGATGAGTTCACCTAGGGAGAGGAAGAATAAGTAGGCAGAAATTGTTCAAGGACTTTGTCCTTGGAGACTCCAACAGCTAAAGAATAAGCCAGCAAGAAGCATAAATCTGAACAATAAGGAAAAAAAAAAACAAGCAAAACCAGGAGACAATGTCCTAGAAACAAAGAGAGGAAACTGTGTCTAGGAAGATAAACACATCAGGAGAAACTGCTAAGAAGTTAAGATGAAGACCAAAGGGGATTCATCAACACGGAAACTGTCAGTAACTCTGAAGAGAAAGGTATCTATGGAGTGGAAAGGATGCAGGAGAGAAGAAAATCAGCTCAGAATGCAGCTTGCATGTAAAGACAGAGTTCTGAGATACTGTGCTATCAGGAAGCAGGGATACAGGACAAGGATATCAGGATGACAGAAAAGTTCATTGATTGCAACTAAGATGTGAGATGCCAGAGCATGCTGTGTATGGCTAGGGATTGTCCATTTCTGAGTTCAAAGATTCTGGAAAGAGGAGGTGCCATTAAAGTAACAAAGCTGTAGAGGGGAAAAGAAAGACTGTCTGGATCGCCAAGAGGTGCATCCATGCACCCAGGTACCCATGCATCCATGCATCCATGCATCCATGCATCCATGCATAGGCCCCAGACTTGATTGTGATGGTGGCTGTCTTCTTTAGCTTTCTACTTTTACAAGGATGAGGCAAGAGAGGAAGACAGGAGGTGCCAAGAGCACAGTGGTCATTTAAGCAACATTCTCAGGGACACAGCAGGATGGCTTCACATCACATCACTGAAGTCTTGAGTTGTGGGACACCCAGTTGTTGATAATTGCCACAATAAAGGTAGGTCAAGGATCAGACCCTGTCGTGTTTCTCACTTGGGCATAAACTGGTCAAGGGAGGAAGAGCGTAACCTGTTGCTTCTTCACCTGCAGTGCCTCCAAGGTGGGCCAGTGATAACTAAGGAAGGAGAACAGTCTGTGACACATTGGTTGACATAGTCTATATTACCAGTCACCAAGAGACAGATGCCATTCATTCCAAGTCATCGCCATTCTCGTAAAGTTTAGTACGTTTTAGCTTTTCTGCTTTTAAAAAATTAATATTTATTTGAAGTAGTGGCCTTGTCTACTGCATTTACAGTTTATGTATTATGCCTTGGTTATGTTTATTATGTTTTTTTTAATGTATGTGAGTGTGTGCGTGCATGCCAAGGCACATGTGGAGGTCAGAGGGGAGCCTGTGGAAATTAAGTTCTCTTTTTCCACCATAATGACCCTGGGGATTGAATTTAAGTTGTCAGGCTTGGCAGAAAGTGTCCTTTCTCATGGAGTCAATTTGCTGGCTCCCACTAAATTTAAAATAAACATCACAGATGCCACAAAGTGTTTAAAATGCAACCAATCAAGAAACAGAATGTTTCTTTATAACCACCCTTCTAATCTTCAAGTGTTTTCAGGGCCTCAGTTCTCAAGCAAGAGTGATTGCTGCTTAAGCCTTAGAACTGTGTTTAGATCCTAGCATCCATGCAAAAAGCCAGGCATGGCTCATGTGCACACCCAACAACTCCAGCACTGTAGAGAGTGGAGACAAGAAGACCCCTAGGGTTCGCTGGAGGTTGTCCTACTACCAAGTTCAGTGAGAGAACCTGTCCGCAAAGAAATAAGGCAGAGAATGACTAAAAGGACATCCATCATCCTCTGTTTTCCAGAGGCATTTTCACACAGATATGTGCTTATACCTCAACCTCACATACCTCCTCTCTGTCTCTCTGCCTCTCTGCCTCTCTGCCTCTCTGTCTCTCTCTCTGTCTCTCTCTCTGCTCTCTCTCTCTCTCTCTCTCTCTCTCTCTCTCTCTCTCTCTCTGTCTCTCTCTGTGTGTGTGTGTGTGTGTGTGTGTGTGTCCTTGTCTCTCTTTCACACACATGTTAGCAATAGCTGCAAGTACCAGAATAAAACATATAACAGTAGAGGATACAGCTATCAGGGATTTGAAAAGGTATGGTCTTTAAGAGACTCTTTCCTCTTGATTGCTCAAGGCCAACACAAATTTATAGGTGATTAGACTATGGACTGCTACTTTGACATATGATAATTCTTTTAACTAGCTACACATGATTTCTAATTTATTTAGTTTTGGAGGTGCAGAGAAGTGTACCTTTTATCCAAACTCATCTATTCATGTTCTTCTCTACTTGCTTCATGATTTGTTTCAGGGTATTATGTACATGATTGCTTTTTGACAGCTGAGAAGATAAGCAAAGTGCTCTGCTTCTGTCCATTGCACAGACAGGACCCAGGTCACTCTGCCACCTCACTTACCATCCTCGGGAGCATTTTTATATTCCTTGTCATCCATCACTTCATAGTCAAACCCAAGAAGATCAATTGGAATCGTGAATTTTCTCGCATAGTTCTGCTGCGCACCAGTCAGGAAGGCTTGTGTGAAGAAGAAGCCAGAAAGCCAGAAGACTGGAGGAGGGCCCACCTCATACCATTGCTATAGTGGATCCAGACAAAAGGGATATAGCAATAGTTATAAATTTCCAATACAATATCAATGAAATGTATCTCCAAACATGACTATTACTTTTAAAGCAAAATAGCAAATGAAATTCAATGAATATCAAGGCACATTCTTAAGTTTGAAAATAGAAGTTCTGACTCAACATTCTCTCCATTACACTAGCTTGGGAATTACAATGCATGAAACACATGAAATATAGATGGCTGTTTTATACACATCCAGTGGTTTCTCCAGAAATCCTCCACATCATTGCGAACACACTACAGACTCATTGTTTGAAAGCAGTCATGTTACATAGATGGATAGATCTCCATAAAGTCTGGTCATATGGTAATATTCACACTGTTTTTTTAATTAACCATTATTATCAAGTAGAATATTTTCTTGGAAGTTTTTCTTCCTACTTTACTAAAATACCATGAAATCCAACATACTATTACAGAAAGAAATACAGTATTGTAAAAGAACACAAACAAGCAGGCTTATGGTATTTAGAAATTTAATGACCTTTTAATTCTGTATTTATTTCATAGGTTTTGGTGATGAGCTGGCTGAACAGCAAATTATAGAAGCCTTTCTGAAGAAATGAATTAAAATCCTTTACTCAAGAAGAGCCCACAGTTCAACCTCAGTTTCCAAGGGCCATCCTGGTCCTTTAGTATTCGAGTCTGGTGGTATATCAGAGGTACTGTACTATAAAGAGGACCTGCTCATTTAATCCTGCAGGAAATTCCTCAGTGTTTTTGTTTGTTTAAAGATCGTACCCGGCCTGGAATTCACTCTATAGCCTAGATAGTAACATAGGTTGGTCTTTAACTTGAGGGTGATCCTCCTGCCTCAGGGTAAGATTTCACATATGAGCAATCATGTTAGACTTCCCCATAGGTTCGTGTCATATACACAGTATCTAGGTAATTAATTGCTTCTTCTGTATTGTGAAGCATCAATTGGCAGATAACTAGGAGTGAGGATTCTACCCACTCACCAAACCCAGGAAAAATAACCACTGAGGTAGGTCATTGCTGTTTTAGACT
This sequence comes from Grammomys surdaster, assembly GCF_004785775.1. Lineage (NCBI taxonomy): Eukaryota > Metazoa > Chordata > Mammalia > Rodentia > Muridae > Grammomys > Grammomys surdaster. The sequence continues at coordinate 7,772,900 of NW_021604613.1, forward strand.
GAGATGGCAGAGCTAGAAGGTTGCTGGGCAATGAAGACAGAGTTCCTTTCTTTACAAGCTTGTCTGTCTTTCTAAGATGCTCTGCTACTGGGCTCTACTTAATGCTAAATAGTTCATGGACAGTCAACAGGCTAGAAGTTTCTCTCTCCAAAGGCTGTCATTTACTTGAATGCCAAATTTCAAAAAACGTCCTACTTAAGATGCAGAATATAGAATATATATTTGTGTGTGTGTGTGTATATATATATCATGAGATATATATACACACATATATATATGTGTATATATATACATACATATATATATATATATATATATATATATATATATATATATATATGATATGTTATTGAATAGAGGTCATTTGCGCCTTGAATACTCAGGACTGTGCAGTGTCATTCCCCGCACACTCAGCATTCTGATGAGGAAAGTGAAGCCAGAAGAAGTTAGTTGGCAGCAGTATGCATATGGATAAAATCACCTGCAGGAATTTTAGTCTTGCGAGGAAGTCATTCACATAGCTGCCAAGAGGCTTCAGGCTGGGGTAGGATTTACCCATCCACATTCCTGGAATTTTGACATTCAGGATGCTGCTGACCACTTCCTCCAGCTCTGTAGACATCACAACAAGTCCCTGAAACACAACAGAAAACACAACAGGCGGTGACCTTGGCCGTGGAGGCCTAGCTTTTAAAGCTTTCTTCGAATTGTCTTTGCTAACAAAAGGAAGGTTTGTTTGAATTTGTGAAGAAGCCATAGAGCTTTTCAAACCTTCCTTAGAAAAATAGGAATGGTTTCTCCAGTCAAATTTTAGTGGAAAATCTTAACCAATACATGGCTATTCAGTAGCTACTGGCTCACAGTCTACTTTTCATTTGATTTACCTGCTCACTGAAGGCAAGTTGGTATAGGTCCCCTAGCCTAGCTTCTTAAAGTCACAGTGACAGATACAAAACTAGAAAGCATATTATGAAGTTCTCTAGAAACTCAAAGCAGTCTGAAATTCAACCTGAGCGCAGCTGCCCTTGTTATGTTCTGAATACTCCCATGTGGGGCTGCTGAAGCTCTGGGGCTCTTCATATTCTTGCCTTAGAAAATTTAACAAGAAATAACTTGAAAGAATCAGTCCATTTTTTTGTTACCAATAAAGTTTAAATTTCAAATTAATATTTATTTATTTGTATGTTTATTTGCTTGATCTTATATTTGGGCCATATTTTATTTGTCATTTCTGCTAAAAAAAAAAAAAAGTAAACCAATTAGAAGATTTTAGAGTAAATTCACTGGATTAAACGAACATATTTAATTTGCTTTTTTGATGACCCCTCCCCGCCCCCTCCCCCCACCCTGTGAAACAGCAGTACTTCAGGACTCTGTCTGTTTTAAAGCATAAGTCCAGAAAGTCTAAACAAAAACAGAGAAAGGAGTCATAACCACAGAGTGTGGGAGCTCAAAAGCAACCCCTAATAGTCAACACAGCATTTGGGCTTTGCAGTACCTTAACTCCAACCTAAGGTTTGAATATGCTAAGCAAGTGCTATGCCACTTTCTATGTCCTCGGCCACTCTAGATGCTTCAGGGACAACAGCTGTGCTAAAAGAAAAGAAATTTAAAACCTAGTTTACAAGTAAATTCTTAGGTGTCTCCCTCAAAGCTTCATACCCTCAGCCTTGAATGTAATCTGGAAAGCCCAACAAATAACAACAACAACAATAACAACAACAACAACAACAATAACAACAACAACAACAATAATAATAACAAAACAGAACAAAGAGCAAATGCCAACAAGCCCAAAACTGGGAATAGCACGTAGGGTTATATCAGTTATCACACTAGAATCAATCATTAAATGACAGCATACTTGAAAGAAGAGACTGCCTTGAAGCTAGTTTTGATCTTCTAGGTAAGGAGTGGAAAGAACTACATCCAGGAGAGACACCTGATGCTGATGCTGTTGTTTGCCAAACAATCTAGCCAAGAGCACACTACAGTGAGGGCCATAGTCAACTGTCATCAGTGCCATTACACTGTCCTCTGTACGTGTCCTATTCCCAACAGAGAGTAGATAACTAGGCACTATATATAAACGTGCCACAGGAGGCTTCCAACAATGGTCTTCAGCTCAGCAACCAGTTTTTAAACACAAAGAGGGCTACAGATATGTATTCCTTGTGTCATTTTAGTAACCTCTCCTGTTAGCTCATTGGGATAAACTCTCCATGACACAGACCTCAGATTTATTGTGCTCTCCTGCCCACCCATTACAAGACTTCCTTACCTATATATTTTTAAAATATTTCAGAATTGTGGATTTTTTTGTATATAATGTTAGGGGTGAGGCTCAACTCTAAACAAAATATTATTTATTTTCAAATAAGTTTATTTTTTGCCCTATATAATAGCTACAGGTAGCTTTACATAACATTTTCAGTGTTCCTACATTTTGACTATGAGGGCTAGTATGTAATTTTCTATGTGTAGGGCCACATTTGCAGTTGTAGAACTTGGGAGTTTGGAACACTTCAGATCATGTATTTTCAACCTATAAAACAGTAATTTAAAGGCTTGTTCTTTCTCATTTTCTCATTTTCTTAGTCATTTCTGTTGAATCTTTGAATAATGACTGCAGCTTTTCGTACTTCTATTAGATGTTTATTTTGTATTTTACTAAATTCATGTAGTTTTTTTGCTTTTCAGATACATAGATTGGGAGAGAGAGAGAGAGAGAGAGAGAGAGAGAGAGAGAGAGAGAGAGAGGTGTTCTATTGTTGGTCCATTATGATTTAATGGAAATTATGTTTAATTTTTTCATATTTGTTTTTTCATTTAATGCATTTAATCTCCCTTCTTCCTCTCTCCAAACCCTCCTATATAATCCCCCTCACTCTTTCAAATTCATGGCCTCCTTTTTCATTATATGTGGTTGCAAGTATATACTTATATCTATATACATATATATTCCTTAAAACAACATGTCTGTATGATGTTACTTGTGTGTATGTTTTCAGGGTAACCACTTGGTATTGGATAACCAATTGGTGGGCTCTTTACATTTAAATTTTCACTAATTTTTTTTCTAGGCATTAAGTTGCTATTGAAGCTATAAATATCTGTAAATTGCACATTAGCTCTTTGTTTTTCATTTGTAAGTTAATTGCACTATGATCAAGAATGTACCCCGATAATACCATTTTGTCTTATAGAGTTATACTGTTTTCACACGGTAAATGCTTCCAGATCTTCCATATGAACTTGGATAATATATGGCACTATCATCAGACTCAGTGTTCAGAATGCCACTGTGTCATTTTATTAGATGGGTTGTTCCGTTCTCCCATGCCCCATTCTTCCCCTCCCTGCTGCCTCTCCTCTTCAACCCTAGGTTTTAGATTTCTTTCTTCTGGTACTGAAGGTACAAGGCATCCTTTTCTTTGTTTAAGAGAAATAATGTACTTATTTTTACTCTATCTCATTTAATTATTTAAAATCAAACCTAAGCAAAGTACCACGGTTTTCCTTGGGCATACTGCTAACTGCATTCTATAAATTCTGACAAAAAAATTTTCATTTAATACTCAACCTTTGAAAATACTGCAATATGACATCTCACTTAAAAAAAATAGGGACTAGATTCTTAAAAGAGTCACTAAATGTCACTACAGTGAGAGAACGCTGAGAGCTGATGTTGAAGAGAGAATCTTGATCCTGCTGCGGCCTGGACCTGAAAAATCACATCGTGAGGACCACTAACTGCTGCAACTTTGCCTGCTCATTCTTTACGATGGTAAATGATAACTATTGCTCTCCCCTGGGGTAATCACACTGCACTTTGTAAAATCATGTCCTTGTTGTTAGGAAGAATGTCATGTGTTGTTAACAGAAAAGTGATATACTGTAAGCAAGTTAATTTCAAATAATTCATTAAATATTTGAATGTACAGGTCAATGAAAGAGAAAAGGGAGAGAGGCAATGGAAGGGGGGTGGAAGATAGAGAACATGTCAACTTCAGGCAGGTAGAACCTTACTGAGTATATGCCCATTTTAACAATACCAAGCTGAGTAACAAACAACATACATAGTTCTGCAGCGTTATTCACTAGTATATCCTGGCACCTGTCTACATCAGCAGCTCCATCTGTCTTCCTCGTTCCATGGACATCTTCCCGTGCATATTATAACAAGTATTGGATAATATTTGATTTGCACTGTTTGCTATTAAAGTAATGCAGCATTGGACACTCCTGTACTGTGTCCTTGCATGCAGTACATGTATAAATACATATAAGGATGAAGGATATCTTATTTTAAACTGACATGCCAAGCTGTGCCTCAAAGAGGCCGTAGCAGTTTATATTTTCAGAGATGTGAGAATTCTGATGACTGGTAGTGAGCATGAAAAGTGCCCACGGACTATGCAGCGTTTCTGGTGTACTTTGAAGCATCATATAGTCCTCTTCTGTTTAATCTTAGTTGGCCTTTTGTACAATTTCAATTTTTTGGAAAAAAAGTTATATGAGTGTGTGTTTCTGCATGTGTATGCCTCATATAATAAAGTATCAGTAGAGGCCAGAAGAGGGTGTGTGACCCTTTGCAGTTGGAGTTACAGCTGTGAGCTGCCTGTCACAAGTAACTGGGAACCAAACTCACTCAGATCCTCTGGAGCAAGTGCTTTTTAACATTGAACTATTTCTCCAGGCTCCAGTTTTCAATTTATAGTAATTTTAAAAATAAGATATTAAACCAGTTACCTACAATTTCTTTTAAGTTCCTTAATAGAACATTTTTTAAAAAATTATTGAAATTATTGAAAAAGTATGGTCCACATATACCTTTGTTGAATTTATTATAGTACTTATGTTACATTTATATATAAGAAATAGATATTTGTCCTATTGTACAAATAATGATTTATGAGTTGGAAATTACCCTTTTCATGATAACAATCTTTTTAAAAAAAATTCACATACATAGTATCAACTTTGATGTATAACTTTACCCAAATAAATTGCTTGGTATAGTTTGCCAAGACAAAGAGATAAGTGAGGAGTGTGAAATGTGGCTACATGGCTACCTCAGCCATGGAGGCCATTGCATGTTAACATTTTCAATTTTGGATTATTTTGCCAAATTAAGAAAATATTTAGAGAATGGTTAGAGTCGCCTCTAGGAGAGAAACACTCACAGCAGTTGCGGGAGGTACTGAACAGGGGAAATTGATTCCAAAATATCCTATGCTCATCAGTGCTAGCAAAATATCTGAGGTAATTTATGAATTCTATTTCTGACTGCAATCAACATATTACAGTCTGGAATTTATACCCATCCTGACTTCCCCCTTGGACTCTCATGTGTGCAATTAATAACAGTCTCTCCACTGACTCTAGGAAACACTTCAAAAGTAACTTGATTATATTTCTTAACTTTCTCCCTCAAGCACCCCCTTTCCTAGACCTTCTCCTTGCTCAGGCTAAGCACCTGGGAGTGATCCCTGGCTCCTCTCTTGCTCACTCCTCTGCCAATCTTCAGTTGTCCTAATGGCATACAGATAACCATTTCTCTTCACCGCAATGTTCCTGCCATGCTCAGCTGGGACACCTCACCTGAGTTCTCTATCACTCTGCTTCCCTACAATCTACTCTGACCACAGTAGGAGTGAGTTTCAAAATATGTGAAATATCATTATTGCCTGAAAACTCCTCATGCCTTTTGAAATAAAATTCAAGAGTCTAGCCGTGGCTGACAAGCCCATTATGTACCTGGTCATGCACACAGACAGAGACAGATAGACAAACAGACACACACACACAGAGGCACATGAACACACATGCACAAGTACATACACACAAACACATACACAAACAAATGCAATAACATAAATCTTCGGCTATTTTGTATATATTTGTTTAATGTTTTGCTTATCCACATTGCTGACATGTAAGTGTGTTCTCCTTAAGACACAATGTCTCCTTAGCATGCACCCTTCCCCATATACTGTGTTGTCTAGCATACCCTCTGTACTTTTATATCTCTTTATTAACTGTTATCCCCAGAATTCTACAAGCTAATAAAGTTAAATTGATGAAGGTGCAAGCTTTAACTTAGTGATTCTTTTGCTCAGTTCACCTTACCTTGATTGCTTTTTGAATATTAATGCATGACTCTCTTATGGTTATCAGCAACTTATTGAAACGCCCCATCTCTTGGACAAGAACAGTGTTCATGCTCTGAGTGTAGGTTGTTGGGTATCTCCTCATGGCAGATTCAATATCAAAGTTGTTTGGAAGTTTACCCAGGATATCTCCAGCAACATCATTTACTACTTCATCTGATGACTTTGTTCCAGAACCTGATGAACGAGACTGAAGAATTCAAACCATTACAAACATCCTCATGAAGGCCAAAGGGCAGCTGAGAGGGAAAAACCGTTGAGTAAATCTAAGAATCTGTTATATTGATCATTGTTCTTCACACACAAGGTTTGTCAAAAGGAGTTTTGAGAGATGATTGTGAGGCAGGAGGAGGAAGAGCATGTGGTGAACCTAGAGAACAAGGGCTTAGGGAACATCTGTACATCCCACTGTCTGGTACCCTGCATTGAGCGGCTGGGCAATGACAAATACCAACACCCATGAGAAGGGGATGTGAGTGTGTCTTGAGAAAGCTTGCCACAGAATCTATTTGCCAATAATTGATGTGCATCGGTTGCCAAGTGTAGAGATGCAGCTTTCTCCTTGAGCCTGTAGGGCAAAGAAAATAAGCTCATTCCCTCAAGATGGCTCAGAGTTACAGAGAAAAGGTGGGCATTAGTAACTCCCCTCAGAAACTAGGAAGGAACATCTGATGTAATTTGTGTTTCATATGTTTATAGTGACATCTCATAAATGAATCTATATTTTCTGGAATGACTTTTTTAAAAAGTCTGAGAACAAATATACTCCTGAGGGGCTGTCTGCTGGGGGAGAATAAGCACTATTAAAATATAGTTGACATGCTCACATTTTTCTAGTCCAAGAAAACTGACTTCAGTCTCCTTCCTATTTTACATTTCTTGATTTCTTAATGATAATATTAAACTTTCTATTCTGTAAACACTATCATTTTAACTTAGATTTCTACCTACGTGTCACACACCACTAGAGGAGTTTATAAAATCTGACAATAAAGGAATTAAATACTAGAAAGTTTTAAATACCTGCTAGTAAAGAAGAAGAGGAAGAAGAAGAGGAATAGGAGGAGGAGGAGGAGGAGGAGGAGGAGGAGGGAGAGAAGGAGGAGGGAGAGGAGGAGGAGGGAGAGGAGGAGGAGGAGGAAGAGGAAGAGGAAGAGGAAGAGGAAGAAGAAGAAGAAGAAGAAGAAGAAGAAGAAGAAGAAGAAGAAGAAGGGCTATTTCCATAAATAATTATTTCTTACAGTCCTATGGTACTTAGTTTACAATTAATATTTAAAATAAACAATAGAAAGAAAAAATGTTACTGAATATTGGGCCCAGACTAAATGAAATATCTTTCTTTTTATTGCATTTACAGAATAATTTCCATAAATGCATTAGAAATCATTCTGTTTTCTACTAACAGCTGTACCTTCCCACTAAAACATAGAAAACACAAAACCTATAAAAATCACAAAAGACTCACTCTCTCTCTCTCTCTCTCTCTCTCTCTCTCTCTCTCTCTCTCTCTCTCTCTCTCATGAGATGAGGCTTATAACCAACCAAAAATGTAGGAAAAATATTTCATCTCAGACATCCTTCTTACCTTCCCGGAGTCACACAGCTGGGGTTGCAAGGTTTGAAAAGTGGTGCCCACCTGGTGTGAAGCATCCAGGCTCCTTTGTAACTACAAAGCTTACAAGCTTAGCTTTCCACTGCCTTCCCTTAGTGCTTGCACAATCACCACTCACAGCTTCTTAGGGCTTCTTCCTTCCCTTTTCTACCTATCCTGGCAATTGAAACTGTGGCCTTACAGGTGCTAAACCAGTGGCTCTCATCCTGTGGATCGTAACCCCTTGGTTGGGGATTGTCAAACAACCCTTTCACAGGGATGACCTAAGACCATCAGAAAAACATAGATATTTATATCACAATTCATAACAGTAGCAAAATTACAGTTATGAGGTAGCAATGGAAATAATTTTATGGTTGAAGGCACTGTATCAAATGAGGAACTCTTATTAAATAAAACAGTCTCAGAATTAGGAAGGTTGAGAAGCACTGCTCTAGACAAACACTACACATTTTCGCTTCCCCTTTCCAGTAGTTAGTTTGAAACAAAGAAGAAGCTGGAGAAAGGGCTTGGCAGTTGAGAGTGCTTGTTGCTCATGCTGAGGACTCAAGTTTGGTTCCCAGCCCCAGGTTGGAAGGCTCACAATGGCCTGTAATTCCAACTCCAGGGCATCTAACTCCATCTTATGACCTCCACAGGTACCCACATACACAGGCACAGACACACACCAAACAATACACATTCAGTGTATGGCTCACTGGTCTGCTGAGGCAGGCCTTGAACTTGAGATGCTTCTGGTATGGCCTCTCAAATGCTGCCATTTCGAGTTCAGATGCCTCACCTGGTTCAGTTGTCTTCCTTTTACTGAGTAAAGACGAGTGGGCTCTATTTTAAAAGAGACTTTGCAGAATTCAGCCTTTTCAGAGAGTCTACAGCATAATGGTTTTATAATTTTCCTTTTTTAAAAAAATTACTTTTATTTGTTTACAGTCCCGTTGTTACCTGCCTCTTGGTCTGCCCTCTCACAGTTCCTCATCCCATTCCTCCTCCTCTCCACTGTCTCCAAGAGGATGTACTTCTCTACCCCCTGCCAGGCCTCCCCACTCCCTGGGGCCTCAAGTCTCTCAAGGGTTAGGGGAGTATCTACCACTGAGCCTAGACCAAGCAGTCCTCTGCTGTACATGTTGGGAGCCTCAGACCAGCTCCTGTATGCTGCCTGGTTAGTGGCTCAGTTTCTGAGAGATCTCAGGGGTCTAGGTGAGTTGAGACTGTTGGTCTTTTTATGGGGTCTCCCTCCTCCTCAGCTTCTTTCACCCTTTCCCTTATTCAACCACAGGGGTCCCCAACTTCATTAGAATGGAATTTTCCTTCTTAAAATAAGGTGTGACCATTAAGCGTAAAAATAACACTCTTGATTCTGCTATCTGCCTCTTCCATTTTTCTCTGAGCCGTGTTTTGGCTAAGACCATTTGTACAAAAGTCTGGTCATCATTACTTAGCTCATGGAGCTCTGCAGTTCTGGTCTCTGCCTCTGAGTTGTGACTCAGGAGCCACTGCCTACCCATTATGAGAGTCACATTTGCCAATCTGAGTCCAAGGATTATGAAATAAGCTTTTTAATCACATACTGAGGAGATACCCCTGTGTATTCAAACGTATTGGTTTGGTTCTGAGTCATTTTCTGTTGGAAGGAGCCCACTGTTTTATGGGTTCTGCAATGTGACACACACCAGCGAGTTTAGATAAAGCCAAAGACACTGAAATAATCCTGCCATCAGAATATCACACATGACAAGTAGCTAATGCTCCTCAGGACTGACTTATTCGTGTTTGTCCATGTGCCCTTGTGTGTACTCTGGCAATAACAGGTTTTCATGTCATCAGTGAGCAAAATGAACATTAAAATAGTTTTTAATGGGCATACTAACAGAAGCTAGAAATACAGGCTTTGTAGACATACACATTTATAACATACCCCATATCCTCCTGACTCTTGGCTTTTTCAGCATCTTAGGCCTGACCCATCCACAGAATCTAGAAGAAGAGTGAAGACAGCAGCTCAGAACACAAGTTCTGGAGCCAAACAGGTGAGGGTCACATGTAGGCTTGAAACCGGACTCCCCAACTTTGGTCAAACTACTTAATCCTCTAGTGCCTCAGTTTCCTATCTATAAAACGGGAATTTTTTTAAGGCCCCTAATTCCTTGGGTTGCTCTATTACTACAAAGACAGGTCTCTAAGTAGTGCTATGGAGGGGACAGCTCTATGGGAACAGGAAGCATCACTACTTCACCCTGAGGGGCCATAAAAACACCTGCATCTTCCCAACTCAACACTCAGGTGTCCTTAGTTTATTTAACCTCCATGGGAACTTGTGGCATCTAGATTCATTTGCTTCCAAAAATTACCAAAAAAGGTGAGGTTACCCTTGAGAGAGAGAGAGAGAGAGAGAGAGAGAGAGAGAGAGAGAGAGAGAG
>NW_021604613.1:7783111-7801547 GCF_004785775.1 Grammomys surdaster
GAGAGAGAGAGAGAGAGAGAGAGAGAGAGAGAGAGAGAGAGAGAGAGACTCTCACTGAATTCAGGATTAACAACTGTTTAACTCACCAACTGCTGCCCATGTTTAAGATTTTACCCTTCTGCCCACCTGGGCACATTTATTCCACTTACAGGGCTTCGTGCCTTCCAGTGCTTATTACCCATAAACTCTTTATTTAAATGTATTTTGTAATATTGCTATCATATACTTAAATGTTATGAAATCTAATAAAAATAAAAGTGAAAAAAGGAATTTTTAATGCCAACTAGGTAAAATGTCCTTGGATAGTAAATAAAGATGAATTGTAAAATAAGCAACTGCTGTTAAATCAGTAGGAGACTAGAAGATAAAACAGGTAAAATTCTGCACATGTCATGCTCCCAGACTGCTTTTCAGGTATCTTTAAAATGGTGGTTTCTACCTAAGAGAAACGAAAGAAAGATAACATATGCTGTTTTAGGGGCAAGGCTCAGACTCGAAGAAAGCAAAACAAAATGGAATCCCAAGAAGCAAGAGACTCAAAGAGATTCCTTTGTTCCAAAACAAGACTGATGAAAAGAAAATGGCCGATGCCCACATTCTCTGTGCTGAGTCTGTAATTAAGGGATTATGTAGATAGTTTTTTTTTTCTTTTGCTTTGAGAGCGTCTTCACTCTGCAGTTTTGTAGGAGCCTCTGCTGGATGGTGGGGCAGACACATCTGTGCTGGCTTGGCTCAGGAGCCACGCAAGCCTCACTCAATACACACCTGGGTAAGGAGAATGTTATCAAACAGCAGCTGCGTCTCTGACTGGTCCTTAGTGATGTCGGCGTTGGAATTCATTCCAAAGATTTCTGGTGCTGGGGTCAGTGGCAGAGTCTTCGTGTACTCAATGTAGCTTTTGTGCTGCAAAGATGAATGGAAGAAGTCAGGAGGTTAGACTCAGCTGTGAGGTAGAACTTGGCAATGCTTTTCAGTCCTCAGTCATGGACTGGATGAGCCTGTGAGAGTGAAGACTGCACGCTTTCCCTTTCTTTCAGCCCGGGACAATGGTTAAACAAAGATAGGCAAATTTAGAGAGGAAAGTTTAATGTCTAATTATTATAATATTTTTAACGAGGAAAGAGATGTCGTCTAGGAATATAGACAATATGGAGGAACATGACAACGGGAGAAGAAACTGGTCAGGTGGGCGGGGATGAAGTCTGTTCTGAGGATGTCTTTGCTGGAGCCAGAACTCAGGAAGAGAGTTCTGCCTCCATTTCCTTGTTCTTAGAACTGAGCAGTTCTGCCTAGAGCTGACCCCCAGGAATCCCCTAGAGGCTGTGTCGGAGCTGACTAACCCCCAGGAAGCACCAGCTCACTTCCTTTCCAATGCCTCAACTCCATTTCTGCATAAATCCTTTAAGTAGTCCCCAGCCTCAGAGCTCATTGGTATGTATTCCCAGGGCCTCTGCTCCATCTTTTCCCTCTCCTCCTCACCCTCTCTCACCATCCAGGATCTCTTAGAAACCCCCACCTATAAATCTATAAAAGACTCTCTAAAACTCACCCTCTGTAGGCTGTGTGTGGATTTCATTCTCCAAATTTGAAAGACAAGATCCTTGAAAGCCACTGACTCCGAGCAGTTTTGGTGGCTGCCAGTTCTCCAGGGCACTGGTCCACCAAAACAAGCTTACTAAGAGCTGAGAAAGGTTCTATCACTGTTCAAAACACCCCAATATTTCTGTATTGCTGGACAAATTTTGTATTACATTTTTCTGGTGGCTTTTTTTGGTGTGTGAGCTGAGGTCTGTTTTTTTAAGGTTTTTATTTTTTATTTTTTTGTTAGGTTGGTTGGGTTGTTGTTGCTTGGGTTTTTTTGTTTGTTTGTTTGTTTTGTGTTTCTTGGTGTTTGTTTTATATTTGTTCAGTGTTTTATATTTGTTTTGCTTTTGAGACAGGTTTTCTCTGTGTAGCCCTGACTGTCCTGTATGTAACTTGCTCTGTAGACCAGGCTGGCTTCCAACTCAGAGATCTGCCTGCCTCTACCTCCATAGTTCTGGAACTAAAGGTGTCCACCTGGTTAGCCTTGAACTCTTAATTCTTGCTTTAGCCCCCTCAGTGCTAGGATCATAGGTGTACCTTCTACACTTACCTTGCTGATGACTATTCTTAGTTTATCATAACTAAAATAATCTTTTCTAGTTTATTCCAGTTTACTCTCATCATGGAAAATAGACCTAAATTTAGAAATAAAGGTTATCTAAATTTTGTTATCCTGAGATAACCATCATTAATATTACATACCCTTTTATTCATATGTACATACATTTTATATTTATATGAATGTGTAACAAAATTTATATTTACTGAATCTGAAAAGATGGTTCAATAGTTAAGAGTATTTGTTGCTCTTGCAGTGGACCAGGGTTCAGTTCTCAGCACCCACAGCAGATGGCTCACAACAGCCTAAAATTCCAGTTCCTGGAGATCTAATGTATTCATCTGGCCTCTTCGGGTATTGCACACATATGAAGCACTTACATATAGGCAAAACACTCATACACATAAAAATAAATAAATCTTAAAATAAAGAACTTACCCTTTAAAAGTCGTGTTTTCACTAATTCTCATAAAATCACACATAAACATCCATGAACACATGGCGTGGAGGTTTTGCCACTAATAGATGTAGGTCATGGACATACATGTCCCTTCACTTGTTTTTTTTTTTTTTTTTTTTAAGTCTCAAAAATTTATCATTATCGTTCTTGCTACCCCAGCGTCAGCCCTACTAGATGATGACTTTGGGTTATCAAGTTCCCTTGCCTGACTCTTGTGTATGTGGCCTCAGGTTCAACCTGAATACATGTTATTTGACCCTGGGAGTCAAATGGGAAACGACTGGAGTACACGGAAAGCCTTTGAAAGCGGCTGTGTGTATTATTCTGAAGGAAGTGCATGGGGCTAGAAGGAAAAGCAAAAGAGCAGGGCCTTGTGGCACAGTGCTTCTCTGCCTTCTGCTTTGGTGGTCTTCGTCAGGCCCCTCAACCTTAGTGAATCTGTTTCCTGGTTTGTAAAGAACGATACAATGTTAATTTGATGCTGCTGTGAGATCATTACTTAGGACTAACTAAAAAATAACTGTGATATAAATGTTAATTATTACTTCTAATACTTTATGATCCCCATCATGTGCATACTCATTTTAATTGTGACAAGATATTTTTATGCAAACACCAAGCTCATAATGATGGCATCTCAGGTCACCAAGAAAACTATCTCACATCTCAGTGAGTAAGAAACTCTAACTTCCTTTGCACATGGTGTATGGTCTGTTCATCACAGCTTAGAAAAGCACGGGCCAGGATGAACAATAAAATTAAAAAGTCTTATAGGAAATCACCATTAAAAACTATGTCATCAGTTCCCAGAAGTGTCATGTGTTTCTGCTCGTGGGTTTCTTAAAGGGGACATACTTACATCACCAGAAGGAGGGACGAAATAGATGCCACTCGAGTCAAATTTGTATTGTGGATTTTGAACTAATTCTGTGCAGAAGAATTTGTTGAGAATGCTGCGCAGCGTGCGCCGGTCCCAGTCGTCGGTCACCCGGCCTCCGTAATTACATTCTCCAGTCATATAGCGGAGAGCATCATAAGGAAGTTCCTAAAATTGAGAGCTGTAGTCACCAGCAGGTTAGAAGATACCAGTAGCACAGGGCATGGGAAGTGTCCCTGTTTGGCCACCACTGTTAAGCTAAACATCTTTCTCAAAGTTTGCAATAACATGACCTCTTTTTATATACTTTCCTGATAATAATTATTGCTGTTGTCCCCACAGTCTTTCTCTTATTTTATTTCATTTCCATTCAGCTGATGCTTAGACTAAAACTCCTATAATCTGCTGTGACTTAATGATCAACCATATAATTTGAATTAATAATATTTTTAAACTATTATTGATGGTCTTAGTTGTGTATCTTTCATTAACATTTGTTCTAACGTAAGTCAAGACTTTCCCTTCTCTCTTCTTCCTTTAATATCTAAATCATCTCATGCCTTTCTCTTCCAGAGATAGTGTACATCTGCCATGTTCCCTACTGAGCTTCAATTCTTAGTGTTGCTTGCCTAGTTTCCTAGATTGCTTTTCTGTGGCTGCAATTCGGTGACTAAAATCACAGGAGTAGTATCACAACATCAAGCCAAGGCTGAAAGCATGATCGATACTGTCTGTCTGGGAGGATGCTAACAGGCTCTCTGGCTTTTGGTGACTCCAAGTGTTTGTTGCCTCATGACAGTGTAATTTCATCACACTTCCTACTTAACAGAGCTGTCTTGTGTGTGTGTGTGTGTGTGTGTGTGTGTCTGTGTGTGTCTGTGTATGTGTGTGTGAGTGTGTGTGTGTGTGTGTTTCTTGGCCTGCAGATTAGGATGTGCCATGCTCCCCACCATGATGACAATGGACTAAGCCTCTGAAACTGTAAGCCAGCCCCTGATTAAATGCTTTCTTATATAAGAATTGCCCTGGTCATTGTGTCTTTCTACAGCAATGGAACAGGTGACTAAGAGAACATTCCTTTTGATGGTGATCAAGTGCCTCTCGCTGCCTACTTAACTGAGAGTATTTTTATCACTAATGAATATGGAATTTTGTCAATTTTTTTCTGTAACTACTAATAGGATCTTGTATTTTAAACTCTCTTTAGCATGTTGATACAGAGGATTTAATATTTTAAGTGATAAACCAAACTTGCACACTTAAACATATTTTAATTAACTCTTCACTATGAACTATATTTTAAGGTAGAATATATTCTCCAGATATCCAAATTGCTAACTACCACTATTCCTCACTGGTTCTGTATAATTATCTTAGCTCAGATACCTCCCCCTCTGGAATTTATTTTGTCTTTATTATTAGTTCCTTTCCTTCTTTCTGGAGGTCTGATTATAAGAAAACAATGTATCCCACTCATGATTCATTTGAATGTTTCTGCCACTTGAAATATTCATCTTTATTAGTTTCTTGTTTGCTTTTATGGACATAAAATTTAAACCTCCCCATTTGCAAGCCTAAGTTAAAAGTTTGGATTTTTTTTAACATTCCAGTGATAGATTTAATTAAAGATATCCAGCTAAATTTGAATAAGAGTCTGCAAAATTTAGAGAACTTGCTTTCAGAGGCGGGAAGCGGGTTTACAGAACAGTTTTTCAAAGTTTCAAACTTGTTTATGTCTAGTTGGCTAAGAGTAAAGGGGACATCCCATCATGCTCAATGTTTGATGTTGTTGAGAGAGTGGGAAGGCAAGACAGAGAAAGAGAGAAAGTAAAGGGGATTCCAGTGGAATGCAAGGAGGAGAAAGGCTGGGAGGGAGAGAGGGGAGGGGGAAAGAGGAACTGTGCCTCATGGGGAAAAAAAGGAAAAGAAAATACTGGGGTGGTGATGCATGCTCTCAATTCCAGTACTTGGTAGACTGAGGCAGGAGAATTTCCATGAGTTCCAGGCCAGCCAGGGATACATAGAGAGACCCTATCTCAAAAAGGAAACTAAACAATACAAGTCCCAGAGAGAATCAGTCTCGGGGTGAAGAGCCTGGTGTGACATTAGGCTCTCTGGCCTCCTTCCAGAATCTAGTTCTCTTTTTAGATAGTTTTAGATAGTTTGTTTTCAGGCTCAAAAAATAAAAATTTCACTTCTCAAAAATGAATTTGTGCTCCAGAAAAGAAAAATGATCATCCTCTTGCCCCACACCACTTCCAAACCCAGCTGATTTAGACTCTTTTCATAACAAATGTAACATCATTACTTTGTAAATCTCCACAGGTGGCCACGTGTCAAAATAAATGATAAAACACAGGCTCCTTAGAGACAAACTGACATCCTAACAAGCTCCTAAGGCAGTTATAATTTCCTGTTATAATAACGTACTATTTAATAGGCTATTGGGAACTGCCTTGCAATTTATTGCATAAGAACAGAATTAATCAGAAGTCCCTGCTCACTGCACCAACACTTACAACGTGATAAAGAGTAAAAAGGCAAGATCCTTGCTGGAATGTCTATGGTACCTCGTACTGGTTTAGGAACATGTGGAGTTGCTGCACACTGATTCTTAGATCTGTCTCATTGAATTCATAAGGAATATTCCACCCCAGGGGTCCAAATTTTCGTCTCTCTTGTACCAAAGCATGGAAGAAACAGAGACCATAAAGCAATTTCTTGAATTCCTCCTGTAATGAGAAGAAATTGTTCCATGACATTATTTTTTTTCTGTGAACATTACATCAGACTTGCAATGTTTTTAAATTAGTATAGTTACATTCCTTTGCTTATAAATAATATGAGGCTCTTTTCATCCCCCGAATAACTAAAACACAAGTGTTTTCCCACAGATGTTTCAGGCAAAAATATGCCCATTCACACTCATGTCCAATCGGCCCACATGGCTGTGTATACTAAGCTTCTAGGAAACAGAGCAAGTCCATCTAATTTAAATGGGATTGAGGAGGGCATGGGGAGTGTTCTAACTGAAGCAACACAACACGAGAATTATGAACTCTATGTGTAGTCCTATACTATTGTGGAGAAATTTCAAAGGAGATAATTTGACCTAAATTGGCAGTTCCAAAACTTCAAGAATTCCGAATGCTAACAGCAGAGCTTGAGGTAGGACTGTAGAATGATTTCCTCAGACATCGAAACTGCTCTGCTAGGAGTCAGCTTGCTCCCCTCCTTCCTGATGAAGGGTGTGAGTACACAGTCACCCTCACTAGGAAGAGATCAGTGGGCCATCAGAGTTGACACTGACAACAGCGGGAAACAATGGGAAAATGCAAAACTCAGACATGAAAAAGAAGCAGGCCACTGACAGAGGGTAGAAGATCAGAGGGAAACACCAGGTACAGGGTCGAGCAGTGGCCAATCTTGTGGGAATTCCAAGGAGGAAAGAATGCTGGTAAAGACAACATGTACCATGTATTGAGGAAGCCTTACATTTAGGGCCAGTCTGAAGGGTACACTAGAGAGCCTGAAACAGACTAGATCAGAGGTGGGTAGGGCACGAGGAGGAGTATTGCCTCAAACCCATGCCCAGATCAAAAAAGTCCCAGCTAAGATCAGGAATATCTGCCCCTTCCTGTTTCAAAACCACTCTGAAGTGAATGGTACCAACAGCTGTTAGCTGTGTCACAGGTCATGAAAAGGAGGATGGCAGCTCATTCTCTTCCCCTGGTCGCATGCCACCCACCCGCCAGCTCTCATTGGGTGAGAGCTTGGAGAATCCAAAGCCTACATTTGAAACAGTGAAGTAGTAATTAACATATTGTGTCATACCTCCCAATTTCTGACTCAAGCTCCCCCTGCAACTGAAAGTAACTATAGGATATTTTATTATTTAACAAAACCCAGAAACATCGCAGAAAGGACTAAATTTAATCCCACAGCATAAGGTTCCTTCACAGAATAAACTTGAAAAAGAAAACAGAAAAAAAGGAAATATAAAATCAACCAAAAAAGAAACAAGAAAGAATGAAAGAGGTATGACAAAAGGGAGGTAGCATAAACTTAACTGAAAACATTGAATAAACATGCTAGTATTATTCTGAATTATTTTATATTTATATATTGAATCACTGATTAAACAGTTAATTGTTGGAAGCCAGATGTCTCAATGTAAAAGAAAAGACAAACATGAAATGAAAAAAGACAAGAATGAATGTGGAAGATGCACTGAAATAGAAAATTCTAGCATGTAGTCATCATGTCTAGAGGGCATGTAGGACATGTATGTATATTTGTATGTTTGCATGCCTATATATTTTCTTTAATTTTTTTTGTTGATTTTGTTTTTAGATAGGGTCTCTCCATTTAGTCCTGGCTGTCCTGGAACTCAATACATCGATCAGGCTGGCCTCAAACTCACAAAGATCTGCCTGCCTCTGCCTACACAGTGCTGGGATTAAAAGTGTATACCACTATTCCTGGCTGTGTGTCTATACTTAAGCACCAAGGAACACATCTCATATCCATTGAGTTCTCCAATATCATTAACCACTCAAAAGCAGCAGAGCTCTTTGGAAAAATGTCTGGCTCTGTGACAGAATCATGAAGATTCCAAGATAAGCCTGGAAAATCTTACATTAGAAAGTGAGAGCTGCTAACAGCATAAAATTCCTAAAGCTGAAAAACACAGAAACCAGTTTAATGGAGATCCATTGATTAGATTGGAATGAGTATGAAATTTTTGATCAATGAATTGCAAATCATTGGGGGTAAATCAGTAAATCCTATATCCATACCAATATTGGAAAGAGCCACTCCTTAGAGGAATAAGTGCCAAGTGTTGAAAGTTCCAAGTGCTACAACTGGGGAATAACCACTTAAGGACCAACCCAATGAGGTGGGAACACTCAGTAGATACTAGATATGAATGGAAGATGGAACCCTTCCTCTCCAACAGGAAAGAGAAAAACCAATTATTAAACAGTGGAGAAATTAGTCAATGACTTTTTAGATGATCAAAACTAGTTTCATCCACTGAGGCACAGCATCATCTACTTAATAATTTGGTTAAGAATAAAAAAAAAAATCCCTGAATCTAATCATTAGAAAATGTCACACAGATTCTGAGTGAGGAAAATTCAATTATCATGAAGTACATTCTTCCAAAATGACAGTGTTGTAAGGCGAGAAGGGCTGAGGAAATGTTTCAAGTTAAAGAAAGTAGATGCCTGGGAGCAAGCTCAGAGGCATAACACTTGCCAACCATGCACAAAGGTCTGGGTTTGATTTCCAGCACCACAGGGATAAAGCATCAACAGCACGAGGAAGGTAAAACAGATGTAAGAAATGAGCATGACACTGACATTACACCAATTCTCTTACAGACGATGAAATGATGCTATTAGGTGACAACACTGAACCACATGAAAGATTAACAGTTAAATTTACAAAAGGTAATAACAATACCAAGGTAAGACAACGTCCCTATTCCTAAAACATATATAAATGCATCTAACATGGGGCCTGCAGGTCACGTGCACCCCAAAATACCTATGAACGTGACCCAACACAAAAGTTTAAACATTCTGAGAGTTTTGGGTAACTTGACTACATGGCTTGCAGGTATGAACTTTGTATGTATCAACATTGTGTCTCTATACCAAAGGGTTAGGAATTTCTGAAAGTATTTTAAGAATAAAGGGTCATGATAGACCTAGTTTGTTTTCAACTGGTGTTAACACACACACAAACGCCTTCTGTCTTTTGCTTGTTCTGCATTGATGAATTTAATCAACCTCAGATTGAATTTTTATTGTGCTGGTATTGAATATGTATAGATTTCTTAATCCTTGTACAAGGAAACTGACAAATATTTCTATACCACTCACATTCTATGATATAAACGACCTACATATTATTTAAATTAGCATATAGGAGTATAAATCTAAGTTATAGGCAAATGCCATACCATTTTATGTGAGGCTGAAGCATCTATGCGTTTGAGTATCTGAGGAAAGCTCTAGACTATAACCAAGACTCTATAGACACCAAGAGACAACTGAGAGCACACACACATACACACACACACACACACACATACATACACACATACACACAAACACACACTCGGGGGACTGAGAGCACACACATAAACACACACTCGGGGGGGGGACAGGGAAAGACAGAGAAAGAAAGAGAAAGGTAGAGGGAAAGAGAGAAGAGAGACAGACAGACACACAGACAGAGTCAAAGAGAGACTAATGTCTCAGATGCACAGATGTTAATGTATTTGGGTATATAGAGGAAACACAAAACAAATCAAATGGTATAAAAATTAATAGCACATGAATATGAAGGACATAGATTGCTCCTTATACTATTTTTATATTTCCAATTTTCCTATAAATATGAAAATAATTTTCAAAACAAAACTTAAAATGTAAAGTTGTAAAGTGTTATGGAATTTAATGAGATTTTATTTGGGGTTGGTGCTGTTTCATAAATGCCTCTACCTCTAAAATGTGGTTACTATGGTAGAGACCCTCTAATTTAAAAGAAAGAGAATGTAAGTTGCACTTGCAAAGGGGGCTCTGTTGAGTCTTTCATATGGAGAGAATGCCCCCACTAAGTCTGGGAGTCACCTGCTTACACCAAGCCTCATCAATACAAAAGCCAGCCATACACAGCCTAGAGGCTCAGGACAAGGTTGACTTGGCTGTGAATGTATATGTGTGGATTTCTTTCTTTTGTCTTTTTTTTTTTCTCTGTGTGTATGAGTGTGTGAGTGTGTGTGTGTGCATGCACAAATTTTTGCTTAATGAAAATACTTTAGTGTTTTCTCACGTTGTGCACTTAAGTAATATTCAGACCTCACGACTATGAGCTTTTGAATGTCAAAACTTACCAAGGTTCATAACCCTTCATCTAAAAGAGGCCTTCCATTTTTAATTACAGCAAAACATCATGAAACAATTTTAGGTCACAGACATTCAGACAGAATTCTAATCATGAAAACAGTGGGTGTTTTCCCTGCTTGCCTGGTGGCTCCGGAAAAGACCCTTAGGAGTCCCATCAATCGAGGAGGAAAACCATTTTGGCTCTCATTATGGTTGTATGGAGGAAATGTTTTTATGTTTTAATTTAGAGCGATGGTTCCAGATAGCAAAGGGCTCAGTTCATATCCTGGAACAAGTTCTCCAGCCTTGCAGATTTGCGCTGGGAATGGCTTACAGCTGAATCTCTCAACAGAAGCCTACATTATTAATGATACTCCATAATATCTCAGCTGAGCAGGATTGGGGCTGGTGGTAAAATTAAAATAAAATATTAATAAAATTGACTTCAGCACAGTCAATAATCAGTAATCAAAACCAACTGTGCTGCAGAGCAAGGCGCCTATTTAATTTGTAGTTTTACTCTATGCACATATCCCTGACCACTAGGGGACATTTGAATTGCTTTACAGGGTTGAGGTGACAGGACTTAGCCATCACTAACAGGCTTTTTGCAGCTGCCAAAGAATTCAGGGTCAGAGATCGGGTCCATAAGGTATGATCGGATAATATTAGCCCGCAATCCTTTCGGTGCTTCGTTGGTCATTTTTACTCCGTTCTGCAGGACTGACACAGGGAAATTTGGAGATGGGTAACTTGTCAGCCAGATTCGGAAATCGGGGTGTGTTGCTTCTGGGCTTAACTCCTGCGAGAAAGTAAATCACAAACAAGAGTGAGTAAGACTCAAGGAATAATTGTCTCAATATCTGTAAGGAACAGTCTGGAAAAGGAAAGAAACATCTATAAAACAGAGATGGAATTGTTGCAATTTAAGCAAAAACCCAACCTTCATTTCTGAGTCACTACACTTCACTGAGAAGGCCCAGAGTGTTGTCACTCCACTGACAAAATTAATTCATATGACTGTACAGCTTACAGAAGTGCTATGTAGTTCAGAGTTGGCTCAAAGACTAAAGCCTTCTTAATGTGTTTATGACTGCACTGATGGTTCTGAAACATTTAAAGAATAATTCTTTATCTACAGCTAGATAAAGACTAACCCCCTCCTCTTGCTGCAGCCAGATGTGGGGGTTAAGTGACCCCTGAAAACAAATCAATATTACTCCAAGCTGGAATCATTTGTTTAAGAGAGAAGGGTGTTTTAAAGGATAAGAGTTAGTGTATGTATCCTGAAGCCTCAGTATTTATCACTGTTACCTCTATAGTGAACGCTAGAGATCCCAGAGCACTCCATTAGCACAGTGGTGCTAAGTGTAGGAATAGCTACTGAGGCCTGTTTTTCTGAGTCATGGACATTTGTGAAACACAATATAAGCACACCTGTGTGACCGAGTGTCTGCTATAGTCTGACTGTGTGTTTGCCTCTATTTTTTTAGGTAAAGTTTTTAATATGCACCCATGTTTATTGTGATCCAGCTACAACCTTAACCTGAAGCCTGCCAAATGAGAGAATAACACTGAGGCACTTGGGTGGTATGTATATAAAAATGAGACTGGGGAGGTACACACAAATATATATTTGCATTTTTACCTCACAAACTTTCTCAAGAGTTGGCATCCAAGAGGTGGCAAGGTGACAGTTTTGAAGAACAACCCACGTTCCATCCTTGACAGCTTTCTCTAACATCTTCATGGCAATGGGCCCTTGGCCTTGGCCCAGAGATAGAGAGCTAAGTTTTGAGCCTCCATATCCCTATGTACAAGAAGAACAATGATGTTATTTTAGCATCATACACTGGTCCAAACAGACATAACCTAAACACACACTAATCAATACTTAGATGAAATAGTATAGGAATGATCATTGTGATAAGAGGAGAATTCTGAAGGATCTTTGGCTGTTGACATAAGACATAGAAAACAAAAAATGTTAAGAAGACTTTTTAATAAAGGAGCAGATTAAAGGACACAGCTGTCATTTAGCAACCCCTAAAACACAAAGCTAAGAAGGAAATCATGAATTGGAAAATGAACTTGCCCTGCCACCTTGAGCAAGTGTGTCAGTTACTTTAGATACTCATAAAATTAGAAGGACAAAAGCATTAACCACTGACTGCCAGTCAACAACTTCCTTCAGAAATGCTGTGGGGATGTTTCCACAGCTCAGCTGTAGCTTTTGGATCTCCTCATTTTAGGGGTAGTTGTCCCCAGACTTCCTAGGAGAGGTCCCCAGTGACAGAGGCAGTGGAAGAATGAGTCTTGTTCCCCTCCAACGGCTCATTGCATACAGTCATTGTCTTAGGGTTTACTGCTGTGAACAGACACCATGACCAAGGCAGCTCTTATAAGAACATTTAATTGGGGCTGGCTTACAGGTTTCAAGGTTCAGTTTATTATCATCAAGGTGGAGCATGGCAGTGTCCAGGCAGGCATGATGTAGGAGGAACTGAGAGTTCTACATCTTCACCTGAAGGCTGCTAGAAGACTGGCTTCCAGGCAGCTGGGATGAGGGTCTTAAGTCCTTGCCCATAGTGACACACCTACTCTAACAAGGCCACACCTACTCCAACAAGGCCATATCTCCAAAGAGTGCCACTCCTTAGTTTAAAGTCTTCTGTATAATTCCACAGAGAAAACATTAATAACATTTACCACCAAAGTTTACTGTAGGCCATGACTTTAATCCTCCAAAGTTCATTACAGGTCATGACCTTGATGCAAATGTTCCTGTCAGTTTTAGAAACTGCCAGAAGTTGTTTAGATTATAACAAAATGAGGAACATCAACTCAGAACTATCCAAAAACCTGTTCATTACTTTCATCTTCTAGACAGTGTGGTATAAGAACACTTATAGCAAATTAATTTGAATATGTTTTAAAATCTCTTTACAAGTATAGACAACTGAACATACTCCACTGGCTGTGAGGCTATAATGTATAGCTGCTCTGAGAGACAAAGAGGGCTGCCCCCCTTTAGAGACTACGAAGAGGGGTAAAAAGAGAAGGTTCACCCTGAAATTACTGCCTGAACTAAATCAACCCAATCCATGTACTGGCATAAATGCTGTATATGTTAGGAGAAGCAAATGCTCCTCAACCCCTAATTTTAGTATAGGTTAGTCGTAACCTCGTGATACCCTGCCCTCTTCCTCTTTCAGCAAATCCTAATGGTACATGCCACCACAACCAGAGATGCCTGATTTTACTTTCACAAGTTGTGTAAGGAACCCCTTTTAACGTAAGTACTGCCATTGAGTATCATTTTCTTGTCTCTGTCATGTTTCAGAATTCCAAGCCCTTCCTATGGCTGAGTGACAATTTTTAACTTTCTCTCATCCTTTAAGACATTGGTTAGAGCAAAAATAATTATTATAAAGGAATGTAACCAGTGTCGGATAATGTCATCTGCTGTGAAGTACCTGGTCATCAGCGAATTTCAGAAGAGCATTCATGGGATCCGCTCCAGGGGAGAGCACAAAGATCAATGGCGCACAACAGTTACTGTCCCCAAATGCCTTGGCTAAGTCAAAGGGGGGCGGCTCAATGAAAGAGCGCCCCAACTTCTTGATTATGAATTCCTGCAGCATTGGAATAACCTAAAAGGGACAAGAATATATTGGAAAGAATAGTCAAAATAGGTAAAACTTCCAGGAGTTTTAAAACAAAACAATCAGTGGGTGTGCTAGCATATGCCTGTGATCCCAGCACTGCAGAGTCTGAGGACAGAAGTTTACCAGTTCACAGCCCAGCTAGGCTATATCGCAAGACCCGTCTCAAAGTAAAATGACCTGGACTCTCCCTGTATAGATTAGGTACTAACAGTGGGAGTTCCAGGGTGTTACTCTGTCTATAAATGCCTTTCAGAAAAACAATTTCAGATGACTCAAATGATGATGACTTGTAGGAGATACCAAATTCAAAGGCCATTTCTCCCACTTTCATGATTCCTTATTTGTCTGTAGTTGTTAGTGTAGGGTTGAGGCCTTCTGGTTTTAAAACACTGATGGTATTCCCATCAAGATTTGGGGAAAGCAGAGCTCTGTAAAAACAAACAAGCAAACAAACAAACAAAAAACAAAAACAAAAAAACAAAAAAACAAAACCCAAAACAAAAACAAAACAAAAAAACCCAAAAACAACAACAACAACAACAACAACAACAACAACAAAAACCCACAAGCTATTTACTAAGAAACAAGCCATTCTGTGTTGGCAGATTTTCTGTAAGGAGAATTTTCTTGGGGCTTGTTTGAAAAAGTAAAACTCTATGGCTTGGGGTTTTGGCAGGAGTGGATATGTGGTGATAGTAACAACATAGACGGCCTTGTCTATTCCATCCCATTTTCCAGTGAGGAGCTGCTACACCTGGCATTTCTAGGTTGTCATATCAGTTAATTGTGACCCAGCAGTGACCTAAATAGGACACATGACAGGACTCTTGTTCCGATCTCAACAAACTGCAGACGCTCCCTTCAACTATAAACACTCTGTCTTGCCCTTTGTCAATTCTGATGTTTCCTTCAGAGCTTAATAAAACATTGGAAAAGAAAGGCATAATTACAAAAGCTTAGGTCTGAAGAAGGAAAAACCAGGCAAACAGTTCAGCAGATATCAGTGTACTCATTTCCCAAGAGGCCTTCCTCCATCTGTGTGCAGAGATCCATTTGTGATGCCCATTTGAAAATTTTTTTCTTAACAGATGAGAACAAAGCTACCAAATCATTTTTCTAGGTAAGTAAAATCAAGTTTTATGCTGGGTTAGATTTATTACAATATTCTTTAGATTTATGTCACATCAATGAAGGCGTTAAATCCCGTATTCAATGTCAAACATAAGCATACGGTCAAAGGACAATGTCTCCTCTTTAACTTTCTAAGAATAGCATGTGTACACTTGAAACTAAACTTGAGAGGTCCTATCATTTTGCTAATACAGCTCCAGATTCCCTGAGAGCATTTTTTTTTTTGCTTGCCTTGCTTTGCTAAATATTCAGTTTTCTCCTTTGAATATAGGAACACCAAGCAGAATTAAGACTGGCACGCTGCAGTACTGAAATGCCAATAGACTTCTTCAAAGCCTTCTGTAACACAACTTCTTTAAAGATCCATATTTCTATTTCACATACACTTGCAGTTTTTGAAATTCATATTCCTTTTGATAACAAGTTACAGCTACAGATGTTCCTATGACTAACATCACACATATAATTTATTTAATTACCTAACTTCAGCTTATGTCTTAAGTAGTAACTACGAAATACACTTTTAACCCTGCTCTGAAACTTATATGTCTGCTCAAATTTTGAAGGCACAAATGGTAGCTTTCTGTTTCTTTATCTTGTTTTCACAAACTAATCAGTTCTGCCATACACAACACTGTGAGCACCTCGGTAAGACTTAGTTATCATAGAAGAAAGGTGTGAGTCAAACATGGCAGCTGTAGGATAGAACTCAGACTACCCCAGAGGAAGGAGTAATGGAAAGCACCTGTGAGGACCCCACAGTCATCAGCAGAATGGCTGCCATATAACCCCTGAACTCCAGCCCAAGGTAGCAATTCCACATGCCTGGAACATTCCTCAACTGCAGGAGGAGTTGATAAGTACTCAGTATCTAAAAAAGATAGTATCCTCTGGAAACAGTTACAAGTGCCCCCAAACACCAGTTATATGTTCTCTGCAACATCTATTTGAACACAATTTGTGAGTAAAGCCATCCACATATCACAGTGCTTTCTAAAGTTGGGCACATGTGTTTTCCTGCACACATGTGTGGCTAGGAATGTTGAAAAGCAATGGAGAAATATCCAGATTCAAGTTAGACTTTATTTGTCTGTCTGTACATCTGTTTATTTGGTGTGTGTTGCAAGGCAGTGAGGTGGTATGATTACTGAGAGAGTGGAAGTTAGGTCAGCTCACTGGACTTCACTCCTCCTCCCTTGTGGGTTCTGGGGTTCTAACTCAAGTCAGTAGGCTTAATGAGGTACCTTTACCCACTGAGTCTTCTTGCTGATCCAAACTAGACTTTTGAATCTGTTTTCAATACTTTCATAGACTCAGTGCACATACAACAAAGGTATAAATGAGTTAAGCACACACATATAAACACTATGATAAAGGCAGGTATGGTGGGAGGCACATGTCTGCCCAGCATTCCAGAGGCTCAGGCAGGAGCACCTTGAGTTGGAGGTCAGCCTGGCCTATGTAGTGAGAATGTCCTAAAAGCAACCATCCAAAGTATAATAACAAGGACCTATGCAACAAGATAGCATATACTGTCATTCATACTCACTATCTACTAAATGCATAAATATAAAGTCTCAAGATTAAAACTTTATAGAGTCTAATTCCAGAAATTCTAAACAACAAAACATCAAAGGATGAATTCACACACACACACACACACACACACACACACATACACACACATAGACCAACACATATATATACATTCATATGCATACATATGCACACATGTATACATACTCAGTTGATTTCTAGATAATTACTTCATGCTTCAGCTCCTTTGAATAATCACAAATGTCAAACTTACTGCAGAAATATTAAAAATATCCTAATTTCCTACCCTAGGCCTCATCCTTGTCTTTCTCGTTACCATTCTTTTCACAAAGGGATTTTCTTCCCCCATCAGATTAAAACAATAACAAAGCACAACACTTCTTCAACAGCATCTTTCCTCCCCAAGTCAGCTTTAACCTCATCACAAAATTATAGTCTTGCAAACAAAATGACAGGTTCAGAGACCTGAAGTTTCCTAAAAGCTAGTTTGTGATAGGAATAGTCAAGTTTTTGAAAGTGAGACCTGCTGGTTTACCTGCACAGGTAAACATGGCTGACCATGCAGTGATTCTTATGTCTGTTAGTACTGGAGGGCCCAGTTAGGAATGTGGGCATCTCTCCTGAAGAGGAGATAAATTCCACAATTTCACTTTTCAAACTATAACAGAACAAAACTTGCTTTCTTCCCAACAGGAGACTAGAACTCCCAAGGTAAAGGCAGATTGTGCCAGCAATCAGGCCCACCGAATGATAGACCCCTCTCTGCCAGCAATCTGATCATTCCAGCACTAGGTTTGTAAAATGAGATCTGTCAGTAGTGAAGATTTCAGACTCATTGTGGCAGCCATCTTCTCAAAGGCAGGAGAGAAGCCTGTGGTTTCTCTATGCATGCTTTTCTGTTCAGTGCAAATTCCTACAACATTTATCTGAGGTTTGAGACGCTTATTAACTTGCATCTGACAAGTTTCTTATTGAGAGCTGATGGATTTGACTTTTGTTTACAATTCAAACTGATAGAACTGTGGCCAGAAGCTCTTTATTTTATAAATGACTCTGAACACTGCATATCTTAGTATTTTTCTACTCAACATGTTTCTTCCGTCAATACGACACTATAACTATTCAATTTTAAGGGAAACTATGAGCCCATCTCATTTTCCTACTGATGACTTAGCAAGAATCTTTCCAATCTTTCTAAACTATAGCATTGGAAAGCCTGGCAACTGCCAATGTCTGCCTCAGCGGTTCTCAACCTTCTTAGTGCTGCAACCCTTTAATACAGTCCTTCATGTTGTGGTGACCCCCAACCATAAGATTATTTCATTCCTACTTTATAACTGTAACTTTGCTATACGGCTGTGAATTGTAATAAAAATATCTGATATACAGCAAAACTGATATGCAGCCCCTGTAAAAGAGTCATTTGACACTCCACTTCAAGGGGTCACCATCCACTGGTTGAGAAACACTGTTCTGTTTTTTTATTTACAATAAAGATGTCATCCCTTTTCCCCATTTCCCCTCTCTAGAAGAGAACCACTGTTCTGACCATTCAGTATTAGGGTAGGGTTTCAAGAGGACAAAATTGAAAGGAGACCCACCTCTCAAAACGCCCCCAAAAGAATTTTGTTAATTTTCCTGGTATGTGTACATATACATATACATATACATATACATATACATATACATATACATATACAT
>NW_021604613.1:7801557-7821821 GCF_004785775.1 Grammomys surdaster
TACATATACATATACATATACATATACATATACATATACATATACATGTATGTATTACCTTTTAACCTAGAGACAGTAAAGAGATGAAATGTATATGCTACTATCTCAAATGTTAGTCTCTTATAGTGCTGTTCTCCTTGCTAGGCTAATACCATTCAACTCTGGGAAACCACCCTTTTAAAGGCAGAGTAGGCAGATATCACCATGAAGTAAATAGCTTCCAAAATAATCAATTCACCACTAAAACTTGGAGTACTTGGAAACACTAAGTGTAAAGAGCATGATAATATAATGGCATTCTAATAATTATTTTTTATTGAAAACCTATATGGGTATGGTGGTATAGAAAATTGTGAACAATTAATTCCTTCATTTAGGATAGATGGAAAATATCTGTAGTTGTAAATGAATTCCAAGCTGCAGTGACTTAACACATATGAGTTTATTTGTCAAATCTGCAGAGTTATCTGTGATCCAGGCGCTCTGCAGGTGTGGACAATGAGCAAGTCTTATGGCACTTAAAACATCAACACACAAGTGTGCAGGTGTGGTGGCAGAAGTGTCTTGGAAAATACTGCATGGCAGCTACATAATATCAACTAGCCAAGGCAGGCCTGTACTCACCATCACCACTTTAGATGCAATTAAAGGAAAAGAAAAATTAAAATATTGCTAAATATAATTTTGTAAGTTTTGTATCCAAAAAAGGGAAAAATAGGAATAGATTAGAAAATGTTGTAGGACAGAAAGTTAAGGTATGGGACAGATCAGTATGAAACAGAAGGTTAACTATGATTTAAAAACAAACAGAGCCTGGCAGTGGTGGTGCACGCCTTTAATCCCAGCACTTGGGAGGCAGAGGCAGGCGGATTCCTGAGTTCAAGTCCAGCCTGGTCTACAGAGTGAGTTCCAGGACAGCCAGGGCTACACAGAGAAACCCTGTCTTGAACCAAAAAAAAACAAAAAACAAAAACAAAAACAACAGAATACCATTAGCCAAAAGAAAAAAAGAGCCCCCCCCAAACAAAAATCACCTCAGCCTATGTAACTCCCACCTTCAAAAGCATAGTGAATATGGAAAGTAATATTTGATCTATTTAATAGCTTAATCTATTTTCAGATTAAAGTGTCAAATTTCAAAATCATAAACCTGCAGAAGAATATATGCAAATGAAGTTGTCACAGCTAGGAAATGGTTCATTAGCCCAAGAAAAGGCCCACAAAACACTGAGAGCATTTCATTTTCTTCATCTTAAAGTGGAAAGTGAACATCTGAAGCTTCCCATTGAAGTTTCTATGAAAAACCATTCTTTTGAATGTTATCAAAGGGTGCATTTGATCAGTTCACAAACATCAAACAAGTGTTCATTTACTTCAGCCACAGAGGACAGGGCAGAACTATGACTTTCATAAGCCATAGATACTTTTTAGGCTACTTCCTCTATTTAAAAAACTTAAATATATATCCTACAATTGTTTTATATAAAGATAACTCTAATGCAGGCTGGACTTTATTCTGAGTAAAACCTTAAAACAGTGGACAGCCTTCTATGCCAGAGATTTTGCCCTGGCTAGGTCCTGAAAGCTGGAAACATGTTAGCTGGGCAACTGTAGCTCTGAGAAAGGAACACCTCTACCTCAGGTCATTCTTGACATGTATAAAAAAGTCTATTATATATTACTTTCACCATTCTGCTTTTATATGAGGGAAGAGTTGGAATGTAAGCATTTTCTTTGAA
Organism: Grammomys surdaster; assembly: GCF_004785775.1. NCBI lineage: Eukaryota > Metazoa > Chordata > Mammalia > Rodentia > Muridae > Grammomys > Grammomys surdaster. The sequence continues at coordinate 7,803,297 of NW_021604613.1, forward strand.
AACAAATCCAAATTGTGGATACTGTGAGTTGTGAAGTAACTATGTGAAACTTTAATTTGTTTGTAACAGTGGCAGTTACGATAGTTCCTGTTCACATTATATGGGCATCTCTGAGGATACAGGTCAACAGACTTAGGCAAATTCATTTTCTATAGACTGTAATGCAAATGAGGACATTAATAAGTATTGAAAGGGCAGGTTTACTGCTTTTCTGGTTGTATATTTATTATTTAAAGAAGTTAAAATGACATTACTAATATTGCTTTTTATGTCAACAATGACTAAACTTTAAAATATTCCACATGTTTTCTAAATGCTGTGGTGTGATGTGTGGTGTGTATAAATATAGACCCGCATTTAGAGAAAACACTCTAGAAGTCCTGATATATAAACTTGACGTTAATGCCATCGACTAGTTTCACCAAAGTAATAAAATAAAATTAAACTGAGGTTATAGCAGGCAACACAGAGGAACCAAATTCATAAAGAGCAATCATAAAAACTTATCACCAAAAATACATTCTATTAGCTGTTAGCCCAAATGTAGACACAGTTAGGAAATCCATCAGATGGAGGCTGGGTTACTTCTGCAGATTGCTCCATCCACCCTGAGTCTATGAAGAAATGGAGTTTGTCTGGGCTGTGCAGAGAGGGCGTGGGATGAGAGCTGCTCAACAAAGCCCACACTTACCTTGTCTGGCCTCAAGCAACGGATAATAAGCATCCTTTGAAAGTCGTTTGCTTTATTCTCCCAATCTTCTGGAAACATCTCATGGTGTGGCTCCTAAAATTATAGTACATAAGTCAATGTTAGAGATTATTTCTAATAGTAATAATATTTTACAAATAAGCATATACTTAGAGAAGACATATAATTCCTGAAATATGAACAGTTGTATACATTTTATTTTATTTAAGCTGTGGGGAAATTTAATGTCAATGTATAAACATTTAAAGTTTCAGAACAAGTTACCTGGTTTTTCTCTCCTGGCTCCACACAGTGAATACAATTGCAATTTTAAACTAAGAAGAAATACTCACAAAAAGATAGTCGTTTCTAGGAAATATTTCCATCAGCAATATGGAGAAACCCAAAGCACACCCATCCCAAATGACTGAACTTTTTATTATACATGACAGGCAGCCAAGTAAGGCCAGCTGTTAGCCCCCAGGGGCTACCACCCACCCAATTCACTCTGGTTAGACCTAGCTGTCTTTGTACAGAGCAGCTACCTATTATGTTCAAGAATAGTAAAAATCAGAGGAGAACAAACAGAACAGAAAATGATAACTGAGAACTGGAAAATTCTTAACCTTTATGCCAAAGTAAAGCTGAAAAGGGACCATTGTTTTAGTTAGGGTTTTATTGCTGTGAAGTGACCCCATGACCAAGGCAACTCCTATAAAGGCAAACATTTAATTAGGTCTGGTTCACAGTTTCAGAGGTTTAGTGCATTATTATCACAGCAGGTAGCATGACAGTATCCAGGCAGACGTGGGGCTTGAGGAGTTTAAAGTTCTATGTCTTGATTCAAAGGTAGCCAGGAAAAGACTGACTTTTAGGCAGCTAGGAGGAAGTCTCAAAGTCACACTTTCTCCAACAAGGCCACACCTACTCCAACAAGGCCATACTTTCTAATAGTGCCACTTTCTGGGCCAAGCATTTTCAAACCACTGCATTCTACTCCCTGGCCCACATAGACTTGTTCAGAGATATGAGTCTATGAGGGCCAACCTAGCCATAGCATAATATAAAATACACTTAGTTCGACTTCCAAAATCCCCATAGTCTATAGCAGTCTCAATATTGATGAAAGTCCAAAGTTCAAAGTCTCTACGGAGATTCATCCAATCACCTAACTGTAATCCCCTATAAAATCAAAATAAAAGAGCAGACCCCAAACCTCCAACATCACAGGATATACATTAAGATTCCAAATGTCATACTGAGGAAATACTGGACCAAAGCAGGACCAAAATTCAGCTGGGCAAACTCCAAACTTAGCATCTCCATGTTTGATATCTAAAAGTGCTCTTCACATCGACAACTCCTTTCATCTTTGTTGACTGAAACACATTTCTTTCTCTTGGGCTGTTTCCAATCCCTGTTAGCAGCTTTCCTCAGCAGTTATCCCACAGCTCTGACCCAGCAACTTCAACTTTATACTTTCTTGGTCCAATGTCTGGGATCCACAGACAATCTTCTAGGCTCCTCCAAAGGGATTGCATCATTTCTCCAGCTCTGCCCTCTGTAGCACTCTAGGCTTTGCTTGACTCCACTCCACTGCCGCTGCTGTTCTTATTGATCATTCCATGGTACTGGCATCTCCAATACACTGGGGTCTTCTACTGCAACTAGGCTCCACCAATAGCCTCTCATAGGCTCTCTCCATGATACCAAGCTTTAACATCTTTGCATGACCCCTTCAGTACTGGGCCATCAACTGCAGCTGAGGCTGAATCTTCACCAATGGCCGTTCCTGGCCTTTTATAGTAATAAGCCTCAGCTGCTCTCCATAACCCCTTCATCCCTTCAAAACCAGTACCACCTGGGTAATTCTTACATATTACCAAGTCCAGCTGCAGCATGAGGTACAACCTTGGCTATCTCTGAACACAGCTTCTTTGTGCTCTCAGAAAACACATCCCAGAAGATTTTCCCTCAGTGATGCTGGTCTCTTCTTAATCACTGCCAATTTCTTAGCTCCAGCTAACCAGCATCAATTATCCCAGTAGTCCATTCTATTCTTAACTCTAAAGCCAGAGCCACATGGCTGAAGCTGCCAAGTTTTGCTGCTTGTTGGGGCTGGAACATGGCCCTCTTGTTCTATTACATCATCACCAGCTTTGTTTTTTAACTCCTTTATGGACTAAGCTTGGCTGTCCTGGAACTTGCTCTGTAGATGACCTTGAACTCAGTGATCTGCATGGCTCTGTCTTTTAAATGCTGAGATTAAAGGTATGTATCACCACACCTGGACCTAAGTCTTTCTCTAAGAATTTGCTATACACCAGGCTGGCCTTGAACTCAGAGATCTGCTTGCCTCTATCTCCTGGGATTAAAGGCATGTAGTACCTACCGTGCCTGGACTTAAGTTTTTCATGGCCACCATTCCTCAATATCTGGATCAAAAACCTGTGTTCTCCATTTCTGGATTGTAGTTTATTCCAGATTAAAGTCCAAATGAAAATAATAACCAAATAATAACTTTTCCTTGTTCAATAACAAAAATAAACAGTAAGCTTAGCTAGGTGGGATCTTGCCCCAAAGTCATTACTCTCTTAATCTGTTTATCTCCTCTAACACAGAATTTAGCTTCACTGTACTTCCTAGTGCCCTTTTATTACTTGAACCATACATTTTGAAAGGAAAATAAATTTTGTATTTTTCCTTTCTAAACTTGATTACACTTAAAATGCCCTTCATGAGAATAAACCAGAGGATAAGTCTATGCTGGGCTTTTCTGAGACTTCCTTTGTCAATGCAATTAATACAAATCTCTTCATTTTAGCCTCAGGCAAACTGTTCAGAAAAGGGCAAAAAGCAGCCACATTCTTTACCAAATCATCATAAGAATGATCTGCAAGCAACATACCAAAATTCCTCTTCTCTGAAACCTCTAGAGCTAGGCTCCCACAGTTCAAATCACCTTCAGCACAATGTCTTCCATATTCCTATCAGGATGGTCCATTAAGAACTATTTAAAGCATTCCACTACTTTCCAAACCCCAAGGCCCTAAATCCACATTCCTCCTGGTCAGGCCCATCACAGCAATACCCCAGTCTCTGGTACCAAGTTCTGTCTTCGTTTGGGTGTTACCACTGTGATGAGACACTGTGGCCAAGGAAATTCTTAAAAATGCCAACATTTACTTGGGGCTGGCTTACAGTCTATCATTGTCATCATAGCAGGAAGTATGGCAGCATCCAGACAGATGTGGGGCTGGAGGAGCTCAAAGTTCTACATCTTCATCCAAAGTCAACCAGGAGAAGACTGACTTTCAGGCAACTAGGAAGAAGGTCTCAAAGCCCACCACCATAGCAACACACTTCCTCCAACAAGGCCACACCTCCTAATAGTGCCACTTCCTGGGCCAAGCATATTCAAACCACCACATCTACAATAAACTTTCTCCTCCCCCACACCTAGGAGTAGTCACATCCCCTCTTTATTTTTTCATTTCTTTTTAAAATTAATTTATGGAATCTTGCTTTTTATACAAAGGTAAAGATGTGATATTTAACATTATCTTCTCCACTGCAAAACTTTGAAATAAGGAAAAGGGTGAAAACATACCATACTATCATATACTTTTTTCCATCCATCCTTTAAGCGCATAAACTCCCTTCGAATGGTCTTGAAGGCAGGTATATCATCTAGTCGGCAAATCTCATCCCAGGACTTTTGAGGAAGCCATGGGCAAGGGTTGGTATAAGGATTATCTAGCCCAATGCCACCAGTGAGCAGAAATCTCCACTCTGTTTTGTTAATCTGTGGTAAACAAACATTATAGAGAGTCATACAGAAAGTCTTCCTAGTTACAGCCATTGTAGAAGAGTAGCAGTCCCTTCAGATTCTCATGAAAGTACACAGTTGATATGGCCTTCTATTTAGTCACAAAAAATCCAACTACCAAACATGGCCAGTTTTTTTTTTAAGGTCCATTTAAATAGCTACTTTTGGATCATTTTCTCTAGAATTACTAGCCTAAACATGAAGGCCTGAATATATTCTACTCGAATAATATGTTACTCAAAATGAATGTTTACAGTCCCAAATATTGGCTCTGAAAAATTGTAGAAAGGTAGAAAATCAACAATACACCATACTTTCATTTATTCTTTATAAAATATAATGAATCACTATTGTTTGTAAGAAATACAAGGAAAAGTATTTTTCCTAATTCCATGAAGATATTAACATGAGATTTTACAAGTCTCAAATACATAAATGTATAAGAAGACTATGATGCTTCTCTTTCATTTGTAAAGTGCTTCCTATCTTTTAGATAAAAAGAATTTAATTTTAGCTTACATTGAGTAAGATGATTAAATCCAACTGGTTAGATCTCAGTTATTTGCAAAGTTAAAGTTTTTAAAGATGAGAATACATTATTTAGTAAAGTTAGATTCATGGTCATGTACATTCTAATAGAAACATTTTTTTTTTAAAGAATAGGGCATTATATTGAGGTTATCCTCAAACTCACTGTGCAGACCTAGCTCTGCTCAGACTCACAATCCTCCTGCCCTAGCAGAATCCTCCTTCCTAAGTGCAGGGATTACAGGTGTATACCAGTACACAAGGCTCTAGAAACAGAGCCTTTTAAACTAAAATACATAGAAGTTTAAGTGATAGTAACATATTCTTCTTAATTTATATTAACTATTCTGAAATACAGTCTTGTCTCTCTTTGTCTTAATTTCACTGTCTTGTTTTAATCAGTATATGTATATATTCCCATGTGGAATAGTAAATAAATCAATGATATCATGATAGTGTTACTTAGCTAGACAAACATCAGTAGGCTTGGAGGATATTGATAAGGGGCTCCACACTCATGGTAAGCTTTACATTCCACCTTCAATTTTACCCCATAAAACTGTGGAGGTTTTGGTGCTTTGCTGGTGCATACTCTGGGAAAGCTACTCCTCCTGATTATAAGAATCCAATTTCTACCTCTGTCCAGGGAGAGACATGATATTCTAATCTGCCCCAAAGATTAGAAAATGACTTACTATTATTCTCCTCCTCTAACAGTTAATACAACTGGGTCTAGAGCTGTAATTTTCCCGAGTTAACTTTTGAGTTGTGTTATCAAGACACAGAGAATCTTTGACACTGTATCATATCTCTGTTGGTACACCCCAGACCTTCTCCCTGTAACTATAGCAACTGCACTCCTACTGACCGAACCCTTACTGACCGCATTGTCGTGTATCAGCAGATTCACAGTGAGACAAAAGGAAAACAGCATCTTGTCCTTTTCAAAGAGCGAGCGGCAGATGTTGACGTAGAGTGAGTAGGTGAAATGATCCCTGAGAATCTGAAGCCTAAGAACCATCACAGAAGAGATGAGCAAACACAACAGGGTCACCGGGAGGGAGTGCTAAAGCTGCACCGACACACTCTTAGACCTGCATTCGAGTCATTTCTTTCAGTTTCCACCCAAACAATCAAAGATCTTTACTCCTTGGGTTGCCAGTTTGAGAGGTAGACAAGGTAGAAGCACTTGAACTGAATTGTGTTTCACTGTTGACTGATGTTTTTCTTCAGTCCTTCATTTACAAAAAAGTACTTGGCATCTTAATCCATTAAAAAAATTACAGACGTTTTAACTATGAAATATTGTATTAGGGGGCAAAATTTGACCTTTTTACAAAGTAAATACTTATAAATATTTCATACTACATTAAATGAATAAAACTAATAGCTTGTATTAAATTAATAGCAAAACTTAATGCTATGCTACACAGAACATGAATCTATCAGAGCCAAAAAAAACTAGTAGATTTGATTAAACTGTGTTTTTCTTTATGAAACTACATTTCAGAGAGAGAAAACATGGACATATGAAAAATTGTTATAGTGCATGTGAGCTGCATCCAGAATAGTTCCTAATTTCAACACAAAGCTTCATTGATTTTAATATAAGTATTTCATGAAATAATCATTGAAATCAAAATTTTAAATTATAGCTAATGCACAGACATAAAAACTATAATTTTTAACCTCTATCAACAAAAAACACTTGTAGAGAGCTAAAAAAACATTTGTAAAGACACAGACTAATGCCTCAAACCTTCTAAGCAGATCAATTATCTGACAGAAAAGCAACATAGTTTATGAATAATCAAAATTATACTGGTGTTTTTTAATGCAGTAAGGGAAATATCTCTACCCATCTGTGACAAGAGTTTAGCTATTTTCATACCACTGCCCTTGGCTTGGACTCATCGTAATTGGTGTTTTGTTTTGATTTCCATTTTTCCTCTCGTTTATTTCCTTAACTATTTTCTCCTACACCAGCACTGCCATCAGAGAATGACAGCAAAAGGACACATCTTTTTTTAGCTGAGAAACAGTGTAGCAAGACAGAAGTTCTTGAAATACAGCCGAGGTTTAGATTTAAAATAAGCATTTTATCCCTGTTTCCACTGTCATGCCAATAGGTCTTCTCACACATGAAACCTGTCTGCCCTGTAGTAGTATAATTAATACAAAGTGACTCAGAGTCTGTCTTCTTAGAATAGAGTTAAAAAGTGTACACCTCAAGAAAGTTTCCCCTTCTTGTTCTTAATGATCACAATGCCGTTGGAGAGGGGACAGACACTGCACCTGCCAGCAGCCCAAGGCCTTCCCTTGTCAAGTTAAGAACTTCACCTCAGGCCAAACCAAGATTCTTGGCTTCAATACCAAAATAAATTTAAGGAATGGTCAGTTTACAAAGTTGAGTTGGTGATTTTATTAAAGATATTTTAATAGAGGCTTAAGTACAAATGATTATTGAGATACTCCCGTGCTCCCCAAGAGGAGAGCAGAGGCCAGTAAAACAGATCCACGTGTAGGCACAGGCCTGGCGGAGGAAGAGTAAGCAATTAATTGTCTTAGCATTAACCATGTGTATCATTTTGGTGGTTCTAAATTGTACCTCAAAGGTCACCGTCTTAGTTAGGATTTCTATTGCTGTGATGAAACACTATGACCAAAAGGCAAGTCTGGGAAGGAGGGGTGTATTTGGCTTACACTTCCACATCACTGTTCACCATTGAAGGAAGTCAGGACAGGAACTCAAACAGGGCGGGAACCTGGAGTCTGGAGCTGATGCAGAGGCCATGGAGGGTGCTGCTCACTGGCTTGCTTTCCTTGCCATGCTCAGCCTACTTCCTTATAGAACTCAGAGGTGGCACCACCTACAGTGGGCTGGGTCCTCCTCCCCATCCCCATCAATAACTAATTAAGAAAATGCCTCACAGCCAGATCTTATAGAGGCATTTTCTCAATTGAGGTTCTCTCGTTTCAGATAACTCAGTTTGTGTGTCAAGTTGATATAAGACTAGACAGATCAGTCACCAAAAAGGTCGTTGGTTTTGTGTCTTTCTTTTTCTCTTACTATGGGAGATACTTGAGGTGGCTCAAAAGATACCTTGACTGGGCTACCCTGACAAGGTCAAACCAGGAGTCACTGCTGTTATACAATTAGATTAGCACATGTCTTTATAAAAGGGGTTTCTAGTGCAATTCTAGAAACCATGGGTTGTAGTTGGGAGGGGAAAAGCCTTAGGCAGTCATTGGCTGTGCTGCAATTCCTGTCACCCACCCCCACCCCCGCTCCTATCCTCCCAGAATCCTCCTGGCTTTCCCTATCCTTACTCTTCCTCCAAAACTATTCCAAGCTCAAATTCACTCTCACTGGTGATAAAGATTAAAATACTATATTTTAATGATATACTTCAGTGGGGCTAAAAGACTAAAATTTATCCAGTGTTTGTAGAAAAAAATTAATAAATCCCCAGGGCGTGGTTCGCTACCCATCTCAATGCTTTTATGTTCCCGAATGAAAGACAAACACAGCCTTTATATTTTAATATGCCTTCCTTAAACAGCTCGATAGCTGGGCCACTGCTGAACCTCCACGTGGTTACTCCCGAGTTATTACTTACTAATTCTGTGTTCTGTCTTGGCTGCTCTGGGCCCAGTTGAGCAGTCCTGTGGGTTCTTTCACGTGGCAGCTATGCCTCTCTGGCCTGCACTCTGATGAATCTAGTCTCCTCCACACTCTTCCCACATGGGGATTTCCTTCTGATCCCAAGCCCAGGAAATCCTAAAACCTCACCTCTGTCTGTCCTCCCCAGCTATTGGCTGTTGGCATTTTAATTTACTAACCAGAGCCAACTGGGGGCAAGTTCAGAGAAGCTGCATGCAGATCTTCTTGTGTAAATAGTTTTTTGGGGGAACATACTTAGCATTCATAATATAAGCAGCTACAAATATTGGTAAGTTGTCTAATGATATGAGACAATTCAAGTTTCTCTAATGGAGTTTTATATTTAAATAAACTTATAGTAAAGGAACTTAAATGAGGAAGATAGTTAACAGTGCAGATATTTGTATTTATTTTAACAGTATTTATAATACTTACAAGTCTTACAAAATTATGTCCATAATATGGTCTATTGAACAGCTTCTAAAAATTGTGTTAGACAGGAATATTGATAGAAGTAACAGAGACATAAAAACACTCTGTGTACCTGTATGCTCGCACATGTGTATACATTTATGTATGCACACTTATTTAGAAAAGTTGTAGTTTGACTCCTTTAATAAAACAGTGCCCTACTTAGATCTTTTTTTCTGCATTTCCTGTTTTTGTTTGCTTTTTTTTAAACTACAGTTATTTTAGTATTTCCTACATAAACACTAATTCATCAACTTCAATGAATAACACACTTTATTATGGCAATTTCAGAGTATCTGCTACAATGTTCATGATATATTACTCTTGGTGTCACACTTAAATGATCATGAAGCACAGCCATCAAAAGGCAAATAAGAGTGCAGTTATACACTTCAGTAAGAGGAACAAGAGAGGATACTAGAGTAATACTAAGATTTGGGAAAAAAAAACATCTTTGGTAGGCAGGCTTGTATGAACAGTCCCATGCTTCCTGTACTTTGGGGATAGCTGAGTCTAAGAACTGCTAAACTCCCACAAATACCATGTTTATCAATAACTGGGATATCATAAATCATTTCTATGAGGATTTGTTCTCTCTTTAATCTTTGATTAGCAGTTAGCTTTTTGATTAGAACTCTTATTTTGCTGGGAGAAAATGATGAAAAGGTTCTTGGTATAACAAGAGAACACACACAAATGTGTGCCCCGTGTCAGTTGCATTCCATTCAATCCACCACAAATGTGCGTGAATCAGCACCAAAAGCCATGCACGGGGATACTCGTCGGACGTGTGAGTCTGTGCTTGGTTATAAGGGGTGAGACCACTATGCTTCTTTGTAACATCCACTGTGGCCCTGGACTGAAATCCCATATTCTCAACAGCAGAAGGGACCATTAGTTTTAGGTACAGTGTCAGGCCAAACAAATGTTTAAAAAGTAAGTGAAAGAGCTTCTTTCTCCTGCTGAAAATAAAGGGATAGTCCACCCCTTACCTCTCTTTTCTTAGAGCCTCAAATTAAAGAACTGATATTTTTCTAAGTATTTTGTACTCTCTGATGCTTGTAAACTCTTTGATTTTATATATTGGTGTGTGTGTGAAAGATAGGTGTGGGTGCACACACGCCACAGTGCACCTGTGGAGGTCAGAGGACGACTTTCGGGAGTCCCTTCCCCCTTCACCATGGGTCTGGGGATGGAACTCAAGCCAGGGTTGCAAGGCAAGTGGTGTTACCTAATGAATGTATATCACAGAGAAATGTATAGTACTTAGAATATATAATATTTAAAAATGTATATTGTAAAAAAACAATTACTTCAAAACCTAGTCAAGACTTGCTTTAAGACCCAGGAATATCTTAAATGTCTGCCAATGTCCTGGAAGCCGTTGCTTTGAGGCATAAACCCAACTCCTGTGGAAGGACAGTTACCCCAGCTTCACCAGACTCCTTGCTTTATGGTACAAAGACATCTCCTCCTATGTTAAGTGTGAAAATCTGTTCTTCCTCTTACTAAAGTTAATTTGCTAACACAGATGGTCCCCTCAGTTAGCAGGCAGAGTGACTCGGGACTCTGACTCTGTGCTCGGTTACCAAGAGGGGTGAGACCACTATGTCTCTTTGCAATCTCCCTGCACATTGCCTGTGATGCATAGCACACTCTGGTTTAATGCTTACTCAGTTTTCAAACTGCTTTCTTCCTCTAATGCCTTTCTGGAGAGGATGCCTGCGTTAGGAGAAGATTTAGATTTTAATTAGCCTTCCCTAACAATAAGCGCACATTTAAACATGAAAGCTGCACTACACAAAATGATACTCATCAGTTCCATGGATGAGGGGTTGAGTGCGAAATGCCAGTCCAGAGAACACATTCGCTGGGTCTGTTTAGACAAGCTTCTAAAACAGGCAAATCTCCTCCTAGTACTGCAAACCGGACAGTGGCTCCCCTGCGGGAGGGAGGGACTGCAAAGGGCTCGGGCTGATAATGCTGTCTGTCTGGAGCTGGGAGCTAGCTACACAAGCATGCTTCCTTGTAAAAACTCATTTCTGCACGTTTCTGTAGACATAACGCTATCTTCAAGGAAAATTTTAATTTCATCTTCTCTATTAGTCTTTCTATACTTCATATTTACAGTAGTCACATGTATGGTTTTCATAAGGATTTTAACTACAAATAAAAAGCTGTGTTTGTTTTCTACATTTTTATCCAAATCATATATTAAGGTAAAAGGGATTTGCTTTTCTTTAATTTCAAGAGCTTTGTTACTGGTATGAAAAAAAAAAAAAAAACCCCCCCCCCCCGGGGTGGGGGTGAGTATTTTGGGGTAAAAAAAAAAAAAAAATCCATTTGAAGCATGGAGTCATTGTAACTTTTCAATTTTGTACCAAAAAAAACCCAAAAAACAAAAAACAAAACAAAACAAAAAACCTGCACTTCATGGGTGGTCAGAGCAATTCTCTTCTTATAGACTCCAAAGAATGGCCAGACTTTAGACTACAAAGAAGATAACATTGTGGTAGCTAATGGTTTTTTTTTTTTGTATGTTTTTTGTATGTTTTGTTTGGTTTAGTTTGTTGTTTGTTTTGTTTTTCCCTTCTTTCTTCCTTCCTTTCTTTTTTTCTCTTTCTTTCCTTTTTTCTTTCTTTCTTTCTTTCCTTCCTTCTTTCTTTTTTCAAGACAAGGTTTCACTGTGTAGCCTTGGCTGTCCTGGAACTGTGCAGTGTAGACCAGGTTAGCCTCAAACTCAGAGCTCTACCTGCCTCTGCACTGGGCAGCTACTGCCCAGATGACTACTGAGCTGAACAAAGTTGAGATTAAGAACTGCACTGAAAAGGATCATGGTGAGACAGAGAGATGACTCAGCAGGTAAAATACCCTTGCCACGCAAGCCTGAGGACCTCAGTTCAAATCCCTAGAGGCCACAGAAAGCTGGGTGTGGTATTGCCTGATTATAAAATGGGAGGCTGAGAAAGGGAAAGCCCTCTGCTACCCCAGATCAGCTAGCCTGGAGTACACAGCATTGAACGACCCGAGAGTCCTGGCCTTAAACAAGAACAAGGTAGGGACCAACTCCTAAAGTCTAATCCCCATGTGTGCTGTGACAGGCTCCTGCTCTCATAGGCAATCATGCATCACACACACGGGCACACGCACACACACACACACACACACATGTACATGCACAAGCATACAGCGAGCAAAATAAATAAGCACCCTGTCTCAGAACTTCAAATCCAGCGAAGAAAACAGATGTGTGTGTCTAATTAACTGCAAACATATGGAAAGTTTTTTAAGCAATCACCGTCAGCTTCCTTTTTCTTCAGTAATCCTCACTAGCTTGAAAACTTCAAGGACTAGAAACAAACACTAAAAATTAGAAACAAATGCCACACTGAAAACTTCTCTCACTAACAAGTCAAATGAATTTTATCTTCTCATTGACTTGAGCTTAAACAAGATCTTAATGTTTGGTTTCTGACTCCAAGACAAGGGACCGAGGTGCATATTTTATATTCGAAAGCAGTCCTGGCCTCCAGGTTCTCCCAGCATCCCTCAGTCCCTACCTGGTGTAATTTGCCTCCAACCTTGAACTTTCCAGCCCAGGGGCTGGGCTGCCCTTCCCCCCCCCCCAAAACTTCTTTATATAATCCAGACATTTTGGTTTCTTGCTCTTCTTTTCCTCTTCTCTCTCTGCACAAGTGCCCCTTTCTTTCTTTTTCTATCCCTCTCTTACCCCCTACCTTTTCCCCATGGCGATTTCCTGGGCCTTGGTCCTTGGGGCCAGTGAACTTACCACCTGAGAGCAGCTGCCCAATGAATCTACCTTTAGTGTAATCTAATCTGGCTTGAATTGGTTCATTTCACTCGAGGCTGAGAAATAACCTGTCACTTAATGCTTTTGCTTTTTATATACTATTCAATAGTAAATAATGTGATTTCTATAGATAATCATAATATAAAAAGAAGTTGTGTGATTATCAAAAATAATCAATATCAGATGTTTGGTTTTGCCCCGGTAGCTGGCAGAGTTTCGATGTAGTAAACCCAAATGTAAAACTGTAGTTTTAGAGGCGGCTGAGAGAGTGTCTGCTTATCATTGGAGGACAAAACTCTCTGTCCCTGCAGTCAACAAGGGAATCTGCAAATGGTAAATAAAGCTAATTGCTTCCTTTTTCTAGAATTATATTACAACCCTACTGAAGGGTTCAGTATTGGTTCAGGATATCCTAAGACCAAGTTGTCAGCACAAAGGAGATTTATTTGCCCCAGAGAGACAAAGAACAGGGAATAAGAGATAAGCAGAAGCCATAGAAGAGAGGAGGAAGGAGGAAATAAAGGAGAGGGGGAAAGGACTATTTGTCCTACAGGAGAGGGGGGAGGACAGAGGACTGCCTCTGGGTAAAGAGGAGACAGAAGGGGCTGGAGAGATGGCTCAGCGGTTAAGAGCACTGACTGCTCTTCCAGAGGTCCTGAGTTCAATTCCCAGCAACCACATGGTGGCTCATGACCATCTGTACCCTCTTCTGGTGTATCTGAAGATAGCAACAGTGTACTCACATACATTAAATAAATAAATAATTCTTTAAAAATTTAAAAAAAAAAAAAAAAAAAGAGGAGACAGAAGAGGCACCTAGGAAAATGTCAATTTACAAAGATAAAGGGGAAAACCCAGTGTTTGATATCTAATTTTAATTGGTCATTTAATTAGGTGAGCCAAAGTGGGTGTTTGATACAGCTGGACCTTGGCGGTCAGCCTTAGGAAGAGGAAGTGGCCAAGTAAGGGAATAGACATCTGCTGATTGACTTCAGGAGTGTAATCTAAGGGTTTTTACTCCCTCTGCAAGGCAGAGGGAGTGGGAGAGAAGAGCAAGGCCTGCCAGAGCCATGTTTGCCATGCTTGAGCTGACTAGAGCCCCTTCACCCACAGCTCTGTAAACCATCGTTTCCCAGCTGAAGCTACACACATCTGTTCTATTTCTGGGAAAACGATGAGTCAAGCTCCCTTAAGGTTCATGGCTGTGACATTCACGCCATCCCGCAATGATAATCAAACCCGTCATTTTCCCTAGTGTAAGACTAGCAGCCCCTTTGCATACCTTTTTGATAAGACGTCTGATTTTTCTGAATTTTCAATGGACAGGATGAACAGGTTAATAAACCAGGTCAGTGAATACTGGTACATGGGCTCAATGTTGGCTAGATCAGCGATGGAGAAGAATAGGATGGAAGAATGGATAGCTATTGGCCGATAGCCCATGCGGGTGTTGTCAATCTTTTTCTCTGTCTCCTCAGCCACTTCCTGCTTCTGAGAAATCTCATTCGCTAAAGCCTTGGAGGATGATAATATCTTAATCGCAGTCTCATCTTCTAATATATTGCCTTCCGAAGATGACAGGACTTCTAAAATCTTGTCTTCGATTTCCTTTAACTGCCTAGAATGAAGCACAGCTTCCTCAGAAAAGAAATGGTTTAAAAATCACCTGAAGTGTGCAGTCTTCTCTAAGAAACAGAGACCTTGTAACCTAAAGAAATGTGTCATGCCATGACAATTATCTGGAAAAGGGATGCTGTGAGATTAATTTCTTATCTTGTGAAATGTCACTAGGACATGGCCTTCCTGCTCATCTCCCTTTAATGATCACTCCTGTGATACCGTGAGAGAAATAGGGCATCTCTGCCACCCAGTACCTCGGCTGAGAGGGAACTCAAGGTACCACTTCATTTACTTCCTGAATTTTTACATGATTTGAAAGTTTAATGTGACATAGATACTATGCCCCCAAAGAAAACAGATCACTTTGGTTGCACAGTGAACCCAGAAACTTCTATGTAGTACCTTTATTGAGGAACTGAAGACCCATGCCCATGTCTGTGGTAAGCCTCCATGTTCCTCCCGTATCTGAGAAAAAGACTCAGCAATGCAGTTTTCTAAGTTAATGGAGAGGCTCTGTAGGCCCTGCATTCCATATGGGGAATGAGCTGGAGAGACAGCATGGCAGTTAAGAGTAAGTTGTTCTTTCAGGACTTGGGTTCAATTCCCAGCACCCATACCAGGCAGCTCACAACTGTCTTTAACTCTATTTCCAGTGGTTCCTCTGCCATTCTCACCCTTTTCTTGCCTCTAGAGACACCCATACACAAGGCACGAGCGCGCATGCACACACACACACACACACACACACACACACACACACACACACGCATGCATAAGTAAATACAAAAATTTAACCTTAAACCAAATTCTCATTTGGTATATACATTCAATCTAACTAAACAGATGCTTAAATGCACTATACTATAACCACAAAATAAATAATCACTCTGCACTTCATGATGTTCCAAACCTTTTGTTCTCGGCTCCTTGTAGTATTAAGGCTTGCTTTTCTTCTTCGAGGTCTGGCCTTTCCCGTGCCACTACAATTCCCAAAAGCTGATCTTGCATTCCCTCAGGAGTTATCATGAAGTTTAACAATGTGACCTACAAGTGAAAGAATGTGTTTTGAAAATGCATTGTTTTTTTCCACCAAGAAAGGGTCTGTGTGTGCGATTTAAGGTTCCATTCATTGAACACATATTGTGGCAGTCATATGAATGAAAATAGAAATCACAGAGATGACAGCCAGGAAAGCCTGGATGTTGATGTTAGCCAAAAACGGTATAGGCAAGCCTGACTTTTGGATTAAAAAGCCATAAAAGCTTTTGACAGTCAGAAATAAAATACTTAAAACAGTTTACGTATTCCCAATTCCAACTGGTCCAATTTCTGATGATTCTTTAGCAGTGAAATCAGTTACACTGAATGAGGTTGGAAACAACCTTTACTACAAGCTAGTAGTAAAGCTTTAAGGTTACTTAGGGGTGTCATATGAAATAATCTTAAGAGAGAGTCAAGAAGAAAGGGCATTTCTCTGATATGCTATGAGTGAAATATTTTTGTGTTAAGGAGCTACTATCCTGCAGGAAGAAACAGGAAATTTACCTGTTTAAAGTGCCTATCAAGGGCTATCTGCTGATATCCACTCTACCCAGATACCTAACTAGTGGAGAGGCTGGTGCGTGGTTGTGCATACCCATGCATAGGATGCATCTTTAAAATTATTCCTTTCTTGGTATTTCCCAATAAATACGTTAATTTAATGTTCTCTGGAAAACTAGTCATAGTCCCTGCAGCTCTAGAATGATCTCTCTGCTTCACAATTACACTCGCTGAAAATACTGTTTCCCTCTCAGTGCCGCCTTAGCCCTCTGTAGCTGCCCTCTTCCCAGCCCTTCTGGACCACCTATATACATGACAATAAAACAGCAACAGTCTAGTTCTGGTCACCAAATAATCTACAAGCTAATAAATACCTACTTGAGTTTGGCTTCCTTTGAAATTCTCACTTATTGGTTTTTGTATATTTGCCAGTGTGCTGCCTGTTGTTTTAAAATAAAATCTCAATTATTCAATTTTATCAATGAAGACTCCAGAGGCAGATGTTGGGATGAAACCCTGCTTGCTCCGAGAGGCAGAGAAAGCACCCATGTGACCTTCCTCTTCAGCTAACAGCCTAGAATGAACCCCCTCTCTCATGCTGTCTCAAAAAGACTCCTTCAAACTAAATGTTCCTCATTTTTATTTCCTGTATGTCTCTCTATCAGTCTTCCTGACTCCCTCTTACTCTCTATGGTTTTTTTCTTAATAAAAATCCTATATTCACTTCCATCAACTATTTGTCTGCTCTGCTTCCTAACCAGTGGTTGACTTTATTTAATCCTGTTTACAATATTCAAGCAGAAAGCTCTTAGATTAAAGGTGTGTCCTAAGGCTGAGCCACTCCACAGCTAAAACAGGATTTTCCAGTAAATAATACAATCTCAGGGTTCACAGCGTGATGAAATAGCCTGCAACAGCTGCTCACATGCCTTAGGGTCAGAAACCTATGAAGACTCGGAAGACTCAGCCTCCTCTACTTCTGTTCATGTCTTTTACTTCATCGACACTGTGAGCTCAGTGCTTGCTCTACTGAATACCTTGACCCTTGGAATATGCCCCATCAGCTCTGCATTTTCTACAGTGCAGATTTACCTCCTCCTGGACACCTTCTCAGTGTACCCCAACCACTCAGTGTAGTCCAGCAGCTTTCTGTGCATCTTCGTTGGCTAACTTCTTATAGCACACATTTGACTGGATGCAGCCATGGGTTTATTTATCTGTCACCTGGACTAGGGTGGGACAACAGCCAGTGGGGCAAGGATCTAAAGGTGGTAAATATTCAGGACATAGAGAAAAGGGATCTAACCTAACTCACAGTGACAAGGAGCCTTTACCCCAGAGACAGGGTGCAGAGGCAGACTTTGCAGGTGGTTGGCAGAGAGTGGAATGAAGGACACGACAACATTATAGGCTGGACAGTTTCAGCACTGTAGTTGGTGGGATCCCCCCCTGATCTGCGAAGCCAGGAGTAGTGTCTGAATTTCATCTCCAGAGACTCTTTTTAAACTGGTCTGGAGTGGACCCATTTTTTGGTAGGTGACTTGAATGTGCAACCAAGGCCGAGAAAGACTCCAGGCAGAAGAAACAGCACAGAAAAGGGGAAGCAGGAAATTCCATCATTCCAACATGGAGAACATGTGAGTAGAACCTATTTCTAGGCCACTGATAAATGAAGGTATGGAGTTTCTATCATGTGTGGCCAAGAACCCGACATTTTCCTTATTGTTCACAATGTCAAACATGATCTCCTTAGCCTTGAAGATACTTTCTGATCTCAGTAACTGGCGAAAGCCAACAGAGACAGCTCAGTGCTTGCTCCTGTTTGTCACTAGTTCCGTAATCAAAGGACGTCATAGGAGCGACCCATCGAAACTCAGGAGCAGCACACAACACTGCTTGTTGTTGACCATTCTGTTCAAAAGGTTTAAATATATTTTATGTCACAACTTGTCTAGATCATTGCAGCAAGAATTGCAGTTTTATCATACCCAAATCTGAGGGGTTTTTGTATTAAGACAAGAGAATTAGCAAAATAGAAAAACTCAGTGAGCAAACATGGAACGTGTCACAAACACCCAAATACACAATCAGCTTATTAGAAGGATTATTGGCATAGTAAAGGGATGTTGCTTTGGTTTCTACCCACCAGGCTTTGATGCTAGGGGGTTCTCACATGGATTTAAAGCAGGGTGCATTCCAAAAACTAAAGTACAGATCAATGGAATAGAATGGAGATCTACAAGCCCAGATAGCCACTGAATTTCAACAACAAAACAAAATTACACATTGCTGAAAACACTGTCTCTATTACATGTGGTACTTAGAAAACTGGATGCACACTTGGAGAAGCATCAACTAGAAGATCCTATCTT
>NW_021604613.1:7821831-7822565 GCF_004785775.1 Grammomys surdaster
AAACTGGATGCACACTTGGAGAAGCATCAACTAGAAGATCCTATCTTTCACCCTGCACAAAAACTCCAAATGGATCAAAGACGTTATGGTCAGAGCCAAAACTCTGATATCGTCAGAGGAAAAGAAGGGGAAAGACTTAAGGGTATAGTCAGAGGTGACAACTTTCTCAATAAAGATCCCAGGAAATAAGACCAATAAGTGATGCATGTGGCCTTATGAAATTCAAAATTCTTCTTCATCAAGGGAAACATCTGATTGAATGAAGAGATAGCCTGCAGAAGGGGAGAAAATCTTTGCCAATTATACTTCTGATAGAGGATTAATAGCTAGAATATTTCGTCTGCCTTTTGACCCACTCCAAATAAAATAAAAAAGAACAAGTAAATAAATCACACAAAATGGGTTAATGAACTGAACAGGAAGTTCCTAGAAAATGAAATACAAATGGGCAATAAACATGAAAAAAATGCTTAAGCTCTCTAAGCCATTAGAGAAGAAAATCAGAAGTATATTGAGATTCCATATTATTCCAGTCAAATGGCAATTACTATAACAAACAATCCATGTAGACAGGAATACAGGGAAAGAGGGTTCAGATGATGGTGGGGATGTAAACTATCCCAACCTCCAAGGAAATCAGTATGAAGATTTCAAAAAAAAAAAAACTATAAAAAGAATTTCCATGTGGCCTGGCTATACCATTCCTGGGTATTTACTCAAAGGACTCCTAGTCA
>NW_021604613.1:7822665-7833155 GCF_004785775.1 Grammomys surdaster
GGTAAGGAGGAAGAAGAAGAGGAAGAGGAGGAGGAAATAAAAGGGAGAAAGGGGGAGAAGAAGTAGGAGGGTAACGAGGGGGAGGAAAGAGAGGGGGTAAGGAGGAAGAAGAAGAGGAAGAGGAGGAGGAAATAAAAGGGAGAAAGGGGGAGAAGAAGTAGGAGGGTAACGAGGGGGAGGAAAGAGAGGGCTTGCATACACACCAAACCAAGTCCCAATACAGAAACTGAAGGTTTGACTTCCAGTCCTATTCAACTCAGTATTTATATTAGGTACAAACTACTAGGCACGAGCTACCATTCTTTCCCTTATGGAGGAGGGTCAATGTTATTCTTTCTGTTTGTTTTTCCCTGAACTGTATAGATCCTTTGGTGGTTTTGCCTGGCTTGTAAACTGGAGCCACTGCTCAGGCACGCAGGTTTCCTTTTCTTCCAAATGGAAACATGCAGTGCTGTTACTGATACCATGGACCCCTATTTCGTCTTTGTCTTTTCAGCACAATGTTTGAGTTCTGGCTGCTGTACAGGTGACATCACATTTCCCTGCATCTGCTTGCAAGAGACTATTCCCTCTGCAGGGACCTGTCATTTTGTTTTTGTATGGAAACTTGCTCACTGAGGCATCAAGTACAAAGCAGCTTCCTCTGGTAACCCTAGAAAGGTGACTCGGTTCTCCCACCCACCCAAACCTGATGCCTGCTTCCCATGTTAGTGTCACCCATTGTTCTTTTACCCCATCTTTTTAGTGCTCAGCCTCTGGTTGTTAAGGTTTTGTCTTTTACTGTCTACTGTAATAGACATTGGGGACTAAGCGCTGGCCCCCAAGACCTGGAGTCTGCACGTAGCTCCTGAGACTCTGCCCCCAGGTTAATTAAGATTGGTGAATAAAGATGCCAACAGGCAATAGCTGGGCAGAAGAGACACAGGTAGGGTTCAGGTACTGCCAGCTTGCAGGAGAGAGTACCATGAGAAGGGAGAAGAAGCTGCTACCATGGAATAAGAGAAGAATGTTAAAGAGGGAAAAGGAGAGCTGCCATGGGATAGCTGAGCCATAAAAAACCATGAGGGCTGGCCAATGGGAGTTAAGAGCAGCCCAGATGGAGCATATTAAATAGTAAGTGATAATTTGGGGTTATCGATAGGAACCAAGATTCTAACAGCATGCAGAGCAGGCAGCTGCCCAGCTTGTGCTGCCTAAGGCATAGTAAAAACATAAAGGCTGTGTGTGTCCTTCATCCAGGAACATAAATGGTCTAAGGCAGAGAAGAAGCCCCAGGATGGGATTTTAATTTTTTTTTTACTACATCCAGTGCCACTGTGTACAGTTTATATGAATGCAGTCATAGGTTTAGATGATGTGGTTATCATGAAAAAAAATCAAAACTGATCCTATTAACAGATTAATCCTGAATGTCAAACAGGCTCTACAAGGTATACTCATTTTCATGCAAAAACAGTATTAGCTGCATGCCTGGTTTATAACTTTTGTTTTGCTGCATTCAGACAGAAACCTATTCATTGCAAGCCTAATGATGTCAGATTTTTGAAACCAAGATTTTTGCAAATGTAGCCACATGTTCACAAAGCATTTGAAACCCTACAAACACAGCAGCAAGATTTCATTTTCATTTAGGCTCAAAAGGATGCAAGCAGCATGCCACCCTCCCTTGGGTGCTTTTGAAAGCAAAAGATACATGAAAAGACCCTAAAATGTGGGGGTGAGAAGACACATTTAAATATGTAAATGAAAGTAAGTAACTACCTCACCAAGCTTCCTAATCCCCATTTAATCAATCCCAGCAATTAAAATAACGGAGCAATAAAACACTCTGGGGATCATAGGGATTTCAGCGCTGAACCATACACAGATCTGTGTCCTCCCTGCCGCGTATTACGACTTCTGTCATAACTAGTTATTATCCAACCAAGGGCTGTTTGCGCTCTATGTGAGACTTCCATGCACTTTACTGGAAAGTAGAAAAGGGTTTTCTCCATAGTGTTTATTAATTTTTTCTTAACACAGCCTTGGGACTTTATTTTCTCATGTTTTATTCTTTTTCTCCTTATGTTGAAAAGTTAAATAGTCATGCTAATGGTTAACATTCATATAAACTCAATCCACTAGGCCTCCTCCTGAGCATTTTACTATGGAGACTAACCTATTCAGAGTTTTACTTCACTCAGTGACATAGTAACTTTTATTATGATCATTTACAAATGAAGCGACTGATGCACAGGGACGTTGAACAGTGTGGCCACATCTGTGATAGAACAGCAGTTCAAATCCACACCCTTAACTATACCAGTCTCTTTCCTAATTCAGAGAGATACCAGGTGGGTTTGGGTGGTTTTGGTTGTTTTGGTTGTTTTTGTTGTTGTTGTTTGTTTATTTGTTCTTTTGAGTACCTAAATGACAATGTGTTTAGTTAATTAAAAACAAAGCACTTCCATTATGCTTCCAAGCTGGACACCCGTCTCCTCTAGACCTCTTAGCTTCACCTGTGTTCATCAGTCTATGTGTGTACTGTGAGGTTCCAGGACACATTGTAGCCACCACCACGACCACTTTTCATGATCCACACATTACACTCACTCTACACACTTCTGTGTGTTCTTGGGAGCAGGCATCATGCTCACCTGTCATGGATGGAATGATTGTACCAACATCATCTGCCGCCAGCTGTTCAGCACAGGTGTCCATGTTAGGTATTTTCAATTAAAAAGGTCTGAGCACACTGGACAGATCTTTGGGTGTTTTTTTCCCCATATGTAGTTTAACAGATCAGATTGATTCGGGAAACAAATGTTACATTCATTGAATGACAACCAGGGATGAGAATAAGGGAATTAAAATAGGCCCCTAACCCCAAGATTCCAGCCTTAGATCAATGTTACAGTCATTTTAGTCTTTGCATAACATGTTAACTTTACCCTTTAAAGCAATTTGCAGTATTTAAAAAAAAAACTCTGATCATTCTTTTAAATAATTCTGCAAAATCAGAAATCAGTGGCCTTCCTTTGAGCAAGGCTGGAGTCCTGGTTCTAAATGTCAGCTCCAATAAGGAGCGTATTATCATCTACTACAAAGCAAGAATGTTGGCACATGACACCTGTGAAATCATCCAAGGATGACTGTGCAGATTAGATTCTGGTGGCCGTTCTTCCCAGCACATCATTTCAGGAAGTAGAGAGGACAAATTTCAGCTGTCTGGGGAAGACCTGGTCCTCTTATGGCTGAGTAGGAAAATATGATCAGAGATCAGGAGATGTGATAAGGAAACTTAGGTACTGACCTTCACTGACGTCTCTGGGAGATAGTGCGGGTTTCTCAGCTTGGTTGTGATGTAGAAGCGGAAGTCAGGAGCATACTCAATTGTGGAGTCTCCAAGCCGGATACATGTGCTCCCACCCTGCTTGAAGGTCTGCTTCAACAGAAGAGGCTCTAGAATTGG
Organism: Grammomys surdaster; assembly: GCF_004785775.1. NCBI lineage: Eukaryota > Metazoa > Chordata > Mammalia > Rodentia > Muridae > Grammomys > Grammomys surdaster. Next base: position 7,826,117 of record NW_021604613.1, read on the forward strand.
GTCAAGTTCTTCTCCCACGTTTTCTAGCAACACTAAAGGCAGAAAAAAATTCCATCATACTTAAAATATTGACTAAAGAATCCAGTGCTCTAGTTCTTTCAGCTCTACAGACTGTTTCTGTTCCAGTAGCTACCTATAATGTTACTTTCATCTTCTAGGAGCACAGAGAAATGAGGTCATAAAAACACTGCCTGCTGTGGCAAGGTTCATGCGTAGATCTACATGGCCTCTCCTCTTGCTTCTACACCCGTTAGCCAACCAGCCTGGCTTGATGGTCTCCACCTGGGACTCACTGTATCTAGGCATGATGGCTGAGAAAATGCGTTTTTTGGACCTATTTCAGTGTTTACTGTATTTTTATTACAAAAATAATGTATACATATTATAGAACATCTGGAAATACAGGAAATTATTAAAGAAGAAATTGGGCAACTACTTCTAATCAGATTTTCTTTATCTTTCTCTCTTCCTCCATTAAATAGCTAGGTTGACATATGTAAATTAATAGAAAATGATGCAAAACTTCATATAACATATTTACCTAATGAATAATTCTCCGTTCAATTTTTCATCAATTTCTCTACACATACTTGAGGTGAAACAAATATCAATTTCTGTCCTAATTACTTTGCATGACATTATAACAAAATTATACTACTTTATTAAAACTAACAAACATATTACTGTTAGCTTTTAACCAGTGATGTGTTTTTGATACTATATTTGGAAATTTTTTCTATTCTAAGACATAAGTATCACTCTAAGCAAAACTTACCATTTCAGAATATTTACTTCTGATGTCATTCTAGAAAGGATCCAGAGACAAATGATCCCTAACAGTGAATTGGCTAAGTTAAAATGTTGAATGATGGTGATTAAACCTTGGACACAGGCAATTCTGGATTCACATACATGGTAAGTGTCCCTTGAAGGAATGGGGATAATCCCAGATTATCCAATGGCCTCAGAATTGAGGGACTGGTAGATGTTTGCACTGTGCACGCAGACATATTCTTCCCCTCCCTGTTACTCATGGCTGAATGAATTTCTACAACTACCTCCCTACCCACTCCTCCACTGCTGGGATCTTAGCCAACAGAGACACAGAAGGTAACTTTTAAGAACTCATTTTCACTTTCTGCTCAGTTATTTTTATAGTTGAATAAAATGAATATATCATAATGAATAACTATGTTAATTTTCCATTGTCTACGTTATTCTTTTCCCACCATGATTAATGACACTGTCAATGTTGTTTTGCCTAAAAGTCTGTTCCTGATTGTGATTGTGTTCATACTGGCCCTAGAAGTGAATGCACAGCCAGTGTTTTGAGATACTTTAAGTCACATTACAAACTACTTTCCTGAAAAGATGTGGACACCAGAGCTGCAGGAAGGCACTCACTTCATTGCTGACAGACTAGATACAAAACTAGATACAAAGCAGGGGAGAGGGATGCCGACAGTCAAGATAGGAAAAATTAGGAAGGTCTAGATAAGATGCTATCTCTTACCATTGCAATGGAGAGTGTCAATGACCTGTGTAGATTAACTTCTTTTTCAGCCGTGTCTAATTATCATACTACATATACTTTATTGATTGATACAGTAAATGCAGGTGCACCTAGTCCTTCAAAATCATTGGTTGTCAAACTTTTTAAATAACAGACTCTTTTTAAAAATTTTTTTAAAAAGTGGGTCTTATTTTAAAACTCAATGCAACAAAAGAAGAGTGAGACTTGGCTTTCACTGAAACAGAGGCAGGTGGGTGAAGTTGGCAAAACCTTCTGCCTCTCCACCCAGGCTGCCTGGGAAGAATAAGAAGTTTAAAGCCTCTGACCTTGACTAGGCCAGCATCTAAAGAAAACCTCTCAAGAAGAAGGAGGTTCAACCACTTATGTTTTCAAACTTTTACTTGATGATTAAGTATATAGATTAGAGCTTGCCATCTTTCTATGAGAATTTAAATCTTTTACTTCTGTCTGATGCTCACTGTTAGAAGATATGGTAAAAATAAAAGCCATTAGCCAGAGGCAGAAGACCTGGGAGTTCTGGCCAGCATTCTCCTCATGTAACATGCACTCCTAGCTAAACCATTGAGCTTTCTTTAATACTTCACCTGTCCTCTTTATAAATAACATGGTAAGAGCTACAGTGGGATTCCAACTTTTGTTGATGAAACAGTTTAAGAAAAACATTTAAAGCCCAGTACACAAGTGTACACAGAACCCAATTTAAATCCTGATACACAGTGTATAAGAAACAACTTTAAATGTTTGTGCAATGCCACTCACCCCACCCTATACAATGTGACCTACAGTCCTCTGTTCTCTCCTGTTGCATCTCACTGATGGATGTTTAAGATACCCAGAGTAGTCTTTCTCTCTCATGATTAGGATGAATAGTTTTAAAAGCATTAGATAGTTCACCTCTATTACCTGCCATATAATTATAGAATTTAAACATCAAAATCTATAACTGAGATTTAAAAAAACAGTCAAGAATGCCAAACAGATGGTAGACACTCCATCATTTTACTTTTATTATACAAAACATTTTAATATTTATATTAAATTTCAATTACTTGAAGAACTTGAAGTGACAATTTTGTCTAGAAATTCTCTCTGATTTTTCTGAATTCCCACAGATCATCATCTATGGCTTTCTCATTATTTTTTTTAACTTATTATAAGTAAGCCATTTATCACATTCTAAAAGAATGTGATAAAACCCCGGGGGTGAGCCTCAGTAATTGAAAAAAGCCAACACAAGTTGTACCACCAACAAAACCCTATGGACTAAGCAGTCATCTGACACTGATTATACAATAAATAGTAAGTAATTTATTCCTCACACTACATAGCTAATGTGCAGGTGAGGAAACTGAGTTATTGAACTAAACACTGACTGACAAAGGCAGAGACTCTGGATCCAGAACCAAGGACCCTACCCAGAATACTCCTCTGGTCCTTATGTAAGAGACAGTCAGTTCACTGGTCCTTGCTTGAGGAATTTTCACTTTCTGCTTTATTACAGTAATACATGAATGATTCTGACATCACACAAGCAATATATTTGGCGAGTAGAGATTATGGCTCCCTCTTTGTGTGGCTCCTACATCACCTCCAATACCTTACATACAAGTTGTTCTATGTCATACTGGGATAACTATAAATAATATACTGTATAAATAATGTTCTAAAAAGAAGGATTTTTTTCACCATATAAAAATGATGTTAGAGGATATAAGTATGTTTTCTGAGATTTGATAGAATGTTCATGTATGAACATTGCATAGCATACCATAAATGTGTACATTTATTTGTCAATTTAATGTGAATTTAAAATAGTTTAAAATTCAAAATAGCATAGAATGAAATACCATGTGTGTGTGCACAAGTCTGTGGACAAAGTCTTAAAAATAAATTTAGAGTTTTTTTATTTCATGCTTACACTAAAATCCTAAAATTATAATTAGAATTTTAAAGTAAGCTTATTACTAACAAATAAGCATAGATAACATGGGACTGCCAGCATGTTTGTTATGTCTCTTTGAGCTATACAGCTTTCGAAGCAAGAAGGACCTGAGGAACTTCTCCTGGAGCCACATACACTATGATTCTGTAAGTGCTTGTCTTTATTTGGCTAAGTTTGATAAGTTACACAGATTTAGAGTAGGACCCAATTAGTGCAGACTGAAAGCATGTTGCATTCTGCTTTGGCAAGTGTACCACCTGCATAAGACCTTGATTAAAAACAATTCTTGTCATTTTTCTAATCTCTCCATTTCAAATGCCAGATAATAGTTAGGCACGCAAAATCTGCTCAATTTCCCTTGTGCTTTTGTAATATAATTCAAGAAGAAACAGAAAATGAAACTAACTGTTATATTAAAGTATGATTGGCATAGCAATATCAAGTGGGCTTTTTAACTGTAGAAAATTAGTAATGAAAACTGAAGAAAAGCAGATAGATGAAAATTAAACAGCTAACTTAGTCTCAGCCCCACAACTGCACTTTGTAATAAAGGAGAGCTCCTTGTCTTCTAGCGGTTCACTGTCTGTGAGGTCCTCCTTTGATTATTAATAAATAATTAGAGTTCAGCAAAGTCATCACTTAATAACAAACCTGACGAGCTGGGTGGGGGTGGGGCACACTTCTAATCCCAACACTCAGGAGGCAGAGGAGGGTGGATCTTCCAGTTCACGGCCAGCCTGCTCTACAGTTCTAGAATGGAAGAGTTCTAGGACAGCCAGAGCTACACAGAGAAACCGTGTCTTGAAAAAAGCCACACAAAAAACCCAAAACAAGCAAAATAGCAAGCCTGACAGATGTTCTCAAAATACAGCTACAAAGTGTGTGCTAATTGTGCCCTGTCTGGGCATTTCCATACCTTCACCTGATACTTATCTACATACCAGGAGTTCCAAACTGGATACAGTTTTCCAGAGTCCTGACATAGTCAGGGTCACTTAGTTTAATGAGCTGAAGACTATTGGTTTTCTCCATGTTCTTGATCCACTTATTAGCCTGACCTTGAGGGTCTATCATCAGAGGCCACCTTCTTGCATTCCTGAAACAGAGAAGAGAGATAACTCTGGTCAGACCATGATTAGTTTTACATGACTGTACTAGCTGGTCTCAGATGACTGTAAGTTTAGCCTTTGTTAGGAATGTCTTACTCCTCCACGGGATGGAAAATGATGTTCTTGACGCAGGCACAGTTAGTCTGAGCAAACTGACAGAAAAACTGCCGAGGCCATTTCACAAAGTTAAAATGAACTCTTTCGCTCCTTTTGGAATACTACAGTCTCTAAATTTTAAATTATATGCCATAGTTCTTGCAAAGTATGCTACAAAGAGACTCCACTTTCTACCTAGGCTTTGTTGTCAATTAATCCAGTGACCTGAGCAGGTTAGTTCATTTTCTTAGCTTCTATGTGTTTCTGTGTGTTGATGCTTGTACTAGAGAAAGAAAAAACTTGATTCATTCCTACTCTGTATCTCTCTCTCCTTATCTCCCTCTCTGTCCCTGTCACATCTCCCTCTCCCCCCTCCAGTTTCTTTCCTCCCATCTCCCTCTCCCTCCTTTCTTTCCATCTCCCTCTCCTCCTTTATCTCCTCTCTCTCCCCATCTTATCCCTCATCCCTCTCTTTCTCTCCCCCTCTTTAGTAAAGTTACAATGATTTAAGAAAAATGAATAGCATGGCTTTCTAACATCAAACTTCTATAGTAGTTATTCACACTGCAGTGTTATAACCATGGACCCCTCGTTGTTTCAAACACTTAACACGTTTAATGTCATCTGTGTGACTCATTACACACTTGCCCTGTGATTGTGAGCTTACTAAGGGCAGAAATGAACTCTCTGAAGGTCAAGGTTCACACCATGGGAAAACTCTACCTACTGCTTTATTCCCACTGAAAAATTTGAAAAGCAAGAGCAGAAGCCATCAGGAGTCAATTTATGCATAGAATTAGAGAATGAGAAGTAATCCAGCATCTGCCACCTTCTTGAGAGATGCAGCCATGTAGCTTCCTGCTTTGTGTGAAATGTAATCAGCACTTAGTGCTTTAATAAACACTAGCCAGAATTGTGGCCATTGTCTTTTAAAAGGGAGCACAGAAAATTCATGCCGATCGAGCAGTAGAAGGGCAGTAGGGGAAAATGGAAGAGGACTGAGGGGAAGAAAAGAGGAATGAAACAGGACAGTATTAAATTCACTTTTATAATAATGTGAATCTAGAATGTCATTGGATAAATTGTCTCCCAAAATTGAAAGTAATCAGACCAAAGATTAGTATTATATCTTAGATACAAGTAATAAGAAGAGAACTGTATGCTTTAGAAAATGAAGGGGTATGAAAGTAAATTATAAAGAAATAAAATTATAAATATGTAAAGATTTTCAGCTTGTCACATTTTAGAAACATTTTTAAGTTTGGAGAAACATGTGTTAATTGGCATTTAGACTTCTCCAGAGAAGCTGCCACATTGTTCTGCTGTTCCCTCCCCAGTTGTTTTAGCCATGAGAACCAGAAACATGCTGTTTCTTTGTCCAAAATATACTTCTTCCCACTTGTTTCATGTCCAAATTCTACTCATGTTTCAAGGTCAGCTCAAAGCTAAGTAGACCACAAAGCCTTGCCAGATCTCTTTTCTCTTGGAATCTCTTTAGCAATTCATCCTCACTACATTTATGGTACTTTCACAGAATGGTGATATTCTATCACCATAGTTCTATCATTTCTTAACTACATCACCCGACTAAATTGGGTAGTCCTTCGAGGGATGGATACATGCTGATTCTTAGTTTTCATTTTTATTTGCTAAATTTTTAAGTATGGTTATACTTAATAACATTAACTTAAAACAGCAAAAATATCTAGCAAACAATATAAAAAATTTAATTATTCAAAAATTTAAATTTTCTACGTGGTTGTTTCTGCAGAGAAAACATTGCTCACTGAACAGCATTTGAAAAGTACTTGATGATACTGACGAGGATAAGCCTATTTAACCCTGCCTCTTCTGTTGATTACCTATTGCATGCCCTCCCAAAAAACCCTGTTCAAATTACAAAGTTCAACTACTTTCACATTCTAAGAAATGAATAAATGAGCCAATGAATGACAAAAACGTTTTCAGTAATAATCAGTAGGAGGCCCTGAATAATCTGGATTCTCTCCCTTTTACTGTCTTGATTAACAAAGTCACTTTATAGCAGCCGTGGGGTGGTGGGGGGTCTCCCTCAAAGTGGAGAATGAGAAAATGTCCATGTATCAGCCAGTAAGCATGGGGGTGAGACTGGAGGCAGGGTCAGGGTGGGACAGGAGCTTGTATCCATCCCTCAAAGGACTAACAATTTAGTCGGGTGATGTAGCTGAGAAATGATAGAACTGCAGTAATAGAATATCACCATTCTGTGAAAGCACCAAAAATGTAATGAATTGCTAAAGGGGTTCTGAAATACAAGAGGTCTGTTTGCGCTTCTCTCTCTCTCTCTCTCTCTCTCTCTCTCTCTCTCTCTCTCTCTCT
>NW_021604613.1:7833165-7877294 GCF_004785775.1 Grammomys surdaster
AGGCTTAGAACTATGACATACATCTGGGTCCCAGACTAGCCTCTGACTAGTCTATGCTCAGAAGCAGACCCAAAAAGCCTGTCAAAGCCTTTTAAGTCTGAGCCAACACTGGAAAGCATCATAACTAGAAGACAGATATTAATTGGCTTGTCTGACTCCTAAAACCAAAATCAGTCTTGCCCAGAGGATTTTAGCAAGACCCTGGTTTTCACACCCAGAAGTTTTAGAAAAGGTTACTTAGTATGCAAAGAACCCGAATGCATTTGCTTCCCAGGGAAAAAAGGCACTTAACCAACTGGACATAGAATAGCCCCAGAGTAGATAGTACAACTATTCCTCAGGAAATGAGGGTAGATATGATTTAAGCAAAGGGAGAAACAAGACTTCAGAACCGAAAAACATAATGTCTGAAATAAAGTTTCTACTGTGGGTCCATAGTAAAAAGGGGATGACAGACCTATCATACCCTCACATTTCTAGATAGATGAGCATAAAATGAGCAAAACCAAACAAGGAAGAGAACAAATAAGATGGGGGGAAATAGTGCCTCAGAGATTTGTTAGATGATATCTGAATTCTAAACATAGATATACTTATCAAATAGATACTACTTATCATGATCAGGTAAACTACCTAAACAGTCCTATAACCCTTAAGGAAAATAGAAGAAGTCATTAACAGTCTCCCAACCAAAAAAAGCCCAGGGTCAGATGGCTTTAGTGCAGAATTGTACCAGATATTCAATGAAGAGCTAATACTAACACTCCTCAAACTATTGCACAAACTAGAAACAGAAAGAACACTGCTAAATTCATTTATGAGGCCACTGTCACCCTGATACCTAAACCATATAAGAACTCAACAAAGAATTTCATAACAATTTCCCTTATGAATATTGATGCAAAAATATTCAATAAATTTTCATAAACTGAGTCTAAGAACACATCAAAAACATCATTCACCATGATCAAGTAGGCTTCATGCCAGGGATGCAGAGAAAATTCAATATACAAAAATCCATCAACATAATCTATAATATAAACAAACTGAAAGAAAATCACATTGTCATCTCATTCAATTCTTAAAAAGCCTATACAAAATCCAACAGTCCTTCATGTTAAACATCTTGGAGAGATCAGGGATTCAAGGCACATACCTAAACATAATAAAATCAATAAAAGTAAGTCAATGGCCAATATCGAATTAAATGGATAGAAACTTAAAGCAATCCCACTAAAATCAGGGACAAGGCAAGGCTGCCCACTCTCTCCCTATCTATTCAATATAATTCTTGAGGTTCTAGCTAGAGCAGTAAGACAACAAAAGGAGATCAAGGGGATATAATCTGGAAAGGAAGAAGTCAAAGTATCACTGTTTGCACATGATATGATAGTATCCCCCATCAGTGATCCCCAAAATTCTACCAGAGAACTCCTACAACTAACAAACACCTTCAGCAAAGTGGCTGGATACAAAATTAACTCGAAGAAATCAGTAGCTCTCCTTCATACAAATGATAAATAGGATGAGAAAGAAATTAGGGAAACAACACCCTTCACAATAGCCACAAAAATATAAAATAACTTGTAACTCTAATCAAGAAAGTAAAAACTATATGACAAGAACATCAAGTCTCCGAAGAAAGAAATCAAAGAAGACCTCAGAAGATGGAAAGATCTCCCATGCTCATGGATATGTAGGATTAACATAGTGAAAATGGCCATCTTACCAAAAGCAATCTACAGATTCAATGCAATTCCTGTCAAAATTCCAACGCAATTTTTCACAGACCTTGAAAAAGCACTTCTCAACTTCATATGGAAAAACAAAAAAACAGGATAGTTAAATCAATCCTGAGCAATGAAAGAACTTCAAGAAGAATAACCATCTCCGATCTCAAGCTGTACTATGGAACAATAATAATTAAAAACTGCATTGTATTGGTATAGAAACAGACAGGTTGATTAACAGAATTGAATAAAAGACCCAGAAATAACTCCCACACACCTTTGGACAGTCAATTTTTGATAAAGAAGCCAAAACTGTACAATGAGGGGAAAAAGCATCTTTAACGAATAGTGCTAGTCTAATTGGATATCTGCATATAGAAGAATGCAAATTGATCCATATTTATCATACTGCAAGGAATTCAAGTCCAAATGGATCAAAGGCCTTAACATAAAACTGGATACACTAAATTTAATAAGGAAAAAGTGGGGGAAATGGCTTGAACTTATTGGTTCAGGAGACAATTTCCTGAACAGATCACTAATGACTCAAGGTCTAAGATCAACAATTGATAAATGGGACCTCATGAAACTGAAAAGCTTCTGTAAGGCTAAGGACACTGCCAATAGTAAGGCAGCCCCAATTAAATGTTGTCCTTATAAGATATGCCTTGGTCATGGTGTCTGTTCATAGCAGTAAAACCTTAAGACAGTTACAGTGGGTTGGGTTGTGGGTTGGTTCTAATGCTATTTTTGTTAATTCAGCTCCCTAAGTCACACAAGAACCCACATGTCTGCCTGAAAGATGCTGAGGGGCCCTGCCCCCAACTGGCTCTAGTTGATAAATAAGTTGCCAGTGGCAGGGAGACAAAGGTGGGATCTTAAATTTCCTGGGCAAGAGACTAACGAGAGAGAAAGAATGTTTGGAATAGCCATGATGGAGAAGCAGAATCATCAAGCAGAAACATCAAGCCTGAGAACTATAAGAGAAGAAGCACACAACCATACAACCATGTAAGAACTGACGAAGCGTGACCTTAAGGGCCGCCCCCTCAACTGGGTCTGGGGTAGCAGAGATGAAGTATAGATTTTAGTAATTAATAATTCAGGAATATTGGAGGGGAGGCATTAGCAATGATGACATTTGGGAGTGGCCCAATCATTGAGCTTAGGATATATTAAAAATAAGGCTACATGCATGTATGTCTTTCATTTGTGAATCCAAAACATTTGGGCAGGTAGCGAGGAGCATGTGCACCCACCAGGGAGTTTGGAACAGAATAACATACTACAAATTTAATCCAGCAGTCTCCCATGACATGTTAAGTTTAACAGTTACACCAGCACAAAAGCTAAGAAAACCAGGCAAGAAATCAAAGACCCTGTTCTTCCTGTAATGGATCAAATGTGGTATCATCCTCCTTTTGAGATCCCAGGAAGCCAGGTATTGTGGAGAGATGATTCTCCTGAGGGATAAAGAAGAGAAATTAAGTCCAGACCTCAGACCTAGAACATAGTACCAGGCCCATTTCTACAAGACTCAGTGCTAGGGAAAGACTCCTACTATCAGTCTGAGTTGTTGGAACTAATCCAGCAGTTCTTATAAGCATTTATAAACATTAATAAAAGAAGACTTTGGTGGTTTGAATATGCTTGGCTCATGGGAAGTGGCACTATTAGGAGGTGTGGCCTTGTTGGAGGAAGTGAGTCACTATGGGGATGGGTTTTAAGGTCCTATGCTTAAACTCTGCACAGGACAGAAGAGACACCCTCTTGGCTGCCTGAAGAAGATAGTCTCCCCTGGTTGTCTTTGGATCAAGATATAGAACTTCTGGCTCCTCCAGCACCATGTCTGCCTGTACACTGACATGTTTTTGCCCATGATGATAATGCACTGAACCTCTGAAACTATAAGCCAGCCCCAGCTAAATGTTGCCTTGGTCATGCATCTCTCCACAATAATAAAACCTTAACTAAAACAGAAATTGGTTCCATGAACTGGAGTATTGGTGTGATGGGCCTGACCATGCTCTTGTTTGGAGGAATGTACATTGGGGAACTTTGGATTATGAAAGTAGTGGAATGCTTTAAGTGGGACTTAACGAGCCATACTAGTGGGAATATGTAAGGAATTGGTGCTGAGTGTGAAGTAAACTGTTCAGTCTTGGCTTAAGTGGTTTCAGAGAAGAATTTTAGTATGTTTCCTAGAATCATTTTTGTGATATTTTGGTGAAGCCTGTGGCTGCTTTTTTGCCCTTGTCTGAAGACTCTACCTGAGGCTAAGGTAAAGAGATTTAGATCAACCTTTTATTATTCAATGGCTTTTCTTAGCTCAAAGTTTCAAAGTTCTTCCACAGTTCCCAAAACAAATGGTCAAACATGTTGCAGCAATACCTTATTATCCTGGTAACAATTTCTGTCTTGATTAAGGTTTCTATTGCTGTGATGAAAGACCACCCTAAAAGTAACTTGAGAAGCAAAGGGTTTACTTCACTTACAATTCCAGATAACAGCTCATCACTAAGGAAGTAAGGGCAGGAACTCAATCAGCCCACAATGGGTTGGGCCCTCCCACATCACTTAATTAACTAAATGCTTACAGCCAGATTTTATGGAGGCCTTTTCTCAATGATGGTTCCCTTCTCTCTGGTGACTCTAGTTTATGTCAAGTCAACATAAAACTGGACAGCATACAGACTGAAGGAGATTTTCTTTTACCCAATGAAATCAATGTAACAGCCAAAACCACTTGTGATGCTCAGTATGTTTGCATCCCTTTCAACTGGGTAGACTACAATGTTCAGTTTAATTATCCATTTGCAGCATTATACTGGAAGTCATTGACAGTGCAATAAGCCAAGGAAAAGAGGCGAAGGTCACACAGATTAAAAAGAAATTAAAGTGTCACTGTGTGTACAACATGATTGGCAATATACAATATCCTAATAAATCAACATAAAATGCCAAATGAGTTTTTAAAGTTGCAAGGTACAAAGTCTGTATGCAAATAATCTTTTCTAGAATACAGGAAATCTTAATACCAGCAGTTAGCAACCAAACCAAAAAAAAAAAAAAAGCGATTTACAAGCACCAACAAAAATTAAATACTATTTGTATATAAGCCAGCAATATACTTGAAAACCTAAAACAAGTAGAGAAATATACTATATCCATCAGTTAGAAGACTTCTTAAATCTGTAATATTGATCAGGAATATCAATGTAATAAAAATAAAATTTAAAGAATATATATTTAAGATATTTATATTTTATTCTAAAATTTATATTGTGGTAACAACTAAACAAGACGATTTTTTTTTAAAGGGAAAAACAAAAAAAAAATGGAAGACAGGTAGACAAATTTTTATCCAGCAACATGTCTGCTCAGGGATGGAATCATTTCCAAAGATAAGATTTAGCTGAAATGATATGCCCTGGGTTACAGTATGATACAACTGGAATATAGACATGCCCTTAGTATACACCTTTAATCACAAACAATGTAGGTAAGGTTAGTTTGTACTAGGAAGTGGCCATCTATGAAAGTGATATCTAATTGAGAGGAGGACAAAGTAACACATTAAAGAAAGATTTGACAGAATGAGTCAGAGATAGGATATGCTCAACTCAAATGAGAAGAGCAGAGGAGGAGAGACTACTTAAGAGCATTGAGGGGGTGTAAAGGAGTGGTGTGATGGCTTATGGTATGTAGAGCAGAGTTTTACAGAGAAAGGTTGTGGAGAGAACAAGCTAGACCCAAATAAAGACAGAACAAACCAGAAAATGAGAAGGAGCCAGAAGTTAGAACAGATATGAGGCCTATGAGGCCAGGCAGAGCAGTTAAGTCAGAAGTAGAGAGAAAGTGGACTGAATCAGTCAGTTTGGAAGATTAGTTTGTAAGAAGCTTAGAAACTTCCAGGCCTAGGCCTAGGGATAGTTAGAACAGAGAAGGAAATGCTCTGGTCCCAGCCCAAGTCATGTGTTCACACAGCTTGGGTATGGCTTTCATCTCATCACTTCATCTGAGGAAATAAAAGTGATAAAGATATATTACCTAACTCAAGACTACACAAAGTTTCTAGAACCAAGATGATACAATACTTGCATCATGGCAGGCAGATAGTTCAAGGTATAGAATAAAGAATCCAGCCACAGACTCACATGTATAGAGACAGTACATTTTCAATAAAAATACAGTAGTGAAATTGATGGGGAAGAGATAACATTTTAGAAAAACTGTGCTGGGGTAACTCTGTCTCCCCCTTTTATGTGAGAATATGAATGAGCTTCTGTAATTACAAATAAATGAATAGTGTCCTATACCCAGTTAACAGCTATAGCCAACTTTCATACTTTCAAATAATGTTCTTCATGTGACCACTTCTTCACTGAGGATCAGAAGAACATAAATTCAGCTTTTTTGGTGGGAAAGGGGGCTTCCACAAAATATTAAATGAATAAAACGCAGGTAGATGGAAAAGTAAATGCAGGCTTTTGGAATAGCCCATGGGAGCATCTATTGTGGAAGGTGTTGTACAGCAAGTTTTGTGGAAATAATTTCACTTTTGGAATGAAAATATTGAAATAAAAGTGAACAATGATTCTATTTACTTGCTTACATTGCCACCATTATTTTACATTATTTTTGACAAAAAATATAACAATAAAATGTGTTTCTCTTCTGACTTCCTTTCCTACTTCCCCCATCGAATGTCCTTTTGTTATGATTTTAAATGTTGGCTTGTTTATTTATTCATTTGTATATCTGTGTGTGTCTGTGTGAAGGTCAGAGGACAATCTGTGGGAGTTCATTTTCTCATTCAGTCTTGTAGGTCTGTGGGATCAAATGCAAGTGGTGTCCTCAGCAACAGGCCCCAGTTCCTGCTACGCTATCCCACAGACCCGCAAACATTCTTGAATTTATAAATGTTTAAAATCCATTGTTAGAAAATAAAAAACTGAATTTGTTAGCAGCTACTGTTTCTGATTTTGACAGTTTGCTCTTTAGTTGATGTGTAAAGAGAATTCTTATTTAATGTCCTTTGGATTTTTTTAAAAATGCAGATTTAGAATCATGATAATGTCTGTTGGTCACAGCAGTTGTCACAATAGGACACAGAAATAGAATATTTAGCTGTCGGGGGCTAAGCTATTCTGGGACTTTCCCTGAGGCTTAGGGAAAGGAACTTACCTCATTCCTTGTCTAAAAGGGAACATAACTTGGCAGAGCCAGTCCAGTTTTGGCCTGAGGCAGGGTCTTTGGAGTCTATGTCTCTCTCCTACAGAAAATCAAAGCCTGCTTCTCAAAAACTGAAGTTGTCTATATCTAGATATAATTCAATTATGCTCACCACTATCACTGATTTATGAAAGCCAAGGATTTTTAGGTATTAATAGCCACAAAATTTAATTATATTCTAACTTATCCAAACTTTATAGATTCTTACAGTTTTCCTGAATAATCTTGCCTTACTCAGCTGTAGTTGGAAATTTAAGAGAGCTATTGTACCTGCCATAAACTCTGGAGTGACGGTACACCTAGGCTTTGAAGCGATCTTTTGTAAATAATCAGTGACTCACCCTTATTTGAGATTTATGGAGTTGACTTTCTTATAGGAGCTTCAACTCCTACAAATGCCTTCAGTCACAAGACATTCCTGGCAAGCCAGGTAGTCTTGTAATGGCTGAGAAATGCTTGGATGTTCCTTCGGACAACATCTACATCAGATCAAAAATCCTGGTGTTTAAAAATTGGCTTGCTAAAAATACCTTTTGTGTAACAACTAAGAAAAATGTTTCTGCAAGGCTGTTTGGGGTTCAGTCCACTGAGGCTGACCTCCCTGCTCCTCCAAGGCTTCATTACATCCTCAACTCTCTCTCTTTTTTGGTACTCCCTTGTGAAACAGTTAACTGACACTTGTGAAACAGTTTACTGACACTTGACTAAAGTAATATGTATTAAGTACCTAGCATGTGAGATTAGGTCCTTAGTAAGTATTAGGTATTATCATTACCAGCAACTAACCATCTTTGGGAAACAGAAAGAGGCATTATGCAACTAAACAAGATGCTTGTCCAATGATTTTAAATGATGTCTTTAAACCTTTGTCTGGAAACTTCTCCCTGGAAGGTTGCCAAATACAATAACCAAAAAATACAATAATGAATGATGTTAGAGCTTTCTTCTCAGTGAAGTTGTTACCATAAGATTTACAAATTTTCCAAATTTTTCTATAAATCAATAATAAAAATGTAGGTATTGATAAGCCTCTATTTCTCTAGGAGAAGGGTGGAGAAGAAGAGGGGAGGACACTGGAAATATGGATGTGTGTTGTCTTGAATAATGGCCATTAAAATCCTAGAATCTTCAAAGTAAGATATATTAACCAATAGTTGAACATGAAATATGAATTGAAGTATAACAAGACCCAGGTGGGAAAGGAATAAGATATAGTCTGGTCTCTAATGGATATAAGGGTTATAGACACCTTTTGGTAGGTAGAACAAAGGAAATAAATTACAAAATAAAAAAAAAGAAGACATGGCTACCATTCTCCAGGAGGCAATGAACTAGAAACACAAGTGTTTGAAGAGAGAAGCATTTTCTGAGAGAGATACAACAGCCACAGGACATTTCTATCAGGATAACAGGATAAGCAGTATTGCACACTCACTATACCTAGCAGTTATTTCGGTCACAAGGCTTTATATACAGACTCTAACCATTGTTACTTGCACTAATGTGATTTCAGGTGGGTTTTTGTTGTTGTTTGCAGTAAATAAATGAGTCAAATCCAATGGCTCTGCAACACAGACCCCGATGTTTCTGATGGATGGCAGAACTGAGTATTTCTCACTAATGCTAAGAAATATCACACTGTTCCTAGCACTCCTAAACTCTAAAACGCATTGGCAGGGTCAGAAACAAGACTATGAACTTGGAAATAAAATAGATATTCGTTCTCTCATTTAGACGGGTTGACCTGTGTGACCTGGAGAAGAGGGTGTGGTTGTACAGGCCTAGTGTCCTCCTGGCTGCTTTTCCATTTGTTTTCATCAGCCAGGAGATTCTGTGACCGGTGGCTACTGGTCAACTCATCGAATGATCCATGAGTCAAACTTGTCTCAAAACAGGGACAAGGAAAGATTTTTGAACAATGAAGACAATTATCATCAAAGACTCACCACTGTGTATCTATTAACATTTTATAACAGGATTTCTGTTTTATGGGAATAAAAATTTTGTTCTTTATTCACTTTCAAAAGAGTTTTCCTCTTATAAATCTGAAAAACCTATGAGAGCTCAGGCATTTCATCTGTTTCTGTTTGTTTACCACAGCTCCGTCAGTTGACTATTTAATATTAACAGAGAAACTATTCATGCTTGATATAGCTAATTAGCAAACATTTCAACAGTGTAAATGTTTCCTAGCTAAAACCATTTTTAAAAATGTTTGTAAATAAATATATCTGCTAATTATATATTAAAGCTTATTTGTGAGAAAAGAGTTTTCCTTACATTATAATGATTCCATTATCAATAGAAAAAGAGTCAGAGGGTAATCCAGCAATATTCCAGGCTCGGATGGTCACGGCTTCTCCCAGCGTACCCATAAGAGAGTAGTCATCTGAACAGGGAATGTCTCTTTCTTTACATGACTGTGTCCACTCCTTGGTTTGGTTCTTCAAAATATTCACAGAAAAATATAGACATGAGTTGTTGGACAGCTGCCAAAGGAATACCATCTAAACTCTATTTACTGAGAAAACCAACTACTGTTAAAGCTTCACCTGGAACATGATTTTAACAAAACTTTTTCAAATAAAATTATAATGAAGAAAGTAAGCTATGTGTTCTAATAAGCAATGACATAAGGCCCAGATGGACCACATGACAATGTTGCAATTTTATATCGAAAAAGAACAATTACTGTGTATTATTCTAAAGTTGAAACTTACAAAGTTGACATTCTTTGGCTTTGTTTCATTTCTGTTGCTATGATAAAATCACTGAGCAAAAATTAAGTTGGGGGAAAATGGGTAAATTCTGCTCCCAATTAAATTCAAGGTGGAAGGGCTTAAGGCAGCTGGTCACAGTCACAGGCAAGAGCAGAGTGAGGATGGATGTACCCCTTCCTCTGCTGCTCACCTCACTCTGCTGCAGGAAATGGTGCTCCCCACATTCACAGTGGATCATCCCACCTCCAGTAATCCAGTTAAGAAAATTTCTCACAGGCTTCTTCATGGTCCACCCTGGTATAGACAACCCCTAACTGAGATGCCCTTTATAAGTGATTATAGGTTGTGTCAAGTTGATAGCTAAAACTATCATATTCTCCATGCATGTATATTTAAATTATAAACGTACAAAAAATACTGTATTATTTATAATACAAAACTGAAGCCGTGGAACAGGTAGAGGACACAGAAAACATTTACTTCTGTCTCCCATGTGCTCTATAGGGAGGATTACCTGAAGTATATTGAGTTGTAATAAGGGTCAGGGAACACTTTGAATTCTGCCCTCTCTACCAGAGGAACGCTCTTTTATGGTGACCAAAAACAAGGAAAGTGTCAATACTAACGTTCATACTAACTTTCGAGTTCATGTTACAGACAAAAAGCTTCAGAAACAGTCAAAGACATGACTGGGAAGGAAATAGAAACAAGCAAAAAGACAGTGTCCATAAGCAAACTGGGAAAATGAATATGCATGATGCTTGTATCTGTTTTGGGCCAATGAGAGTGGTGTGTGTGTGTGTGTGTGTGTTTTGTTAATATTATCTAGAATGTCTAATATCTCTATTAGAGGTAAAATTACAAGTGACACTGTTTTCCTCCTTGGATCCCATCAGTAGTACATAATTTCAAATTCTTAATCTATTAATGATGCTAATTTTTAATTACTTAACCAAAGCCAGGCTTCTGTTTCATAATTATGTGTGATTATTTGTCCTTTAAATCTTAGACTATTTCACAAAGATACTTTGATGAGTCAGAAGCAGAGTTCTCTTATAGCTGTTTAAGTGTATGTCAGGACTTTCACTGGGAGGAACTGCTGCAGTTGGATCAGCAGTTTATAATACAGTAGGTGGGATGGCATGAGCTAGATTTCATGCACTTCCTGGGGATCACACATCTGAGTAATTCATATGGGCATAACAAGAGGTTTCCCTTCAAAACATGAGTGATTCGAGGGCCTCTGAAAGTTGTCTATTGTCCTGAAGGAGTGTTAGAGCCTAAAAGGAAAATTACTGGGCTCAGGGCTTAGCAAACTGCACAGAAAAACATGGATGCTCTACCCATAATTGAGAACACTGAAGACAGCAGTTGTGAGGTATTTTGCTCCTTGATTCTGTCCATTTGCAATTAACATTTCAGCCCTTTGTTGGGAGACACCCAGTGATTAGGAAATTGCCTCTAGTTTTTGTCGAGTACTCATTTGTGTTAGTTTATGTCATAAATTCATCTTTTCATATTTTATTCTGTAAGGTATAGTTCTATCAATTTTTGTGAAGTTGAAATTGCCCACAATTTGGCAGCACCCTATCTTGAATTTTTTGTCTGTTCCCCCATGTTCCCATCTTTTTCCGAGCATTTCCTGGTGTTTTCTCTAAGATAAATTTGAGGCTCTTTCAGTAACATATAAAATAACTGAGCATCAGGTGTGATGTGGTGTGGTGTGGCACTTCTAGTGCTCAAGCAACAGGTAAGTGCTCAGTGGGGGTCACTGAGATGCCCAGGAGTGTGCTTTAATCTAACAGAGATGGGAGTGAGCCCCTGCTAGCCCTCCATTGTTCCCAGTCCATGTGGGAGGACAGAGTCAAGTGACCATGGTCCTTGTTCCCACCTCTCTCTCTAACTAGCTTGATGGCTCTGCCTGGGGAATTGTCTCAAGTTTTATAAGTTTCCTTGTCTAAAGCTGTTGAGCAGAATAACCCATGACTAACCAGGTAAGTTAAATGTTAACCACCTGAGCTAGATATATGATGATAATGCCCCACTGAACAATGTACAAAAGAACGGGCCAGAACTGAAAACTGGAAGGTTGTGAAAGGATATAAAAATTCATAGAGAAGCTTGAGACCCCCTCCCCCATCTTAATTAAGGTTGGCAGGTTCACAGGCCTAGGTTCCAGGAACTAGCTGGCCACCCAAAGAAAGAACTAGCCTGGAGGCAAGTCATCGAGGTCGGTCCAACAAAGAATAGCAGAACTAATAATACAGGTTGGCCAAGTCACCCCGGGAAGTGACTGACCACGAGGTAAATGACTAGGTTAAGGTCACATTCCCGAAAAGAATGTATACAGGATGTTACTCACTCCTCACCCTGGTCTGTGACTAAATGAATAATAGGTTGAAACTTTCCAACTATTTTTATGATGTAGGTTGGGATTTCTCCACTGTCCCCTCCTGGTTTCCCCCTTAACCCCCCCCCACCCGGTTTGCTGTTTTCTCCTTTAAATACCCCTTGTCCCCTAGCCTCAGGGTCAATGCTCCTATTTTGAGCCTCGGCTCAGCCAACTGATCCCCAAATAAAGCCTCTTGTGGTTACATCAAAATCGGTGTCTCATAAGTCATTGGGTGGCCGTAACCTCCTGTGGTTTGAGAGGGGGGTCTCCTCTATCCGGGAGCCTTACAGTTGTTGCACCTCTGTGACCTTAGCAAGGTAAACAGAGGCCTCCAAAGTGAAAAGGCTAAAAATAGAAGCTCCATCTATACAAGGATTTTAAAGTTTGTTTTTAAAACTTGAATAGTCAAAGAAACCGTAATGGAAAAGGGTGGGGGGGACTCAGTTCTGCTTCCAGAAAAGTCCTCAGTGAGGCTCGGTGAACACAAAATGGAAGTATGCTAAGGGAAACCGAGAAGCCCTTGATTAAAATCAGTAAAGGTCGTCTGGTCTCCACTGCTAATGTTCCAGCCTTTGACGTGGCTTTAGAATGACTTATTACGATCCATGCTGAGCTGTTGAAGCATGGAGCCCTCAAACAGGTGTGTGCATGTACATGTGCACATGCATACACACACACACACTCACAAACACACACAAACACCCTGATTCCTTTACACTTAGTTAGGAACTAAAAATTCATCTAAATCAATCAGTTCAAAATTAGATTTTAAAACAGTATTTCATACAAGCATCTTTTGGCTACCAAGCAATTTACAGGATGTCTAACATTTTTTGAGTACAAATCATTTAAAAGTATTCTGTTTTTCCTTGCAATAACCAAAAATTAACACAAAACGAAAACAACACAGATGGGTAAAAATTCCCTCAAGTTCCCCACTAGCAGCAGCAGCAGCAGCAGCAGCAAACAGACCTGAGGTTAATGTTGCAATGATGGGGGAAAGCAAGGAAGAGCCCCAGAGGCATCCCTCACCTGTCTGTAGTTAGATGTAAAGGCCCCCAGGTAGGCGACAACCCCTGAGGAGATGAGGATATCCCCTGTCAGGTTGATGTACAGGTGCCCGAGCTCCAGGGCGGAGTTGCTCCATCGGGTTTTCTCACCTCCCAGGCCCCCGATCAGCTGCTCTGCTCGCTCTAGCTTTTTGCTGCACAAATCAACCTCAAAAATAAAGGTGAGCTTTTATCAACATCTACAAGTGAAAAGGCTGAAAACTCTGCAGATTTCCCAACTCAAGAGGTAAGTTTTCTCAATTACAAACTAGACTGAAGTTCTTAAAAGCACGTTGACAAAGAAAAGCACGATTCGTCTCACTGAGATACAGAAATTTGGTGACATTGTGACTTTAAAAAAGAAGTCACTTCAATAAGCTTTTCAGGATTTCTACAGAGCATCTAATATATAACAGTGCATGCAATGCTAAGGAAATGACCTCCCACACAAGAGACTGAGATTAAACTAATAACAAACATTCTCCTGCAAATATGGATTTTTTTAAAAATGACAAAAATGGGGAGGACTCTGAATAAAGCAGGTTAGAGAGCTTTTGCACAGCATGCCAAGGGCCCAGGTTCCAGCATTGGCACTATATTTTAAATATTTTATAAGTGTGTCTCCTTATTTAACTTAGTGTGTTTAAGGTTGCTTTTAAAGGTTAAAAGTTTTAGCAATTTACACTTATTTACAAAGCACAATCTTTCAGGCTGTTAAATGGCATCGTTGTCCTCCCAGACACCCACAATTAAGCTCCAAAGGGACCATCAATCACTAGATAAAAGCCTGCTTTCTACATTGGACAATCAGCCCAAAGTTTATTTCACACAATTAAACAATTCAATAAAAAGGGAAAGGGGCAGATGTGTATTGAGGCGGCCTGACGTGGGGAAAGGCACCCACACCTGTATAAGATCAGCATTCTACAGAATGCTTAGACTGAGGCACTGTAATTCAATTTTTAAGTGATAGCATCATTATTATTTTAAAATAAAATCAACTTATTTATTTTACTTTTTAAAAAGTACTTTAATAGTAGTAGGATTGTATCCCTACCCCTGTTTGCCTCTCTTAGCTCCTCCTATATCCTCTCAAATTGATAGCCCCTTTCTATCTATCTATCTATCTATCTATCTATCTATCTATCTATCTGTGTGTGTGTGTGTGTGTGTGTGTGTGTGTGTGTGTGTGTACAACATACTTTGCTGAGTCCGTTTTTCTTGTTGGTGTATACACAGTTTCTAGGCTGTCTACTCTGCATTGAACAAACAATAAGGGGGCTCATCCCAGGGAGAGGCTAACTCTCCCTCTCTGCCTGTGGTTCTTTGTCTAGGAGTGGAGCCTCCTAACCCCTTCCACGTTAGCATGTCCATTGATACTGCCAGTGCTTCAGCCTTGTTTATGCAGCCATTCCTAGGAGAGACAGTTTCAGAGCAGACTCCCTGGTATTCTGACTCACTCGCTCAGTCATCCTCCTGCTGCTCCATTCACAGTCATCAGGAAATAGGGACAGCCTAAATGTCTTTCAACAGGTGAACGGATAATGAAAATGTGGTACACATCCACAATGGATACTACTCAGATGTAAAGAAAAGAGAAATTAAGAAATTTGCAGGTAAGTGATAGACCTAGAAAAGATTACATTGAACATAGCTCAGACCCAGAAAGGCAAACATCCTTACTCGTAAAAGAGGCTAAGTAAAGTTTGATTAGGGATTCAAACTGTGCAGTTTTATAACGGAGAATTCCAAGATCAGAAAGAGAGAGATTTACATTATTTTGGAGTAAGAATTTGTCTTATGCATTTTCCCAATACTGGTAGCCATTATTTAACTAAATGCTTTTTTAAATTAAAAGATGTAAAATATCACTTCACCTACAGGTAGGCTTGAAAAAGCACAAGGTTTGTAATGGGTGATAATTTTGATGTTTCCCAAACTAACCCTTTGTTATTCAGATTTCCCACCTTAAGGAATCTCCCCCTTCCAGGATTCCTTACTGTTGTTCCTTCAACATTGCTCAAAACCAAGTGGATCAGATCTCAGACTACAACAATGCTACCACTGGAAAACCCTAAAGGAAATACTCTTGTGACTTCCTTTTCCAAAAAGAAAAAAAAGAAAGGGAAAGACATTTACTATAAATATATGCATATGTTTTATATTTTCCAACTTTTTTTTTTACAAAAACCTGAAAATTTCAAACACATAGCAAAGTTGATGAATGTTTCCAGTCAGCAACTATATACTCACTTAGTGGTTATATTGTTCAAATAAAATATAATCATGGCCAGTTAACAGGTTATGTCTTAAAGATGGACATAATGTCTTATGTGTATTCAAATACAGATTACAGGGTAGATATTAGAAGCAAAAGAAGTGCGTTACTGGCTCAGGCCATAGACAACTACTAGAAGCTGGGTTGTCCATGAATAAATGGCTTAACCTTTCTGTGCTTTGGCTTCCTGAAAATACCCCAAGAAGATTGGTGGTCTCAGAAGGGTGAAAAGTGAATGACTGGTGCTTTGTGGACCAAAGGGCCAATACTGGTGTTTAAAGTCACATGATCATGTTTTACATGCCAGAACCACTCCAAGTTCCAGGGCCATGTAAAACCAGGTATTGGGTAGGTCTGGCCTTGGAATCATAACACCCTAATCATGGCCCAGAAGAAAAGAGGATTGACGAATTTTGTGCTAGTCACAATGTCTTTCTTATTTCCAAGGTGATGACCTCGGCTCACATTTGCAACTGTCAGCACCTACCTGGTTTTCCAGGTCTGCTTTCTTCTGCTTATTCAACTCAAGTGTGTCTTGAAGCTTGGCCAGCTTGTCCTGAACCTCCTGCAGGGCAGCCTGCTTCTTTCTAAGGCCTTCCATAGCAATCCTCAGCTCCCCTTCGGCTGCAGCCAGCTTTATCTTTTTGGGAGCTACAATTTTTGCCACTCTACAAAACAGTTTGGAAAATTAAATTCCTCCAAACATATGAAGCTTTGTAACATAAATCTACCTTCTAAAAATTCTTTGCAAGGACTTAAGGTACTTCTTTATGCAGAACTTATACCTAATTGTAGAGTCCATATTTCATCTAAGAGTCAAATCTGATGCAGAGTGTGAAAAATGATAGCTAAGACTTTCAGGGTAAGAGAGCAGGTAAGGAGCTGGCCTGGAACTTGCAGCCTAGGCTAAGATAGCTGGTCAGAAAGTTCCAAGGCTCTGCCTATCACTGCCTGCCCAGTGCCACCATGCTCAGCTTCTCTTATGTGCTTCAGTGGATTGAACACAGGTCCTCGTGCAGTTAGACAAGCACTTTACAGACTGAGCTGTCTCTCCAGCCCAAATATCTGTATGTCCAAAAGCTGGTAATAGAAGCTGTGTCCTGGTTCCTGCTAGGCTACTTCTCTACCATGCAGCTGTACCCCAACCTCTTCCCTATTTTAAATAAAATTTACATTTGTAAGATATAAAAAAAAATCAATCTTTACTACCACACCATAATTTTGTTTATTTTTAAGTGACTTAGTAAAACTTCAGTACTTCCTCAATTTAATTTTTCACCATAGTAAATAGACAAAAGCTTTAGTAAAGAGTATTCTAACTCCCAAAACTTTAATGACCATTAAATTACATATTATGTCCTTCT
The DNA here is from genome assembly GCF_004785775.1 of Grammomys surdaster. NCBI lineage: Eukaryota > Metazoa > Chordata > Mammalia > Rodentia > Muridae > Grammomys > Grammomys surdaster. Next base: position 7,849,934 of record NW_021604613.1, read on the forward strand.
TGGTCTGGGCCCGAGCACTGAGCAGATCCTGGGCGGCAGCTCTGCATCTAATCTCACAAAACCCAGAGGAAGCAGGGCTCTCAGGTGCTCTAACTCAGGCAGTAGCTTAGGTAAGGAGACAGCAACACCCGCCCCAAACAGAGAGTAACTGGGACCAACTGGGACCCAGGAACTCACTCCTGGGCCGGAGCACTGGTTCCTTCCAGTCGGTGCCCCAACACTGAGCAGATCTTGGGCCTCAGCTCTAACTCCAACAGCAACACCCACCCCAAACAGTTCTGACACAACCAAGATAATAGGAAAGACAAGCTCCAGTCAGAAACAGCGTAGGTAGCACTAAGATCCAGATGGTAAAAGGCAAGCACAAGAACATAAGCATCAGATACATAGGGTACTTGGCATCATCAGAAACCTAGTTCTCCTACATTAGAAAGTCCTGAACTCCCCATATCACCAGGAAACCAAGAGTCAGATTTAAAATCACCTCTAATGATGATGATAGAGGATTAAAGGACATAAATAACTCTCTCAAAGAATTTGAGGAGAACACAGATAAACAGATAGAAGCCCTTAAAGAGGAAACACAAAAATCCCTTAAAGAATCACGAGAGAACACAACCAAACAGGAAAAGGAATTGAACTAAACCATCCAGGACATAAAACTGGAAGTGGAAACAATAAAGAAATCACAAAGGGAGACTACCCTGGAGATAGAAAACCTAGGAAAGAAATCAGGAGTCGTAGACACAAGCATCACCAACAGAATACAAGAGATAGAGAATTTCAGGTGCAGAAGATACAATAGAAAATATTGACACAACTGTCAAAGAAAAGGCAAAATGCAAAAAGTTCTTAACCCAAAACATCCAGGAAATCCAGGACACAATAAGAAGACAAAACCTAAGGATAATAGGTATAGATGAGACTGAAGATTCTCAACTTAAAGGGCCAATAAATTAAACAAATTTATAAAACAAAATTATAGAAGAAAACTTCCCTAACCTAAAGAATGAGATGCCCATAAACATACAAGAAGCCTACAGAATGCCAAATAGACTAGACCAGAAAAGAAATACCTCCTGTCATATAACAATCAAAACACCAAATGCACGAATCAAAGAAAGAATATTAAGCACAGTAAGGGTAAAAGGCCAAGTAACATATAAAGGCAGACCTATCAGAATTATACGAGACTTCTCACCAGATACTATAAAAGCGAGAAGATCCTGGACAGATGTCATACAGACCCTAAGAGAACACAAATGCCAGTCCAGGCTACTATACCCAACAAAACTCTCAATTACCATAGATGGAGAATCCAAGATATTTTACTACAAAACCAAATTTACACAATATCATTCCACAAAACCAGCACTTCAAAGGATAATAGTGGGAAAGCTTCACTATAAGGAGGGAAATTATACCCTAGACAGAGCAAGAAAGTAATCTTCTTCAAACAAATCCAAAAGAAGATAGCCACACAAACAATGCCACCACTAATAACAAAAATAACAGGAAGCAACAATATTTTCTCCTTAATATTTCTTAACATCAATGGTCTCAATTCCCCAATAAAAGGACATAGGCTAATGGACTGGATACATAAACAGGACCCAGCATTTTGCTGCATACAGGAAACCCACCTCAGTGACAAAGGCAGACACTACCTTAGAGTAAAAGGTTGGAAAACAATTTTTCAAGCAAATAGTCCTAAGAAACAAGCTGGAGTAGCCATTCTAATATCAAATAAAATTGACTTTCAACTTAAAGCTATCTAAAAGGATAAGGAAGAACATTTCATACTTTTCAAAGGAAAAGTCAACCAACATGAACTCTCAATTCTGAACATCTATGAGCCAAATGCAACAGCACCCACTTTCATAAAAGACACCTTGCTAAAGCTCAAAGCACACATTGCATTGCACACAATAATAGTGGGAGACTTCAACACCCTACTCTCAGCAATGGACAGATCGTGGAATCAGAAAATAAACAGAAATACAGTGAAACTAACAGAAGTCATGAACCAAATGGATTTAACAGATATCTCTAGAACATTTCACCCTAAAGCTAAAGAATATACCTTTTTCTCAGCATCTCATGGTACTGTCTCCAAAATAGACTATATAATTAATCACAAAACAGGCTTCAACAGATACAAAAAAATTGAAAAAATCCCATGCATCCTATCAGATCACCATGGACTAAGGCTGGTCTTCAATAACGACAAAAACAATGGAAAGCCCACATTCATGTGGAAATTGAACAACACTCTACTCAATGATAATGTGGTCAGGGAAGAAATAAAGAAAAAAATTAAAGACTTTTTAGAATTTAATGAAAATGAAGACACATCATACCAAAACTTATGGGACACAATGAAAGCAGTGCTAAGAAGAAAACTCATAGCTCTAAGTGTTTACAAAAAGAAACTGGAGAAAGCATACACTAGCAGCTTGACAATATACCTGAAAGCTCTAGAACAAAAAGAAGCAAATACACCCAAGAGGAGTAGACAGCAGGAAATAATCAAACTCAGGGCTGAAGTCACCCAAATAGAAACAAAAAGAACTATACAAAGAATCAATAAAACAAGGAGCTGGCTCTTTGAGAAAATCAACAGGATAGATAAATCCTTAGCCAGACTAATCAGAGGGCAGAGAAACAGTATCCAAATTAATAAAATCAGAACTGAAAAGGATGACATAACAACAGAAACCAAGGAAATTCAAAAAAATCATCAGATTCTACTACGAAAGCGTACACAAAGCAAAACTGGAAAATCTGGATAAAATGGACAATTTTCTAGACAAATGCCAGTTACCAATGTTAAATCAGGAGCAGATAAACCATCTAAACAGTCCTATAACACCAAAAGAAATAGAAGCAGTCATTAAAAATCTCTCCACCAAAAAAAGTCCGGGACCAGACGGTTTTAGTGTAGAGTTTTATCAAACCTTCAAAGAAAACTTAATACCAATTCTCTACAAAATGTTCCACAAAGTAGAAACAAAAGGAACACTACCCAATTCATTCTATGAAGCCACAATTATGCTTATACCTAAACCACACAAAGACCTAACAAAGAAAGAGAACTTCAGACCAATCTCCCTTATGAATGTCGTTGCAAAAATTCTCAACAAAATTCTTGCAAACCGAATCCAAGAACACATCAAAACACATTATCCATCATGATCAAGTAGGCTTTATCCCAGGAATGCAGAGTTGGTTCAATATATGGAAATCCATCCACATAATCCACTACATAAACAAACTCAAAGAGAAAAACCACATGATCATCTCACTAGATGCTGAGAAAGCATTTGACAAAATTCAACATCCCTTCATGATAAAAGTCTTGGAAAGATCAGGAATTCAAGGCCCATACCTAAACATAGTAAAAGCAATTTACAGCAAACCAGTAGCCAACATCAAACTAAATGGAGAGAAACTTGAAGCAATCCCACTAAGATCAGGGACTAGACAAGGCTGCCCACTCTCTCCCTACCTATTCAATAAAGTACTGGAAGTCCTGGCCAGAGCAATTAGGTAACAAAAGGAGGTCAAAGTGATACAAATTGGAAAGGAAGAAGTCAAAATATCGCTATTTGCAGATAATATTATAATATATTTAAGTGACCCCAAAACTTCCACCAGAGAACTCCTAAACCTGATAAACAATGTTAGCAAAGTGGCTGGATATAAAATTAACTCAAACAAATCAGTAGCCTTCTTCTACTCAAAAGATAAAAAGGCTGAGAAAGAAATCATGGAAACGACACCCTTCACAATAGTCACAAATAATATAAAATACCTTGGTGTGAATCTAACCAAGCAAGTAAAAGACCCATATGACAAGAACTTCAAGTCCCTGAAGAAAGAAATCAAAGCAGATCTCAGAAAATGAAAAGATCTCCCATGCTCATGGATTGGAAGAATTAATATAGTAAAAATGCTATCTTGTGAGGGCAATCTGCAGATTTAATGCAATCCCCATATAAATTCCCACTCAATTCTTCACAGAGATAGAAAGGGCAACCTAAAATTCATTTGAAATAACAAAAACCCAGGATAGTGAAAACTACTGTCAACAATAAAAGAACTTCTGGAGGAATCACTATCCCTGACTTCAAGCTGTGCTACAAAATAATAGTGATAAAAAATTGCATGGTATTGGGACAGAAACAGGCAGGAGAATCAATGGAATAGAATAGAAGACCCAGAAATGAACCCCCCCCCTTTTTTTTGGTCACTTGATCTTTGACAAAGAAGCTTAAACCATCCAGTGGAAAAAAAGACAGCATTTTCAACAAATGGTGCTGATCCAATTGGAGGTCAGCATGTAGAAGAATGCAAATTGATTCATACTTATCTCCTTGTACAAAGCTCAAGTCAGAGCAGATCAAGGACCTCCACATTAAACCAGTTACACTGAAACTAATAGAAGAGAAAATGGAGGAAAGCCCTGAACACATCAGCACAGGGGAAAAGTTCCTGAACAGAACACCAATGCCTTATGCTCTAAGATCAAGAATTGACAAATGGGACCTCATAAAACTGCAAAGCTTCTGTAAAGCAAAGGACACCATCAATAGGACAAAGTGGCAACCAACAGATTGGGAAAAGATCGTTACCAATCCTACATCCGATAGAGGGCTAATATCCAAGGTATACAAAGAACTGAAAAAATTAGACTCTAGACAATCAAATAACCCTATTAAAAAATGGGGTACAAAGCTAAACAAAGAATTCTCAACTGAGGAAACTTGAATGGCCGAGAAGCACCTAAAGAAGTGTTCAGCATCCTTAGTCATAGGGAAATGCAAATCAAAACAACCCTGAGATTCCACCTCACACCAGTCAGAATGGCTAAGATCAAAAACGCAGGTGACAGCAGATGTTGGCAAGGATGTGGAGAAAGAGGAACACTCCTCCATTGTTGGTGGGATTGTAAGCTAGTATAACCACTAAGGAAAGCAGTCTGCTGGTACCTCAGAAAATTGAACATAGTGTTATCTGATGACTCTGCTATACTACTCCTGGGCATATACCCAAAAGATGTTTCAACATACAATAGGGACACATGCTCCACTATGTTCATAGCAGCCTTATTTATAATAGCCAGAAGCTGGAAAGAACCCAGATGTTCTTCAACAGAAGAATGGATACAGAAAATGTAGTATATTTACACAATGGAGTATTACTCAGCTATTAAAAACAATGAGTTTATGAAATTCTTAGGTAAATGGATAGAACTGGAAAATATCATCCTGAGTGAGGTAACCCAATCACAAAGAACACACATTGTATGCACTCATTCATAAGTGAATATTATCCCAAATCTCACAATACCTAAGATACAATGCATAGACCACATGAAACTCAAGAAGAAGAAGGAAGACCAAAGTGTGGGTGCTTTGGTCCTTCTTAGAATGAGTAACAAAATACTCAACCAGAGCTCCCACCTGAGAACCTCCAGCCTGAGAACACAAAGTGAGGGACTCATGGCTCCACCTGTATAGGTACTTGAGGGTGGCCTTGTCAGGCATCAGTGGAAGTGGATGGCCTTGGTCCCTGAAAGTTTGGATTCCCTAGTGTTAGGGAATTCGAGAGCAGGGAGGCAGGAATGGGAGGATGGTGAGAGCACACCTTCATGAAATAGGAGGAGGAGGAGGGTTCGGATAAGGGGTTTGGGGGCGGGAATGGGAGAGAAGATAACATTGAAAGGTAAGTAAATAAAATATTCAATAAAAATAAAACAGATAATGGGTCTGGCAATTGTAGTTGAGCAGTCGAGACCTTTTGTCAACAATTTATTATGGGGATTTTGTATAATCTTCCAGGACAACGTATTGTAGAAGAGGCCCATGGAACTTTAAAAAGATTGGTGAGAGACACTGTTGCTGAGACAAAGAATGATGCCAACCTGTGATCTTGCTGAGCGCCCTGACAAAGGTGACTAGGGAGCTGTATTGGACATATGTTCCTGACCCGCCTTTGCTTGACTATATCCCAGATGGGACAAGCTGCCTTGCATCAAGTTTTTAGACATTATGGGATAGAGAATCAAAAAGAGAAATCATGTCTCTTGTATTCTTCTTTAAAATGACCAGCTATTAAGACTCAATCATGTAGTGGTCTAGAAATCAATCCAATATGGGAAATAACAGTCTCCTTTTGGAAGGATGGATCTGGACTTTGTCAGAGACATATTTGGAAGCTAGCTGTAGCTTGCTATCATGTTAGGATAGCAAGAGATAATGTTGGGACAGGATCTGGATTTCAAACAAGGGTTAGTGCATGTTTTAAGGCTCTTTTAATTGTCAAGCTAAAATTGGTTTTGTCTCTTCTACAGTATTTATTTTAAGTTGCATTGACTGTATAATTTCCAATTATGTTAGTGTGTTGAAACCTGGCATGTCTGCTTCAGGAGTCTATCAACCAGCTTTGGTCTCACTGCCCTGGGTATTAGAAAACCTTGATTCTCTTAAAAAAGCTTGAAAGTGCTGGAAAAAGTGAGTTAGGCTTTAAGCAGAAGCAAGAGGGTAGCAGGCTTGATTATTGATGGTATTACAGCTTTAATTCCATTAATTGCTAGCACCACTGCTTCTGCAATAGCATTGACATAAGGAGTTAGGACAACTATTTTTGTTAACCATCTAGCAAAAAAATATTACTAATGTATTGCATATACAAAAGGATTTATATAGGTATCTGGAACAACAAATGATGCTCTATAACCCATTCAAATTATCTGAAGGAGGTTCAGGGTTCAAGAGTTAGGAGCCATCCCAAGCGTCATGACAAATATCACTGGAGTAGTGTTACTTTTGAAATTCACAATGATTGTCATTATAATTAGAAAAAAGTTTAAAGATACCTGTAGGGTATTTGACATAATCCTAACACCTCTTTAGGTGTGTTAACTTTGCACAGTGAGATTATGAATTTAAAGAATGCTGCTCTGTTGACCTTTGATGCTACAGATAATGCCAATAAAATTATCTATGGCCTGAGCTCAGTATTTCCATTTTGATCAAACCTCAGGAATGGTATATATAGCTTGATCAGGCTAGACCTTCTTGTCCTGGAAATACTTTTATTCCTGCCCACCATGTTAAAGCTTATCTTTAACAACATCAACATGTTGGTAGCCAAAGTACATGGCTTAAACCTGAAAATGGACTCCCAGACAGAGTTATTAAATTAACAGGCTGGCAAGCCAAGAATGGGTAAGATTCTGCACAGAGCCTTATCAACCTAAGATAGAAGTGCATTGCCTTTGATAATGTATATTCCATGATGGGTAAAGAAGGCATTCTTGTCAAAATGACCTAAGACAGGCTCAGTCTTGTTAACGAAATAAAAAAGGGGGAGAGGTGGAGAGCCTTTGGGGCTGCTTGGCAAGAAGCTGACATTGGGCCAAGGACAAGGAAATGGGCTGCTTGGCAGGACTATGACATTGGCCACAGTCAAGGAAGTAGGCTTCAAGCAGGAATCTGACATTAGACTAGAACAAAGAAGTAATTCCAAGTAGGAATCTAAATCATAGGCTACAACAAAGAAGTAATCTCAGGCAGGAACCTATTAGGCTAGAACAAAGAAGTAATTTCAGATAGGAATCTAAATTTTAGGTTAGAACAAGAAAGTAGGCTTCAGACATGAAAATGACCTTGGGCTAGGAAGTAGGCTCAGATACTTTGGTCATCCTGATAAGCCTTTAGAAACAGCGATCATGAGTGTGTTCATGTAACTGGGTTCAATGCCTTGCTTTTTCTTTGACTATTTGTGTTTATTGTCTTGCTTGTTCCTCAAATATTTGCATCTATTGCATTGCTAGACCCTCAACCTAGAACTGACCTTAATACATGCATGTAATCAAAATGATATAAAAGCATAAAGGAAGAGGGAGTATAGGATGGGGGGCTCTAGGGAGGGGAAATGAAGAAAGGGGATGACATCTGTATTGTATATAATTTTTTTTAAAAAAGATATTCTTTCCTTTAGGAGCACCCTCATAGAAGCAAGGGGGAGGAGGTGGGATAGGGGGTTTTCAGAGAGGAAACTGGGAAGGGGGAATAACATTTGAAATGTAAGTAAATAAAACAACCAATAAAAAAAGAAAAGAAAAAACAATAAATTACCTATTACTTTTAACTGTTACAGTTTGGGCTCTAATAAAAATAAAAGCAGAAATTGAGACAGGTGTTTTCTGACAACCTTTTTTCTTACATGGGCTCCTTCCTTTCTCTTGGCTATATGAGTGGGAGGGCAGATCCAGTACCCCAGGCTGGTTTCTCCTCTGCACTTACTTGTCGTAGGAGTCCATTGCGATAACCCACTTGCACAGACCTTCAGCAGCTGTTGAAGCATTCCGAATCTTTTCTGGAACGAAGTCTGGGTTGGGGATATAACTCTTCCTTATAATATTCATATAAGCAGGAGGGATATTGTCCTTGTCATACTCATGAAGTGACTGCAAAAACCTTATGTCACCGAGAAGTCTCTTAGCAGGGCCCCAGAAATCCTCAATTTTCTTCCCTGAACCTGTTGGGTCAGGGATTTTGTCAGCTTTGATTCCTTTCAATATGCAGATAGCTTCCATGACAAGTTTGACACCAGCAGGGGGACTCTTCATGGACTTCACCACAGTGATATCCTTGAAAAAGCAATGATTTTTTTTTATTAATAGAAATAAAGTCTGCTTGTACAGCCATTGTAGTCATATTAACAAGTTCAATCTTTCAAACTAGGCTTTAAGGTATCTTAAGGTACAGAAATTTCCTGTGTTGGGCAGAAATTGCAGCAATGGCAGAATTATGACAAGAATTTTGACAGTCAATTGGGAGGGAATCTTAAAACAACAAAAGAATAATAGTGGGAACTTACAGTGGGGGTGTGGCACAGGCTCTGGAAGGAACCACTATGATGGAGAAAGGTAGAGCAGGAAGAAGAGGAGGTAGAACTAGTGGGGGCGGTTGTGTGGGCAGTGGTGGCAGTGGGGGCAGTGGGGGCGGTGGTGGTGGCGGCGGAGGTGGTGGTGGTAATAGATGTAGTAGCGGTGGTAGTGGTGTCAACTGGCAGCTTTGTCCCTTTTTAAAAATGCCTTTGTCATGGTCCCCCCATGGCAAAGCCTCAGGGGGCACAGCTCTCACCTGAGCAGTCAGGGTATCAAGGGCAGCCAGTGCGGACTCCAGGATGGGTAGGGCTCCGGCCAAGTCAGCATCACATTCATCTTTGATGGCTTTGGCAGCCATGGCTTGATCGTTCGCTACTGTCTCATCAGCTTTCACGATCTTCTCCGTCTTGGCAACCTCCATGGACTCCCTCTCAATCATTATCATCATTTCGTCAACCTCTCTGCTGGCAACTTTTAACTGCGGATGCAGCGCCTCCAGCTCAGTCTGCATAGTGGCCACCTGAGACGAAGCGGAGTCCAGTTTGTCCAAACCCACCTCGTATCTCCGTTTCATTTTCATCACTTCACTGGAAACAAACAGATGAAACGAGGTGAGATGTGCGGATCTGTTTACGGCATCAAGGGACATCCTGCATGCTCTTGAGTCTTTCACCCCTTTTAAGTAACTAAAGGTGTGGTCTAAAAGTCCTGCACAGGTATTAGGTGTGAAAAATAAAAATACAAAATCATTAACAAAACAATGCTGGATTGTACACAGTTATGACCAAACAGTATATTTTAGTTCTTTCTGTGTTTTCAGTGCCTCTGAGCATATAACAAAAGCTCCCGAGAATAAATAAGAACACTGGTAACAAGGCAAAAAGCCTCCTGTGCCAAAAAATAAGAAGGCTCCCTCTTGCATTAGTCTCCACAGGGAGCTGCTTCCAGCAATACTACAGTTCTTGTAACAATCACTTACTTCAAATTGACCTTGATGCTCAAAATACATTATTTTGAATATTGCCATAGATGAAAATATATTCAAAAGTTATTACGTCTTCCCAGCTGTTAGGAAGTTGATGCCAGCCAGGCTGGTCTACATTAGCCTAGGGTACACAATGAGACCTGTATTTAAAATGTATTTAAATTACATCTTGAAATAGGAATTTTTTATTAAGACAAAAGAAGGTTGATATTGAAACAATACTTTTTATGCAAAGTGATTTTTAAAGGAATAACTGATTAGAAATAATTTTAGTCCTTTTAATTTTTATTTTAATATTCTTTTAAATGCTTGTTCATGTATGTTTTCTACTAAGAAAAATCTTATCTATAACAATTCATTTTAAAATATTACATTTATTCAAAGGTGATATATTTCAAAAATCAAGAAAGTAACTGGAGTCAGACACTAGCTTGAGGTATACAAAGTAACCCAGCTTGAGGTGTAAAAAAGAGCCCAGCTTATCATACAAAAAGCAACCCAAAGGAGGAAAAACAAAACCAAGCACTGGCAAGGCTGTGATAGGGAAGGAAAAGAAAGTCAGAAATGTACATTTCTATCATTTGTTGAATTCCCTCTGACAAAGTAAAATATTTGACAAAAATAGAAACAGAAGCACCAGGTCTATGTACAGTCCTGTATTGTGTGTGAGTTCGGCTTCTGTCAAAGCCTGGAGCTCTACAGAGGCTTTGCTCCTGTCAGCATGAGACAGTAGCAGCACTCATCTCAGGTGACACTTTGATAAGGTAAGTGCTGACTTTTGGTCAGGTGACATGTTGACTTGGTTTTCCTGTTATAACTAGCTAGTGAGAGATCTGGGATTTAAGCAATTGAAACGACCACAAACACAAGGTAAGAATTCTAGTTGAAATTAAAAGAGAACTTTAAAATTTTAATTTGCAAGAACATTTGAAAGTGTTCATCAAAGAAGCTTCTCTGTACAGCAAATCGAGCCAATTACAGAAGCCCACTGTACATGATACAAAGAACAGTGGATTGCAGAGAGCCCATCCCTGCTGGACAGATACATTGGAGATATAGCTCCTGAGTCATAGACGCAGGGACATCAGAGAAAAGGGGGCAGAAAGATCCTACGAGCCAGGGTACCAGGAAGTCTGTTATTAGGCTATCTCTCTTGTAAAGAGCTACATAAACCAAGACAGGAACAAAAGCAATATGAATAGAAATGTTGACATGGAAGGGGAAAATCTCATAGGGTCCCACCAGAGTCAAGTGACTGCCAAGAGAGGGTGAATTAGTCTTTCCCAGGGATGAGCTCCTGACTGTCTGTCTAACACAAAATGGTCATCCCTGCAACCATACACACAAACAACAAAAATAGACTCAGCAGGTTGTACTTATATATTTGTGTGTATGTGTGTTTGTGTATGTGTGTATGTGTTTGAATAGAACAATAACTTAAGAAAAAGAGGCTATCAATTTGAGAAGGAGACATGGGAGGGATTGAAAGGAAGGAATGGGAAGGGAGAAAAGATATAATTATGCTTTAATCAAATTGTAAAAATAAATATTAAAAATTAATTTACTGGAAACTATGAAGGGAAGCTGAAAAAAAACTTGAAAGGGTAGTGAGACCATTTGAGATACACAGAAAGCCATGACTCTTCAACCCTCTTATCAGTTCATGTCTTGTTTGCTTTACCTTGCTTTCAGTTAGGATAATCTTAAATACCATGAGTCTACAAGAGAGAGTCTTGTTCATAATGATACCTAAAATTTAATCTCTGAGAAATTATGATTATCCTTCATAGGGAAATAAAAAAAAAATGCAAGAACACTTTAGGTAAAGAATCTTGAGAGGCAAATTCATGTAGCAGCCTTCGGTGGGAACTGAAGATTTCATTTTCAGATGGAACATTTACAAATGGTAAGACTCACATAAGTATGGTTCAAAGGGACCAAGGCAGTTCAGCCTGGGAGAGGGTAGCAACTGATACTCCAAGTCAGGCATAAGGAATGCCCTGTAAGTGTCTTGTTCAACATGAGAAACAAGACTTCAAAATACTTATGCTCTACTGGGAGATTATGAATTTAATTACGGAAATATGTACTAATATTTCATGTTAGAGAATCTGTTTTAAGTATTTTTAATATTTAAAAAATTTGTTCTGTTAGTTAATAGCCTTGAATCCATTGTAAATATAATGTAATTGAGCCATAGATTATGATCTCTGTTTTAGGTTTTTTTTTAAAAAAAAATCTTTAGAACTTTATAATGCATAATTTATGGTTCACAGAACAGATAAGTTTGATTAACTGCACTCATAAATTATTTAAGTAACTAAACTTGATTTGTTAAAACCAAGATAAAAATACATCAAGGGTAAAAATGCAAAGTTATCAGGCTCTCTGCTGCAGGAAATGTTATTGTGCCTTTCAATAAAGTGTTGGTTGTTTTCCCTTTGCAAAAAGTATAAATACAATATAGAATTCACTTTAGTGAGCATTTGAGGTTGAAGGCTTTCTTAAGGGACACCACTAAATTTTGAAATTTCCAACTTTCAAGTTTAATGTTAATAAACTTTAAATTTTAGAATATGCATTCCGATTATTAAATTTTCAGATGGAAAGAAAGTCTAGGGTTAACTTTTCTGAAAGCTCATGTTGACACTTGCTGTAGCATAGTTTACTTTTTAACGTTTAACTTCTGATATTAATGTTAGTAATTTTTAAATTCAAGTGCATTTAAAGTATAACTAAAGGAAGTTTGAGATCAATTTCTCTGAAAAACTCATGTTGGCACTGGCTATAGCGTATGCCTCTTGCACTCTGTATTGACATGTTCAAATGGAAGGTTAGTAGGGAAGAAAAGCAAGCTCTAAAAACTGAATGGCCGTCTCGGGGACTTTGGCTGTAGAGATCCCAAAAAGAAGGCTTATCCATCAGCTTATTCCTTAAAAAATGGAAAAAACACCACTCTTAAATGATCCTTATTCAACATTATTGTAAGGAAATCCTAGGGATTTACCCACTGCCCTTAAGGGATCACCTCATGTCCTGCGTGCGGAGGAAACATGTTCTTGAAGGTGCACATGTGTATTAGTATTTTGCAGCCAGTAGTCAACTTGGGTTTCATTCCTCAAACAGCATCCACCTTAGTAAAGCTGGCTGGCCAGCAAGCTTCGGGGATTGGCCTATCTCCATCTTCCTGCCCTGGGATTATAAACACACGTTGCTATGCCCAGTGTATGCTCCCCGCTGGGGTTCTGGGGATTACAATTAAAATCCTCATGATTGTACAGCCATCTCCCCAGTGATACCACCAGTCTTGTGGTAAATGCAATGATAAATCTATGGTGTGCTAGGCAACATGGTTACACCCAAGAATAGACTGCTTCCTACCCTTAGACTCTATAAGCACTGACTCTCAGCTTTAATAAAACAGTATATTCATAAGTGAAGCATTTGGGTGCACCATTATTATGTCATTTTTGTACAAACATTTTTCAATTTTCATTGCTTACTTAAAGACAGAACATTTCATCCTTACTTTCTTTTCTTTTCTAACAACAGTTTGAAGGTAGAGATCAATTCCAGGTAAGAGGTGGGAGTCACATAATTATATCTTTGAAGTTCGTTATGGAAGGATGTTGATAAGTTGATAGTAGAAGTGTGGAAACTTTTGCACATGTCAATACAGCCTTCTCGGATTTCCTCTGACATCTCAATGTCTTCCAGGAACCGTGAAGCAACTGCTTCCAGTGCATCTTCTGGCCATGACTAAATTTAAAATGAATATTTTAGCAATTCATCAAGGTCAATAATATGATCCTGTTACTGCTGCGGCCTTTTGCAATATGTGGGCTGGGGACAGAGAAGAATAGTTTGGGGCACGAAGTGGGAAACACATGCTCATGAAGAGTCTTCTTCCTGTCCTTGCCTGCTTAAGACAAACTGACAGTGGCCAGGGTAGGTAGCAACTCTCTCCAGTTTACACTGGGATTAGAGACATTGTTACCAAGTAAGTGTTAACAGGACAGAGAAAAGGGAAGGGGATACAAACTCAATGTGTGTTTCCCTGTATATGTTAAGTACTATTTCATTTAATTATCCTTTCATTTTTTTATACTTTCCTGTTAAACAACAGAGTCACATAAATGACTACAATCTAGGTATCTCTTGGATAGCTCACAGACACCTTAATGTCAACAAGCCTGTACCACAATTCCTCCCTCCCCATCAGAGCTGTGCTCTTCCTCAACTCAGCAAACATCACCATCAGTCACCAATGTGTCTGAGTCAAAACACAGGGATCATCCTTCCTCTGCTCCTCTTCCCCAGACCTCTATGTATTCTATGAGAAAATTCTACAGGCATCTCACCCCTAAAATCACGTCCAAACTCTCCCTTCTTTCCATACCACCACATCCTCACTCACATTTTTGTTGTCTTTAGCCAATATGCTCCAGTGTTACCCTTACTGCCTTCATTCTCCCCAAAGACACAAGATGTCTTTTCAAAATAGAAACCACACTCATAGCATACTTCCCAGTACAACTCAGGAAGTCCTCCCAGTGTACATGAGATAAGATCCCAACTAACTTGCAAATTTTTATCTGATTTAGCCCCTCCTAACTTTCTGACTTCAACCATGACAATTCCCTCTGAGTTCCTCTACTCCTGTTATCCTATTCCCTTCTTTTCTATCCAGCCCCATTTTTACTAAGGTTTTCCTTAGTAAAAATCTTCCAAGGTCTTGGTCCTGGTCAGTTTTGTTTGTTTTGCTTTGTTTGTTTTTTTCTTTTAAAGGTTGTCTGTAGAAAGCCTTGGCTCTCTGCATATACCACTTCGTGTCTCATTGTTACAATATTACCTAGCACATACAAAGCAACAGAGAAGGGAGCAAAGGATGCTCACCTGAAATAAATTATGAGACAACAGAGTTGTAGAGCTTATGCAAATTTCCAGCATCATTAATGGTTCTGTCAGATCTACATACAGGATTTCAGCTACAGCCACACATGCACTCTAAGTGGGGAAGCTGCTCCGTGGAGCCATGGAAAGCCTGAGGGGGTCTGAGTCCTCACACATTTACTGCTTCTCTCCACTATCTTTGTCATAGCTTCTCTGGTCTTAGCCTGTGATTTATGAGACAAAGCTCTACTATAAAAATTTCCACAGTGTCTTTCCTTTTGATTTTTGTTGGGTTTTGTAAATAGGGCAGAGAGTGGAATAAGCCAGAGGGTGGGAGGGTCTGTCTGAGTTCTACATGTCCTCCCATCTTGGCTCTCTTCCCCATACATTGCTTCTGTGACCAGTCCCTCCCAAGCTCTTCTCAGCTAGGATTTCAATTATGGTGCTTCCTATCAGGATCCTGATATAATGACAGATTAATCCTAAAATTCTGTTCTGTGGTATATTGATGTTAATGGATATGTCCTATAATGATTTATGTTGTTATAACTGCATATGATACATTATGATAAAAATTAAAGATTTTGCAAGTCTACATTTTGAGGCGGAGTCTATAAAATATTTCGTGGTGATGATGGAGATTCAACATTTGGAGGATTCTACCTAAATTTTACATGGAAATACCTGAAACCAGTCAATGGTACAGCAGTTAACAAGAGCAGGGAATTTCCGAAGACGAATCCGAAATGCATCTCCGATGGGACTCATGGCCAGGACCACGTGAAGCTGGTTTCGGCAGCGGTCAATAAACATGTTGAAAAGAGCTATGGGGCTCCCATCTGTCTGTTTGGTTTTATCCCGTTGGCGATCTAACTGACGCATCTTTTCACATATTTCCTGCTTCTCATCTAAAGCAAAGAGGTTTGGAACCTCCCCGGCATTTAGGAGATTGTTGACATCCTCTAGAAATGACTCTCTTTTTATTTGTGTGTCTGTGAACAGGAAGACCCCCTGCATGTCGCTTTCCGCACATTTTCTTAAGATCACTTTTAGATCTTCATGCCACTCATGGCTACCATAGCCCTTGGAGATTTCCACCTGGAAAAGTGAATAATCAGCCATGTGTGCAGCGAGCCTGGTGACTGACTGCCTCCCGCTCCCGCCAACCCCCACCAGGAGGGCGTGGCTTCGCGGCTGCTTCAAGATTCGAGAAATTCTACTTATGTGTTCTATGGCAAATCGGAATAAGACGAGGTTCATGGGTTTTTTGCTCATGTTGTTATATTCCTCTAGATGGCCTTCTACAATCACCCTGAGAGCATCCACATTGGCAATTTCTCTGTAGCCGAAATCTTCCCTCTTAGGATCATGGAAATCACAAAACATTAAACTTCTTAAATCGTCTTCTTCTACAGTGCCATCATTATCGAAATCCAAGTTTCTAAATAGCTCATGAAAATCTTCCTGCATGTAACTTTTCAGAATTTCTTGTATGTAGTTAACAAGCCAGCTTCTGTCAGCATTATCCAGAAGGCGATCATAATATACTCTGAGGACCTGAATAATTTTTAAAATGACATTAAGAATTTTTTTAAGTTTGCTTATTTATTTTGTATAAATTTTAAAAAACATAAAATAGGTAGTACAAAATACCATCATAAAGATCTACAGGTTTTATTAGAAACATGTGTAAACACTTAAGACTATCTCATAATAAAGTTTAAATATTAATTTTAACAATGTCTACTTGATACAATAGTTACCTTCAGTGATCAATACATAAAAAGTAATTTGTATCCAGTATGATGCCTATAAACCATATCAATGACCAGCATGGCATGACAACCCTAAGGGTGCAGTAATTTACACATATGCCTTGGTGGTAACCAACAGCTCTCTAATTAGACTTAAGACCACTTCAAGAGGGAAATTAAGTTTGTTACTTGTAATTTAGGTAACTATTCAGTGCTAGTAAAGTCATAGTTACTGTTTACAGGGTAACCTACAACCAGTACTTTATTAAACCAGCATACTCTCTAAGGGCAATCTAAAACATTTAACCTTATTGTCAAGGTAACTGAAGTCTTCTGCCCTCGTGAAGGAAACATTTTTGCAACAGACAGAGACCACAACCAATAAAAATGCAGAATTGTGGAACTGGTCCCAGTGGATACAGCTACAAAACATTCCCACACCTAAGGCTCAGGGAACAATGTGGAAGATGAGGCAGAGAGATCATAAGAGACAGAGGATCCGGATGTAAGATGGGGCAGAGAGATCATAAGAGACAGAGGATCTGGATGTTTGCTGATTGGGTCTCCTAGTAACCTCAGAAACTATACCTACAAAGTATCAGCAGCATAACAGCCCACATATGAGCTGAACAAGGCTGACACTAATAGACATGCCAGGCTGGAAGAGCAAAAGCCCAAAAGGCTGTGACTCTACACGAAGAACTATAGGCAACCGGGAGAAGATGGGAGTGTGAGAGGTGACCTTCGCCAGGGGATGGCACACCGATTGGTTCAGTAGTCATCCCTGAGGATACCTGTGCAAGTAACTGAAAGAGTTGTTATACTTAGGAATATGTATGTACACATATATGCATATAATAACAACTAGTAAAAAAAAAAAAAAAAAAAGAGGCCATGGATCCAAAGGAGAAACGGAGAGGGCATACAGCAGGATTTGGAGGAAAGAAAGGAAAGGAGAAATATTGTTTATAGTTGTATTATAATCTCAAAATAAATAGGTAAAATTTAAAAGTAAATTGCACAGACTGATAGACTGTGTCTATGCAAAGAAACTGAGGCCCTGAGAAGGTGACTGACTACCTCAGCTGATCTCTCAGACCCAGATCACAGGATGTGGTCACAGGAAGCCAGGGGATCAATACCTCCCTTTCCATGATGTTTTTCTTTTCCAAGACTAGTAGCTTTTTAAAGGTTATTGACAAAAGTTATTTGTTGTGTTTTTAAGAACATGTTTTAGACAATTGTCTTAGATCAAGTGACAGTTGTTTTAGATATATGGTAGATGCCTGAAGTAGTTAGTCCAGGTATAAGTTATTACAAAAACAGTATATTAAAATAAATCTGATTATATGCATATACTCTGGGGCCACAATAAGTAGGCAAGTTTTCTGCCTTCAACAAGTACTACTTCATGCTGATTATTATTGTCCTGAGGTTATAGTTCATTTTGGACTGAATTATACAGCCCTGCATTTGGAGACTGGGCCTTCAAGAGACAATTACAGCTAAATGATATCAAAATGGTCCCTAATCTGATAAAACAGAAGATATATCTATGGGAAGAGGAGGTTTTGATAGCATGCTTTCTTGCTTTCCTGCCACACCCTTTCTTTCTCTAACTAACTCTGAGGACAAGCTTTTGAAAATCAGCATACCGACTTCCAGTCTGGGCCCGAGCATAGAGCAGGTCACAGGTGGCAGCTCTGTACCCAACTCCAGAAAACCGAGAGAAAGAGGGACTCCCAGGAGCATCCCACGTAAAAATAAACCACCCGTGATGTCTGCTGTTAGAAGTTGTAATCCAGATGCTGGCCTCTGAATTTATACTACTCAGACCTTTGAAGGGCCACTGACAAGAACATCAAACAGCTAGAGATTGACATCACTAATCTGAAGAAATCCCTCGTTTCGCTGTCTCAAGAGACCTCCTAAAATCGCAAAGATCCTTATTGGACTTGATTTACTCTATTACAGTAGAAAAGACTGTATACAGCTCTTGACTGTGTACAACCCTTAAAGAAGAAGGTTGCCTTTACATAGACAAGACAAGGAGGGTTAAAGAGAGCATGAAATAGGTCAGTGAAGGCCCTAAGAAAAATCAGAGAGAGAAAGAGACAAATGAATGCTGGTACAAGAATTGGTTTTCAGCCTCTCCAAGGTTGTCAACCTTATTTCCTCCCATCTTGGGACCATTATTTGGGTTCTTTTTGCTTTTTTCTGCTGGTCCCTGGCCCTCAAATAGGCGGACTAACTCTGTGATACAACAGATAAATAATTTGGTAGCAAAACCTACTCAGATACATTATCATAAGTTAGCTATGGAGGACCATGAGACTCAAGATGAGGTTGTTACTTTATACAGGGTGTTCCCAAAACCCATCTCCACCCAACCTAACAGGGGGGACTTCTGCCTCTAGACCAAGCAGAGAGGGGCCACCCAGAACCCCCTCTGACAGGTGATCTGAATTCTTGCTTAGGCTGCGAGGCTAAGCACTGCAAGGGAATATAAATAAAAGATAAAAATATCTATCTGGGTTCCCTGAGGAACAAGCCTGACTGCATAGGGGTTGATGTCAAAAGTATTCCCTTTCCAGGAAAAAGACATCGGGATAGGTATGGCCCTCATGCCTCACTGGACAACGACAGGGGGACTGGAGCCATTACAAGGTCCCCTTCAATTACTGGAGGTCAGGCCTCTATCCCCGCCTTCGAAAGTTTAGAATTGCCATAGCCCTTCTATACTTAGAGAAGGGAAGAGATGTCAGGGGCAGCCCTGCTTTCACACTGTAGGCCTAAAACCAGCCATAGGCCTAAAATCAGCAATAGGTCTGTCATACATGTATACTAACACCAAGTCTTGGGTCTCAGTGGAAAAACATTGAAACAGATGGCTATAAGCTAATGTAAACAGGCAGCTTTTGTGGAAATTTACAAGCCTGAGTAGTCATAGAGCTTGTAAATAGGTAGCCTTGGCAGACAATACCAACTTAGATAAGGACAAGCGAGTCATAGGCAGAGTCATAGTGACTTGTCCCCTGAACCTTCACCCAGCCGATACCCAGTTCTGAAGATATCTATATTCCCCCTGAACATCCACACTCCAGTGTCATTCCCTTCCCCACATCCTGCCTTTCTGTGTTTATAACTCCTGTGTGAATGAATTACGATTAGAGAAAAAATAAATTATTAAAAAATAAAAATAAATCTAAGGAGAAAAAAAAAAGAAAATCAGCATACCAAGTATTCGGTTTTGTTATGATGAGTTTAGTTGTAAATTTTTCTGATGCATGACAGATATTTCACACTTATCCAGTATGTGGTTTACAAACACTGTCTTTGTCCTACATATTGTCTTTTCACTTTCTTAGTTTCCTTTGCAGCATAAGAGCAATCTAACTTTGGTGAAATTCATTCATCTCTTTCTCTCCTTGGGGTTGTTGTTTTGCCTTGTTTTTGTAGAATATCTACATTTAACAAGTAAACTGGATAATATGCTTACAAAAGTTTGGACACAATGGAGAAACCACAGAGAATGAGAGGAAACCAGTTTTGTTCAAAAGCCTTTTATGAAATGATATCAAGTCCTTTCCAGACATTGGTAGAAAGGAAAAAAAAAGGCACCTGCTATAGTCCTCCATGTACATGAAGGAAGTTTTCTTATGTGAGCAGGTACAAAGCAGAGACTGAGTTCAATACATCACTTGTTTTGAAATACTAAAGACAATGTGTCAAATGTTGTTTTTGGAATGAATGATAAATCAGAGAAAGAAAGGAAAAAAAGAAATTGTCCTTGTGAAGCTGGCGTGCTAGAGGAGATGAACAATAAACCTAACAAATAAACCCTCCAACAAACTAGGAGTTGCCAAGTACTATGGAAAGCAGGGAAGAGAAAAACAGCTGGGTGGGAGTGGGCTGTTGGGCTGTAGTATGATCAGTGGAGACCTCACTGAGGCTCGATGTCACCAAAGGCAGGGAGTGGCTAGGTCCAGACGCTCAACATAGGGCAGAAAGCCCTCCAGACACCCTGAGGGGAAGGGTAATAGGTACCCAAACCAGTCCCTGTGCACCAATGTATAAAAATTCTGAACATTAAACACACACACACACAAACATGCATATATCTGAGAATATAAAATAGTTATTAAAATTACAAGTTATTTTGTTATGAACCTTGATAAACATCCAAAGAACTATCAGCCATTGTTAAAGTTAAATAATCTGATAGAATCTGCAAAGGGCTCAAAGGAGACTGTGTATGTCACACATACACAACAGCACATATAAACCACTCATTGGCTAGAAAGAAGCAACAGCATGTATAATCCCAAGTGATAATGTCTCTTGTGCAATACTCATTCTGCTTGTCTCCTCCCTTATGTACTCACACACTACTATTTACTGAGTGCTTGTTACATTCACGCACTAGGGAAAGTGGCTGACAAGCAAAGGCTGATGCAGTAGCAGAAACAGCAAGCAAACAAGCAAACGAAACTCAGGATGTGCCAAGTGATATTCTGTGTTATGAAGAATAAATCAAAGTAATGGTTAATGACTCTGTGGGTTTGGGGTGGCTCCTACAATTTTGCAATATGCTGGACAATAAAGGGATCTCTAAGTAATGACCATTGGCATTCCACATAATGTGAAGAAAATACTGCAGACAAAAGAGTGATCAAGGGCCAAGCTCCTGAGATGGAAAATTCTAGATGTTTCCTGGAGTAAGATTGTCTCATGATGAAATGCTTCCTTGTTCTAAATCTTTCTGCAACTGCAGAATTTATGAGTCGAAATCTTCCCTCCAAGATGATGGTATTAACAGGTGGGGCTTTGGGGAGGTAATCAAGCTATGGGGCAGAATACTCATAGTTTAATGTTTTATAAAGAAACTGTGGAGTCCTGGATCTTATGAACACAGGGAGACACCACACTGCCACTCCCCAGGCTTAGACAGTCTTGGCCTCTAGAACTGTTTGAGATAAAATGACTGCTAATGATCTAAAGCCACCTGGTCTAAAGGTTCGTGGTTAAAGTATCCACCATCCCAAGAAGGTATTAAATATAATACTCATATTAAGGTAATGATGAAAACTACAGCAGTTGGTTGGAAAGGGAGCCGATGCATAACTCGCTTTAGAAGATGTGGTCTATAAGGATGAAAAGACCCAAGGTCATGCTCAGGCCTCTAGGTGGGCAGAACAGCATTAGACAGAAACAATACAATAAATGCAAATGTAAACATAACAAGGCCTCATGGAGAAGGAAGGGCTTCCCTTTAAAACCTGAAGAATTGCTTCATGAAGAAGAGAAGGGAGAGACTAGTAATGGGTGGGGTAGAGAGGAGTCCCCTTGGAGAGCAGCCTTCAGAACACTTCCCTAAGCAAATCCCAGGAACAGATGGAATATCAGACGTTTATAAGCTTGAGGGACTAGAGCGAACTTTATTCACATGATTTAGTGAACCACTGTATTTGTGATAAGCAGTATAGAAAAGTTAGGTCCCGTACACTGAGAGCTGTCAAGGCTTTCAAGGCTTCTTAACTCTGCTCCACAGCTGGCTGCAGGGAGGCATGGGCATCATGGTATGGAATCTGGACTTTTAGAAGTGACCACTGTCTTTCAGGGACAAGCTATGTTCTAACAGGAGGCACACTCTTCCAGTGACCTTACTGCTTCATCCTCAGCCCCCTCCCTCTCATGTCATAGAAATCTCCTATCCTCAGATGTAGGACATACTCAGTCAGTTATCTAACTCAAGAACGACAAAGGAGGCCATACTCTCCAGAGAACAATATTAGCCTTGTGGAGGCTATAACTTTCAAGTATGGATGGCCACTAGAATTCAGATTTGTATTTGTAAGGATTTAGGAATTCAAGTATTGTATCTAAAGTGCCTCGGAAAATTGGCTTGTTGGGATCTCTTAAATTTTACTGACTGTAGCACAAGGGTTTAGTGTAGTAGTTGTAAAAATAAAAACAACTATATTATTTGCATATGGAACATGGGATAGGGTTGGGTGTTTCCACCTTTCTGTAGTTTCTGTGACCATTTCATATATCAAACTATTATTTTCTATGTGTCACCTTTTGTGTTTTCTCCCTTCTCTCTTTCTACCAAGTCTTTAGAAGAAAATGCACATAGACAGAAAGAAGAACATCCTAGCCTTATTCCCCAGAAAACTCTAGAGATATCTTTTGGGCTCTCAAACTAGGGATCCTAACACTGGTTAGCTTTATAGTTTTATTTTCTTTGGGCCCTCTTCAAATAAAAAACAATGTTAACTGATATAGTCACTGTTTATAAAACTACCTGTTTAACACTTCTTATCACAAGCAAACAAACAAAACCTGTTTAACAAGGACCTAGGGAGGGTTACAATGCTTAAAGGAAATGAGCTGAAATTAACTCATACTTCAAGATACTCTGTATGCCAAAATAGAATATTAGACATTAAGCACTTCACAATTTAAGATATTAAATACTTTAAAATGTACTTTGACAATGGCCTAATTAGTGCCAAATACCTAATGGATTTCACAACATCCATCCCTAAGTATTCCCTTTGACTCAGTCACTGCCACAGTAGTTCTTGCTCTTCTGTAATAACATTTGAATGATTTGGAATTTTACCTCATGAACCCACAGGCGCTTAATGGCCTCTTTGTTTTCTGCTGTTTCTGGTCTTGACAAACAAACACCTTGTATGACTCGGGAGAAATCTCGAAGGTTGAACAAATAGTGAGACTTAGCTGGAGTAGGTAGGAGATTCTTCATGGCATCTTTGTAGAGGGTCATTGTACCGTTCACAATTTGGGTGGTTAAATCTAGAAAATCATCTGGAAACTTATAACTCAGGGGGGAAAATGTAAGAAAAAAAGTTAGCAAACACAGGAACACTTCATGTGACTAATGTAACATTTTTGGTTGTGATTCAATCAATTTGGCATATAAAACTCCCACTTCTAATTATAATACTCAATTTTTTTAAACTTATTTTCAAGATGCTTTCCATTTAGTATTTTATGAGGTGTCCAATGGAGCCTCAAGAATTCAGCAGGACCAACAAGCATAGTGGATTTCAAGTGTGTACAAAAGCATAAGAACCAGACAAAAGCCACTACGCTCAAACCAAGTGCTTCCTAACTCTTTGACTCTTTGGAATTTCTAATTTGTGGATATCAGTAGGATTCATAAAAAATAGGTATTTTCAAAGAAAAAGGGAGAATAAAAATTATGAAGGAGAAGAAGAATAAAAGAGGAATAAAATATACATAGAGAGATTATTCATTTAAAAAGATTGGCTGCATTCAACTCTTGGTTAATGAGAAGCCAAGTGTCTGCTCTGTCATCACTGGGTTTGGCAAAAAATAAAAGTTTCCCATGAATAGATACCTAGAGCCAAGATGGCTGACGACCAGGTAAGAATGGCTTCAGGATACTCACTCATTTTCTGGGTTAAAGTTGAATCCCCAGAGCTGGGTAACATTTCCCTGGGGAATAGGCTCAAGTCTCTGTTCTGAAATTTGGGGATGGAAACACCTCTGCAGGTTTCCACAAGAGGATATCAAAGTCATAACATAAACTGGACACTTCTTTTCAGCCTTGATTGTATTTAGTTATGAAATCTCAAGGCAAGGACCCACACATGAGGATACTGCACAACAGAGTGCAGTGGCCCATTTGTGAGACAGTGACATCAGCTGCTACCTTTCCATGTCTAGGGATGCTTTCATAGGAGCATGTAATAACTACTACTTATGTGATATATATTCTTTCATGAGAACGAAAACATAGGCACTCTTAAATTACCTACCAGGTCCTTAAATGCCAGGTCAGGATTCTGGAGAAGATTGTGAACATGGACTTGTCGCTAAACTCGTTGATGGTTACAATATTGAAATGTCTCATGTAGCGAGGTGTTACTGGATTTCGGCCACCACCTGAAGATTAGAAAATATAATTCTTAATAATATTGCTAGAATAATGCCAAAGTATTTTCTTCACTATTTGGCAGTTTAAAGTAACCTGGAAGATGACCAATTCATGGTATGCCAAAAGATTTAAAAGTAATTACCTGTTTGAAGAGACACTAATATCGCAATTTATTTTTACTCAAACTTAAGATGAGGTTTTTCTAATCAAATTATTTGAGTAAATTCCATTTGGTTATCTATCCTAACTCCTCCCCCACATCTTGACCAATTTCATGTAAGACTCTATAAGTACATACATCCATTTCACTGGGTACTTATAAGAATCTGAGAAATGTCCACCTTCCACAGAATAATGAGCACATTTTCAAACCCGTTTCACAGAACTGCATCATACTTAAAGTGTATTTAAAACCGTATCATACTTAAAGTGTATACTGGGCTGGGGACAAAGCTCAGGGGAAGGACAGATGCTTACCACACTCCAGGCTCTCGTGGATTGACAAATAAAATACACAGACAATTAACAGTCACTTTAAAAAGGGATTACCTCATATATGCTCAGTAAAGAAGTAATTTTAAAGGTATATAATAATTTTAGCATATAGTGTGCATAAACATCGTCTCTGAAGCAGTATATTCAGAGTTCTTTTTTCAGCCAAGCATCAGATTGAAGGTAGAAAGAAGATAGTGAGAGGTCTCCAGCTGGCAGAATTGAGCCGTTTTAGGCATGCCAGGATTAGCACAGTTTACAAACTTCTCTTTAAAAAGGAAAGGAAGCAGAAGAGTCCATTCTCTGGGTTCTCACTATTTTAATTTCTCTTAGCAAATTTTAAATGCAGGAACTATGGAGAAGGGCTGTGCACTAGTGTGGGATGATGGTTATCTGGGATTCTCTATTCTCCAGTCATCTCTGTAGATACAGCCAGAGTGATTTACTCTCTCAGTAGTCACAAACTCAGAATGTACGCATACCTGGAGGGCCCATAGCGCACATGATCTGGATGTCCACTAGTTTAATCACAGAGCAATCTTTGAGGTCATACCAGTTCCAGTGATCTAACCACTGTCTAAGTAACTCAATGGGAGGCTGAGCCCCATAGACCTCACGAGCAGGCATATTTACATCATCTACAAAGACAATCTAAGAAAGAAGAGAGATTAGAGAATATTAGCACTTAAGCCTCGTGTGGTGGCACATGCCTATAATCCCTGCACTTGGGAGGCAGAGGCAAGAGATCTCTGAGTTTGAGGCCAGCCTGGTCTATATAGTGAGTTCCAGGCCATCTAGGGCTATATTAGTGGGGCACTGTCTCCAAAAGAAAAACATAAGTCTTCCCAGTGTCCTAGCACTTCACTGTCCAGGCTGCAGCAGGGTTTCTATGGAGACCACACACTTCTCATCTGAGCTGTGTTTAGTACAATTGTGTTGAGGTGGTCTGGGGGAAAAAAAAATCTCAGTTCCCACAGCTCTACCCTGCTGCCAAGTGGTACTTGTGTAGTGGTAACTTGGTTAGTGTGACAGTCCTACTGCCTCCAAGACACACTGCCAACTGTGCAGGCTTCGATTACCCTGTGAGCCTGCTGCGTTGCTGCCCTGCGCACTCTCACCAAACATGCCTAGGCCAACAAGTTCCCAGTTAGTCATAACCCGGCTCCAGTGTGTAAGTCCACTATGCATATCTTGTGCATAAGTGTTCTACAGGATATTTTATGTATTATATGTGTCTGTAATGTACATTGCAATATTATGTGAAATGTAAGATCTGCATATGGATGATGGAACCAACCACTCAAGTGTCATGCCAATGAAAACACCAAATAAACATTGAACAGTGAAAAAAAAAGAACATATTAGCACTTGACATAGAACCCTACTATATAAATGATGCTGACAAAACATTAGTCTGCATTCTAACAGCTATAGGGTGTATACCTGAGAGTGATCGTTTCTTTTTCAAACAAAAATACTATCTTTAGGTTTCTACAGAAATAAGGAGCCCAGGAGCCCTCCTCATTGCTAATATTTATAGGTTGGTGGTTCAAGGCTTACAAATCCTCTTAGGCCATTTTCGGCTCACTGTACTTTTTTCCCTTGTGAAACTCTCAGAATTATTAACTCACAAAGAAAGGTGTGACTGTTAGGTGAGCTGACCCTTTGAGTGGTGAAGGCTCAGCTGAGAAGGGAGCTCCTTGCAGAGAAGCATGCATAAGTCATTTTGTAGAGAGCGTTCTTAAAGAAAAGAAAGCATTAAAAATGCTAAGACTGTTAGTACAGGAATTAAAGTCTAATTTTTCATATTAATATTTTGTTTCCAATTTCAAAGGTAGCAGCTTAAAAATATCAAAAGGCTGAAAAAAAAGAAAAAATATCAAAGGGCAGGAACTTAAAAACAACATCAAGATGTTCATCGTCATACAAATATTACTAGTTACAGGATCTTTTTAAAACAAATATGACCTATTTTAAGAATTTTTTTCTTTCTTTTGTGTTTCTTCTTTTTTCTTTTTTGAAGCAAGGTCTTATGTATCCAAGGCTGGCCTTGAACTCAGTATGTATCCAAAAATGACCTTCTGGCATCCCTGCCTCCATCTCTTGACAACTGGCCTCACAGGCTTTTGCCACTGAACACAGTTTCCTGGTAATCAAACCCAGGGCTCTGTGGGTGCTAGCTAAGTACTCTACGTGTTATGTTATATTCCCAGCCTAGGAAAATTTAAAAATTAAAAAAATTCATTTAAAAGAAAAGGACCAATGAGATAGAAGGACATCTCAGAGGGTAAGTATGCCCACAGTTAGGACTAATGCCCTGGGTTTGAGTCCAGAAAAAGTTGTCTTTTTGCCCCAACACATTCTCTCTCTCTCTCTCTCTCTCTCTCTCTCTCTCTCTCTCTCTCTCT
>NW_021604613.1:7877304-7906683 GCF_004785775.1 Grammomys surdaster
TCTCTCTCTCTCTCTCTCTCTCTCTCTCTCTCTCTCTCTCTCTCTCTCTCTCTCACACACACACACACACACACACACACACAAACACACCATACACACATATAAACACACCACACATACATACACACACCAAATCATTTAAAACAAAAACAAAAAATAATCCAAAGATGCCAATCTTTAGCTTACTGGGTTTCCGTGTTCTGAT
This sequence comes from Grammomys surdaster, assembly GCF_004785775.1. NCBI lineage: Eukaryota > Metazoa > Chordata > Mammalia > Rodentia > Muridae > Grammomys > Grammomys surdaster. Next base: position 7,877,510 of record NW_021604613.1, read on the forward strand.
TGTGGCAGTGGTGACATGAAGGGCCCAGGATTTATAATGTCCCAGAGATAGGACAAACAGTGGGGAAAGCCCTTACCATTCTCTTGCCTAAAGGAGGGCCAAAAACTCCTTTTCTTCTTTTGTCCAGTTTTGACATGATGATATTCTGAGTTTGCGCTGCTGTAGTTTGGGCTGAGAAGTTAACTATAAGAGGTTTGTAGATGTCCTTATTGAGTTGATTTAAAAGAAAATTCTAGACAACAGGAAATAATAGAGTGAGCCACAGTTGAAACATGTTGTGTCATTTCAGAATAAACATGAAGCATCACTGTTGACAAAATTGAGTTTAACCTGACATATCAGAACAATGCAAGGAAGGAAGGAATAGGAACAACAGTTACCATGGTAACAGCGTGCCTCTACCTGCCCAGGTGCTTTGCAGGAATCTTCTCTGATTTTCACAACCACATTAATAGTACACATTACTCAACAGGAACCAGCAAGGACTGAGAGGTTAGGAAAGTTACCTCCAGCCTTAGAGGAAGGACAAGAATTCAGCCTGCCTTTGTCTCTGAATCAACACGGCTGTTTTAGATGCTCATTACTGCCTTTGTTCTTTCATGCCCAGTCATCTTTCTGTCAGCTAAACTTAAGTAACAACACTTCATTTAAAGCACAATTCACTGGAAGGCAAGTGTTAGTTAGCAGTGTGGTTCTTCATCAATATGTGTGACAGGGAAAAGTAATAGCTATATATAATTTCATGGACTGTAATGGTTTTAATACCAGTACAATCTATGACCTGGGTTGAATTTGAATTTGGTTTTTGATACTAGTGAGACTTATTGCTTGGGTATAAATGGCAAAAAGTTATGTTTTCCTCAAATTCTGCCTCAGTAAATGAATGATTCTAAGACAACTAGCATACAACCAAATATCTTTCAGAACGGTTAAAGAATTCTACTTAAGATAACTGAAGAACCAGAAACAAACATTGTCAAAAACTGGAGCAATGTGAAATGACTGGAAACCTGGGATGGAAGGCAGTCTGGCAATTGTGCCTTCCTTCCCCTTCTCTAGCTGAGATTTGGGCCATATCCGTCATGGCAGCTGGTACCACACAGCTGGGATAGTTCAAGACTCTTACTTGGGAAAGTCCATCCTCTTACTACAAAGTAACCATCCGCTGCAAAATAATTCAGGAAAGTAACCATCAAGTCTAGTTACTAAAACAGTTTTCAAGAGATATAATCTTCACCCTAAATAAGTTATTCTTATATCAAAATGAGTGGGACGGTGATTCAGTAACATCAAACAACATTAACACCTAACATATGCAGCCCACCAGAGGCAAAACTGCTAAGAGTGTTCTTTTTTTATTTGTTTGTTTAAAAGGTACATCTTTAAAGGATTTTCTAAAAAACATAAAAGGCAATTGCTCCCAAATTCCCTGCAATTTAAACAACAAACTAGTTGAGTATATTTTTAAATTAAGCCAACCTTAAACATGATTATTTTTAGGACGCCATGAATGCTTAGTCAAACACATTTACATTTCTATAGTACTCACAATGATATAAACACTCTTTCCAGTTCCTGTTGGTCCTACAAATATTGAAGGTTTTTGATGAGTGGTCAGTAAATTCATTAGAGCAGAGTAACGGATCGTGTCTAGAGTTGGCACAATGATCTCATTAAACTGTACATCTTTGGGAATTGGGGGAGTATCTGCCAATTTCTTTATCCATTGATCCCATCTTCCTAAGCCCTGTTCACAATAAACAACCAAACAGTCAAAGTTGTAAAATACTTTCAAAGGCCCTATACTTCTGTGCAATTGTAGAAGACATCAAGACCAATAAAATTCTAATGTCTACACATTTGTTTTGTTCTTTAACACAACTATCTTCTCAGTCTGAAAGTTGAATTTTCTATAAAAATGGAGAAAAAACTCGGCTTTCATCTGACTAAAACTGCACAGGCAGTGCTTGGGCATCTCAGATGTTCTGAACCCACAGCTATGACAGCTCTGTCATCAATATTGGATTCTTTAATTGCATTGACAAAATTTAATTAATCAATGGTTAAAGAGTAAAGAATTTTATTTAATATGTTGCAAAAACATGCAATAATTTCCCTAGAAGTTAACTGTACAGCACTTGACTTTAATGGTTATATCAGGCAAGATTCATTTTATGAAAATTTAATATAATTTAAAATCATTAACATATACAACTAATCAATATATACAACCAATATAACAGTATATTAACTATATTCACAATGAATTATAATATAGTAAGATTCCCAATTTGTGATTATCATGAAGATATTATGCTACCTATTTGTATCCAATTAGTTTGTAAATTATGTAATTTGATTTTTTATAATAAAGTTTCAAAATCATTCTTCTCTAGAAAAACAATATTGCCTTATCCATCCGTAATACCAATTAAGAGATAAACTCCTAGCAATTCAAAACACATCAGATGCAGACTCATCCTTCTTTGGCATTGCCAAATACTATCCACAGCTAGTCCTCACTAGTGGCTATCCTAGACAACAGATGTCTCCTCCGCTTGACCTTTGCACCACATTCGCTGAGCCTGGACCATGGCATGATGCTTTTCTGAAAAGCATATGGATTCACTGAGCCCAGCTGTAGTTTATTCATTTTGTGTGTTCTGGCAACTAGCTACGCATTTGGTGAAGACACTAAGTTTCATGAGGGCACTGAATTCACATTCAGTCTAAAAATTATTCTGCAGATTTTTCCATAACTGGTGAGGAAAAACAGTTCCTTTTCATGGTCTTAATAATCTATTCAAACATATCTTGGACCTCATATAGGAAAGGAAGGCTTAAAAATCAGTAAGTTAGAGTGTACAGTCACTTAAAGGCTATGACCTTAGAGAAACCCCTTAGAGCTCCATGTCCCAGGTCCCTCCATAAGGGACAGCTCACTCTCCCTATCTGTCCCCTCTCTGGAAATTCCAGGTTTATGAATAAATTGAAATAAAATTAGCAAATATGTGTTGGGCAGCATGAAGAATTCCCTGTTAGATGAAATTGGCAGTACAGCTCTAGAGCTATAAAAATTAGAAACTCCTAAAAATTTATCTTAAGGAAATAATCTGATGCACACATCATAACTAGTTTTTTAAAGAATTTTCACCAAAGCATTATTTATAAAAGTAAAAAACTGAAGATTTGAAAAGCATCCTGGTAAATTTAGGAAGGCCCTAGGAAATAATTCTACTGAAGAAACAGTAGTGATATGGAAAGTTTTCTCTTTATTAAGTAGGAAAAAAAAACCCAACAGAAACTGCCCATTGATTACATGACACGATCCTAATTCTACTAAGTTTATATATGTTTAAAATATTTATTACTCTTAATGTTTGTTCTAAGCACAGTGTTCATAGAAGTTACAAGAAAACCAACAAACAGAACTCAAGACTCGTAGTCCAATCCATCAGAAACTGTTGATAGGAGCATGCATTTACTTCTACAGGACTCTGTGCCTGTAATGTATGCACACATGAATCTACAAGAGATAGCCTTGAATAGCATGTAGCTGGTGCTGGGCTAGGTATCACAATGTGTAATTGTATTTAATAGGTACAATTGGTCCACTGGTTATTAGCACCTTTTATCACTGAGGAAAATTACATTTAAGAAAATTATTCCATCCAAGCCTATGCCGGAAGAAAATAACTTCCCTAAGACTAAAACTCAGGGTGTCTGGCTGCAAAGTTGGCACATCTTCCTCTAGTTCACACCATCTGCTCATGTGAGCCGTGAGGGACAAATGACCCCAGAGCCACCATGTGCTCCGTCTCACTGGAGACTCTGCCAGGCTGGCAGTTACACATCTTGTTTCAGAACTCACCTCCGGGATAAACTGATAATCATATACTGTTCCCTTCTCAGGAAATGGCACTGTTAGTGCCTTTGAGGATGTTTGCTCAGTACCACTCAGTAATTTAAACTTATTTCGAGTTAGGTCTGAAATTGGACCTTCCATTAGCTCTCGGAGGATCTTATTGAATTTCAGACGATCATCATCTGTACAAGATGCACCAACAGACCAGATCAATGAAAACAGAAAAATGCCCTGCGTTGGAGAGATGAGAAGATAGGGTGCAATTAAAAGAGATGCTTCAGTCTTTCCTGATGGCTTAAGTCATCATCCAGATTGATATCTCTGAAAGGAAGTATGTGAGCTACACCATAATAGCAGGTCATCTAAGGATTCTATAAGAATCACTTTCCCCCAAATTATGTCTCATAAAATCTTTAAAGTGATGCAGTGCAGCATAAATTCAAGCCAAGGCAAACCTTACAACCATGATTCTAATAAATCATGTGTTTCAAACGCCTGCTACAGCTTTTTTCTGAAAGAACATTGAAGTAACTTTGAGGGGCTGAAAATTCAGACACATTTCATTTCAATTTTGATGCATGTGCCCTGGACTTAAATAAAACAAATCTTCACTTTTTTATTTGAAATGCTATCTCAGCATTAATTATATAAACTAGATTTGCCATTCCAAAAGCATCAAGCTTCTATCAAAGCAAATGCACGGAAGACTAGACCCACCAATTAATTGGATGACAAAAGTCTGCCTTCTTTAAAATCAAGTCTCTTTTTAAATGAACAATCACAACCATGCTAAGAAAAGCTATTGCTTTTAATTCTGTTTGTGTAACATTTAGTTTATGTGAAAACTTTCTCAAAAATACTTGTCCCTAAATTAAAAGCTAGCTTATTTTTTTCATAAAATATGCTTTGTAAGAATCACACATTGGCCAAATTATGCTATGAGCATCATATTAGTATTTTTATCTAAAATTTCTATCAAGGTCTATTGATATCTTCAGTAATGCTCACAAATTTATATTATTTTTAAATTGTGTGCCTGTGTGGGATATGTGCATATGAGCATAGGTACTGACAGATGTCCCTGCAAATAGCTTCCTTGAGTCACCTGAACTGAGTGCTAGGAACTGACCTCTGGTCCCATGCAAGAGCAGCAAGCTCTCTTAACCACGGCACCATCTTTCCAGTCCTATAGTACTATTTTTCAAATCTCTTAGCTTATGATACAGATTAGTGGTAAATCACTAGCCTAGCATGCCTGAGGTCCTGAAGTCAGTTTCTAATACTGAAAAATGAAAAAATAGCTACATAAATAAATAATATTTATTTGACAAATGTCAACGTAGAAAATAATAAATCATGGCTTGGGGAAAAGCTTTGTGACAGAGACTACCTTTGCAGCTGGTCAGGGCTGGTTTCAGTGGCAGACCCCCACTGATCTGCACTGTCATCTGTTGCTCAAAACCTACAACCCTAGTATCTCTACCAGTACAGTTTTCCTAACAGTACTTTGCATTTGGTGCTTAGCCTCTTCCTCCTTCTTAGGCTCCTACAACTTCCCTTTCTTGGACCCTGCTAATTAAGGTTGAAGTCTAGCATTGTCCAGATAGCTCTCTGAGCTGGGCAAATCAGGAGGCTCCCTTTACCAGCAGGGCTTCCCTTTCTCTGACCTTGTCTGGGCAGCCTGAATCTCCACTTTCTCTACCTGTTCAACTTCCTCTTTCCCCTTCCTCTTTTCCTGATAAGAACCCAACCAGCAAGTACCTGGGATTCCTGTAAAGCCTCTCCATCTAAAGGAGGCATTCACAGAACTTTAAACTCTAGCCAATAATTTTCATTTACTCTGAAAACTTCTTCCCACTCTCTAAAGTCCATATATACAACATTCACCCAAAATAAAGTATATGCAGACAATGCAGACAAGCTAAGATCTTCTCAGAGAGCTGTTTCATTGAAGATCATCAGTGAAGGCCTTTGCCTAAAAGAGTTGTAACACTAAGATCCACAGAGAAGGCCTTCTCTCTATATACTCTCTGTCTCCATCCTGTAACACTCACTCCTAGCTGGACCAGATCCTGTAGAACCCCACCCATTCAGGATTGTTCTTCATCCTTCTAGCTTAGTGTGCAGAAGCATCTGGATACCCTGAGAGGCAGGAAACAGAGGACTCAGAACCACAGCTGGACCCCCAAAACGCATATCTCATCCCTGAGTTCAATTTCAGGAGCAAAATGGGTCTCATTGATTAGAGGGTTTGGGTGAAAGCAAAAGACACTTATTTTTCTACTGCAAGACCCATAAAGCAATGAATCACCTCACCTCCAGTAAAGAGAAACTTTCTCGGTCATTTCTTTCCTTTTGTTTGTTTTCATCAGCAAAATCATCCATAAAACAGTCTATGAGATTCATTAAGGATCGGACCAAGTTTGTATCTGATGTAGGAGAGAGCTCCTGGAAAATCAGAAGGAAGGATCTGTCAAACAAATGAAGCCAAGCACCAGTTTATCTGCACCTCCTGTTTATGGAGCTGGTCTAATCCTATCAGGCACAGACTCTATGAAAAGGTATTCTTGTGTTTCCTATTTATGAAGGGAAACTGAGGCTCACATTCGTGTCTTCTCTACAGTGACTACCATGCATCAGTAACATATACTCTTTTTATAATATGTATGCGTGACCTGCATATACAATGGTACCCATGTGGAAGTCTTTCAGGAAGTGCGTGTTTTTTCACCATGTTGAGGCAGGGCAGGGGCACTTCTTCTGTCCCTCTATGCCCCTACTAGCTGGTCTGTGAGCTTCTAGGTGATTGTCTTGCCTCTTCTTCCCATCCTGCCATTGACATTTTAGAGATACCTATCACATCTGGCTTTTTGTGAGTTCTGAGAATAGAACTCCGGTTTGCCTGGCAGATGCTCTTACCCACTGAGCCATCTCAGCAGCTGGTGATATGTACCTTTTATAAAACCTCTCCAGTTAAAAGTTATGTGTTTATATTAATCAAAGGCATAGATTCTATCCTTTATTAATTTTAGAGATCAAACTATGAAAGAAGTCAGAAATGACACTTAATTTACCCGTAAGCAATTCTTTAAAAATAAAATCCACTTAAAGATTTGTTTACAATCCATAGCTATAGGTTCAGTAAACCCAACTCCATGATAGATTTCTGACTTGACTCAATGTCAGTAGAACCACACACTATTCACTTTACGTTTTTGGCATCTCACTGTTACAACTATATAAAGTTAACCAGGAAACACACACGTTTCCTAACCACATTCTCACTATGCACTCGCCATCTTCCCTTCTAGCAGCTCTATCCCAGCCTCCATAGGTGCAATCCTTTGTGGTTATCAGGTGAAAATTCACCCAGTGAAATCATCTCTGAGGACCAGAAGTGGCAGGCTTCCTAGTCAACCACTCATTCTCATAAAAGTTCCAGACCTCAGGACTGAGCTTCTAGCTAACATGGGACTGAAACTGATGGGATGCTCCAACACAAATGGTTCCTCCTAGGCAGACACGTATTGTTATAATGACTATTCATAACTTCTGTAAGAGAGAACAGAAGTCAGAGTACGTTAGAAAGTGTACATAAAAAAGTTTGGTTTTGTATATAGCCAAGGTACATGTCCATGATGTAGAAAGTTCATTTCTTTGTAGGACTTAAATTCTCTGACAGTGGTAGGGAAAAAGAAACACGAATTCTTTATTTTGTTTTCTTATGACTCTCAGAGCATGTATGTTTAGATGGTTTGGAGTATAGTTACTTCCTGTTTGTAACATTCTTAGGTGCCAGTCAAGCTTCTGAAAGAACAGTAATACCATTTTCTCATCAGTATCTTGCACATTCCTCAGCCGCTGCCCCAGATACACTGGTTTCTATCCTCACATGTGTTTACCTGGAAGCCCCTATTTTCCTTCTTATCTTTCTACCAAGAATTTGTTTTAGAAATTTTGGAAAAATAACACACAAACATAAACACATACACACACATGAAAATATAATATACAACGGTTCACCAGAAATAAGAGATAACTGTTAGGCTGCAACCTCTGCACGTCTATGCACAAGCTGGGAAACACAGTCTGCTCTCCTGCCCTTAAATCTGCCTGCACTGAGAAAACTTTTCTGCCCAAATGGAGAAAACTCCAGGCTAGCAAGTTAATACACCTCCAAGTTTCTATCAATCCACCCAAGAGTGCCCAACCAGGGGCTAAGTTTTTCATCATGTATGGACACAATCCCAGGTGTTAGCTAACACGTCATCTCTCCTCACCTAAGCTCTATAAAGTCTCCATGCTTTAGCCTGGATGTGTGACTCCACTGATCTCCACCTGAGAGATTAGTGGACCCACCCAAGAACTGCCTCCTAATAAACCTGTCTTTACCTACTTTAAATCTGGTCTAATCTGACCTATATCTGTGTCATCCAGGGAGACAAAAAAACAAAAAAACAAAACAACAAAAACACCCAATCAATAACATCTAGATATTGTAATATTGTAATGCACAAGGCTAGGTAGGCTTTTTCATTTTTAAGAAAGAATAATTGCACTGATAACACTGTCTCCATTTCTAAGATGCTATACTTTGCCTGTTTTTGGAGAATGATTGTTATGAACTCAAGCCTTTTTATTTTAGTCTGAGCTGAGGTTTTAGCAGGGAGTGCTGGCATATGCCTGTAATCATAACACTTGGTAGGCAGAGGTAGCCAGACTGCAGGTACAGAGCAGCCTGGACTCTAGGCATAAGAAGATTTGTACAAAAGAAAAGGAAAAAAAAACAGAATAAAATGGAAAAAAAATTCCAGTTAAACTTGCCAAAAAGTATGTTGTCCATTAGCTTAAAAAAAAGTTGAGATAAATACATTTAATTCAAGTTTTCCATTTTTTAGATCTTAAAATTCCTGTTTTTCTTACCTTTGTATGCCTTCTAATGAATTCAACAGAAAGAGGGACCATTCTATCAAACAGGCCTTCTATAAACTCCTTCTGAATGATACTGACGGACTGTGGTAAAGTGTTTATCCAGGACACCATCAGTGGTCTCCAGCCTAGCATGTGAGGCTCCATGTAGATCATGCCACACCGGGAAACCTGCAAGGACACGTATTGCTTAACGTTCAAGTAACGCTCAAAAAGCTCCAGTACTACTGCACTAGGGTCAGTCTGCTCACATGACAGGTAAGGGACAGGCATCACTTGAGGTGGTTTTAAGGACACTTTCCTGAAACGTTGTGTGATTGTAAACAAGTAGATACTTTCTGATAGATGGAGGTTGGAGGTCACAAGATGTATAACTGTTCCCAGGCATCTAGTCATGGAGGCTTTTCTGTTTTATGTATCTCAAGAACAAAGATCACCAAGTCCTTTGCTAACCTCACCACCGATTCAGTTTGGCCACATGCAGTACCTGACACAGTGGACTCTAAGAAGCCTCTTGTTGACCATCAGATTTTCCATAACGATAGAAAATCTACTTCTAATCACTGGGACAGAATTAGGTGGGGTTAAGCAGGGAGTCCTGTACACAAGACCTGATTTCCTTCAGAGCATTAAGATGAGTTGGGATATCTGTTTTTTACAACCCTATAGGGACAAAGACTTGATTTTATATAATTCCATGATCTTAGCTTATGTGTGTGATTTTGTAAAATGATCCAAGATAAAAGAGAAAAATAAACAAATTACTAAATCTGCCATGGTATGTGAGCAGATAATGCCTGCTCTTTCAAAACCACAGATTGTTCTCACAATGAAATGTAAAAATACATTCAATTTAGAGTAAACTACCAAGTAAAAATAAACATTTGTAGAAATTGTGCAATTCATAGTCAGATGCCAAAGTTGAGACCTTACAGTGGCAGGAGAGGCGACTTCTAGATCCATCGGTTCAAAAATCAGGTTCATTTGTGGTGACATTTGAATAATCTCCCCACTCATCAAACACAGCTTCTTGTTGTCATCCAGCACAGTGTTCATGTTCTCAATCCACACCGCATCAACTGGCCCATCAAAGATTAACCACTTCCTGTCTGGAGTCTACTTTACATACAGAGTGAATAAAGGACATATGTAATGAAGGAAACAGATCAATGATATTTTAAAATTTAGAAATATAATTTATTTTACCATGAAAACATAAAACAGTACTCCTTAAAATGAACCATAAACATTCATGTACATGTATATACATCCATGCAGGCACATGGGCACATGAGTATCACACACACACACACACACACACACACACAAGCATAGATGAAGAAGCCTACATATGCCATGGACAAGACAAAACTATAACATCTTTACTTGATTCAATCTTTTCAATGTTTCCAAGACTAAATACATGTAAACTGTTTTTAAAATATTAGAACTGAAATATTATTGATAGGGAAAACAAAATGTTCATTCAAATATGCCTGTTCTTAATAATCACTAATAGAACTCTCTTATCATGAATTCTATTAAAAGATTTTTATAATGTTAATGACTTCTATGCACCTCCCTGCTATTCAGTATATATAGGGTACAGCTCTCTGTACAATGTAATATAAGCTATGTAATGGCTCATGCACAGAGGTCCCCCACGGCCGTTTCTATGTAAATGATGCATCTCTTTACATTGTCTAGAAGCTCCATGTTACATTCTTCTGGGCCTGAGCACATGCACTTTGGACTTTGCTTATGAGTGTGACAGTCACCCCCATGAAACAAGGCACAGTAGAGACACCAGTCCTGCAATGTTTCCTGCTTTCCACAGTGCAGCCTCTTCTCTTCCAAGCATACTACATGGAAAGTGCTGGAACACCGGACATTTTTGTTCTGAAGTATTTCTAACAAGGGTATGACAAGGGGAACAGCTCAGACTGCAGACAGAAATGTCGTCAGAGAGGAGGCTATGTGACACATTACTCAAATCATCCTCTCTTCTGACTCCGGAGAACTCTATAAAGGATCTTCAGGCCAGAGGGACCAGGTGCAGGGTCTGTGCTGTTCTTGTATGTGCTACCGACATTCCTCATAGAAATACCACCAAAACCTCCAGTAACATGCTTTCAATAAATATCTTAAAATGTAAATAGAAATGTTTCCTTGAAATAATAGGGAAAGAATCAGATACTGGTCACAGGACACATTATAACCTTTTAAAAATCTACATGTGAAAAGACAAACTCTTACCGAGGAAGCTGCAAATGCTCTGAAGCTGACAGCCAGGACCCCATCAGACCACTCATGGGAAACTAAATCAAACTGCCCATAAAGCTGACCCATGGTGACAGACTTGGGGTTTAAAACAGTTATTTGAACCTTGTTTTCTTCCATTAGTCCCTTAATGAAAAAGAAAAAACAACAACAACATTATTTTCTTCAAAGGATACTATCTTTCCTCATTGAAAACATGGTTGTGTATATAAAACTATCTTAAGAAGCCCACAAAGAAGCTGCCAAGCAGTAAGGAATGCGTTTAGCAAGGTTCCAAAGCACAGGGATTGGAAAGAAATCCTCTCTATGTTCTCTGTAATGCCAGAGATCAGCTGAAAAGTCAAGCTCTAAAGTGTTTATAACAGTATTTTAAAGTAATTAAATACAGAGGGGGTAAATTAGTAAATTGTGTTCAGTCTTATAATCTGAAATCAGAGAGAAAGATTTGACAACTGCTTTTGGTGAAGGCCCAGACAGCAAGTGATGTAGACTTCTGTTGTTCTCGCTCCCTTTCAGATAAAAAAAAAAAAAAAATTGTAAAAACTGTTGACACTTTTCTGAATTCATCGACATTACAAAAATAAGCGTTGGCTGGATTTAGCCCGTGGGCTGTGAATTGCTGACCCTTGCTACAGAATGTTCTCTGAGAGAAAATAAAGAGATGTAATGATGGAGACTTCCCACGGAGTCAAAGACTTAATATTAGTAAATTGCCCATTTTGGCCAGAACCCTGGCTCTGTGGCATTATTATAAGACATGTTGACACCCCTGGGGGCACATAAACCTTGTTTTTAAATTAGCAGAATTAATTTTTAGAGCAAACTCAAATTTACGGAAAATCAAATAGGAAGTGCAAAGCCTCAGGAACCCTCCCTCTGCCTCCCTGACGACGCCCCTCTCCCACACCAGCGCTATCACACACTGGGTGGCACAGGTGTTACTGATGATTGTGTGGAGATGCACTATTATTGAGCAAAGGGCATAACTTATATTAGTGCTGACTTGGTACTTAGGTTTGTGGGGTTTGCTAAATACACCCTGATACGTGACCATCATTATGGCATTGTGCAGAATAATGTAAGTTCCTTAAAAATTCCCTGTGCTGAAGCTTTCCTTAGTCATTTATTTTATATGCAACAGCATAGCAAGTCCATTCTTACCAGTACTGCCCAAGCTTTGATGAGACACAAACCAGTAAATCAAAGGGCAGATGTGTAAATAATTTTCTTAAGTAACAAGACAACGCTCGAAGTCTTTGCTCTCTTCCCTGTGCCTAGAAGAGCTTTACCATGGAACTTCCCCAGTATAGAAGTCTGCAGAAACTGTAGCCATTTTTAATCAGGATAAAGTTGCTCCCCTTTATTTTTATAAAGCCAGGTTTTATTCCAAAGGCCAGTGAGAAGCTGTAGGTAGAGTATGGTAGCTAAGGAAACAGTGGTGTTATTCTTAAAATTTCCAGAGAATGAACAAATCATTCGGACTTAGCAGAACACCAGAAAACATGCATATCTCCTCTTCACTCCTTCCCCTCACTCAAAAGTGCGGTGCCTTCTCCTTTCAGAGACTTTATTTGTGTGTGTGGTAAAACCAATCATGTCATAACAGTGATTACAGTAGCACGAGCAAGAATGCAGACAAGCTAAACACAGGGAAGGGAAGATAAGAAGGCAAGCTGGAGGTTAAGAACAAGAGGGAAACGGAAAAGAAAGAAGAGAGGAAATAGTGTGAAAATAAAAAAGGTGGAAAAAGTAGCGTGTCAGTTTATGACAATAGACATAAATCTCCTTAAATTCTCCTATAAAATAGAAAGACCAGATGTGAACATGAGTGGACACACATTCCCACTCCTGACTCTTTGTAATTGGTACCCAGTGGCAAAGGGAAAATTGGTTCCTAACAATGGCATGACACAGGGTATATGGACCACTCTAGAGCCAGCTCTATGCCCAGGGGTAGTGGGCCAACACAGAATAAACTCTATGTTGTTTATTTCATTTTGTTGCTGTTTTTTTAGTGGGATTTTTTTGTTTGTTTCATTTCATTTTGTTTTGTTTTGTTTTGTCTTACTTGGTTCTAGTTTGTTTTGATTTTCTTTTCTTTCTTTTTTTTCTTTTGAGAGAGAGAAAAAGAGAGATTGAGAGAGAGAAAGAACATGAAGTTAGGTGGATAGGAAAATGAAAAGAATTGGGGAGGAATTAATAGCACACAGACCTTTTCACAAATGTCATTTAGCGCTCCAGCTAGAACACGATATGCACTGGTCTTCCCTCCAAATGGCTCTCCAACAATCATGAAACCATGGCGCACAATCATCATCTCGTAGATCTGAAGAATTTTCTCAGAAAAGAAGTTGGTCATTTGCAAATTCATGGTATGGCAGTTGTCTCTGATGGCAGCCAGCAGATCATTGTAATCTGGCTTTGGTAATTTCACCCCAGGAAACAAATCTGAGGTAATTCCCTGATAAGGGGTAGGAATTTTACATTACATATATTTATATTCAAAAGACATAAGCAAATGATTTTCTATTAGCCAATGTATAAAATAAAATTGCATTTACTATCAATGGAAATAGTGCTTTTGTAACAGTTTGAGTCTTTGTTTTCTGGTAGAAAAACTTATATTCTGAAGTCTGGCAAACTAATTTAAAAGCTGGAAGTTGGACATGATGAGATTGATAAAATTATTATGAACTGCTGCACTGATGTTAGATAACACATACATCACCAGAACAGAACCAGGAATTTACCCACTCACACACTGGAGCAGGTATGACCTTGTTGAAGGAAGTGTGTCATTGGGGGTGGGCTTTGAGGTTTCAAATGTTCAAGCCAGGCCCAGCAATAGATGCTCAGAGGCACAAGCCAAAGGCAAGTCAGTGAAGAAACGTGGCTTATACAGAACTGGTTCTAGAATAACTAGCTATGCCCAATAGTTAACTTTGATCCAGGCCATTTACATAGACAAAAGCAAGTTCAGAAGTAATTTCAATACAAACATGTACTATGTAGGTTGAGTGTTTTGGGTTGATCCAGAACCTCAGAACAAGACTTATATGAAAACTTGAGTTTCCTCATGCAGATGGTTAGGTTGTTACACTAGAGAAGAATAATGCTATGTCTAAGAGAGAGAGGAGAGGATATGTAGATACTTGGACACACGGAAGAAGGCCATGTGTCAATAGAGATTAGTATGTTCATATGAGATTAGTATTAAGCAACCACAAGACAGAAAATGTCTATGACTGCAGGGAGCTACCAGAAGCTAGGAAGAAACTGAGAAAAATTCCCTAAAAGTGCCTGTGGTGGTTTGAACAAAAATGTTCCCCACAGGCTAATAGGGAGTGGCACAATGAGGGGAAATGGCCTTGTTTGGGGAAGTGTGTCATTGAGGGTGGACTTTGAGGTTTCAAATGCTCAAGCTAGGTCCAGTGTCTCACTCTCTCTTCCTGCTGCCTGAGGTTCCAGGTTTAGAGTTCTCAGCTACTTCTCCAGAACGAGGTCTACCTGCATGCTGCCATGCTTCCTGCTGTGATGGCAATGGACTAAACCAGCTCCAACTAAATGTTTTCCTTTATCAGCTGACTGAGTTGCCTAGGTCAGTCATGGTGTCTCTTCACAGCAATAAGGCCCTAACTGAAATCCTACGTCTTGGTCTCTGACACTCTCATTTAATACTTCTTGACTCAGAACTAGAAGAGAGTAAGTGTTTATGCTGTACTGTAAGTTTGCAGGACATCATTATGGCAGTCTTAAGGAAGTTAACACAATCGTATAATGTATATTTGTTAAGAGTTGAGACTCGACCTGTAGTATTTATGGACATAATGTTAATTACAGAATCTAAGGAACAAACCTTATAAGTTGGTAAGCCTATTTTATAAATGTCATTACAACTTATATGAAAATTTACAATTTTTTTACTCTGAAGATAAAAGTGAAATTTCAGAGGTAGTTAATATAAATGAATATGCCTGAGTTGTATTTTAAAATTTGAGCTACCAATTTAATCACTCTCTCAACTAAATCAGTAAGTTTCCTTGGGGCACTGTAGCCTGGTTGGCCAGGATCCCTGCCCTCATGTACATGCGACAGATACAAGCTGTTTGTCTTCTTTCTGTTGCATTTGCACTGACATAAAATGGAGACAGTAATATCGCTTGCTCCCATTTGCTACTTGAAACATGAAATGTAAGTGGGCAAAGTTTTGCACATCTTTCGGGCTGGTCTGTAATTTGCCATGTGGCACAGGCTGGCATCACATACATGATATTCCTGCAACCAACAGTACTTGAAACAGACTGGTGACATGATAGATATGTGTAGGTATGTGCTTAACACAAGCAAGGCCTTTATTTGATCATTTGATCTCCAGTGTATACACGCACACACACACGCACACACACAAACTACTGTTTAGTAGGAACCAATGACCTATGACTTTTAATCGTAGACAAAGAGAAGAATAGGAGATTGATCATAGAAACTATTATCCTAATACTTACTCTTCCAGCTATTCATAATCTAATCTTAAAATATAACAAGATTTTCAAATTTGGTTCTTACATAAAATTATCCTGAATAAACAATTTCATAAAAGTCACTATATTATTTTAAAGAAATATAATTTTATTTTATCAAATGCTAAAGATTCAACTGTGTGCTAACCTAACTACCTTTCAACATGGAGTCTACATTCTCATGGAATTTATAGAAAATATTTTATAACTGTATAGTAATTGTTAATATGTAGTAGAAGGACTGGCTTGTGTTCCTCTGGACATGCCATTGCTTTCCACAGTGCACGTTCCTACAGAGAGCTCTGCAGACATGGCTGCACTACTGTAGCAATGCTGCCACATGGAAATAACATGTGCTCTTACCTCAAAGAGTGGCAAATCATGGGATAAAAACTTCGGCAGATTTACATCAATAATAGATCTAAGTAGCAAAATTTCTTCATTTTCATTTGGATATTTCAGCTAAAAGAAAATACAGTCATAAGGATTTCTGTCACGACACCTTTTTAGGTCTATAATTCCGTACATGCATAGCACCTATAAACAATCTAAACAAAATGTTGCTCACGTTTTCACTGTTTTTCATTATAGAAATGGATGTCTATGGTCAATGAATCCCTTAAAACATGAACACAGGCAGAACTGACTACATTTCTATGGATGTTTTGATACAGGATTAGTGACTAGGAATTCAATACATTGAGAGTTGCCATTGCCTGCTTATTGGGTAGTGCTTGCTTATTCAAGACTCCTAATAGGTTAGTTTTATAAAATTCTGAGTGAGGAATATCGTGATTTGGAGTGGATACACACAGCACCACAGTGCCTGCTGGCTGCCTGCTGACTGCCTGTTCACATGCCATGTAATTATCATGCTCCCTACAGAAGATGGAGAGGGCTAATTCAGTCAAGGAGAGAGTATGTAAGGAATCTTAAACTCTAAATGTCTGCTGCATGGTCAATATTTACTAAAATTCTAACGGAACTTGGAACTTGATGCTTATGCCTGTGTCAACATTCACATACTTACTGCCCCCAAATCTAACCTTAGAATTACTTCTCTCAAACTTAACTTACTCAATATCTCATTCAAATGTTCCCTTACTATTTGGTTTGTTTATTTGGTTGTTTTCTAGAATTCTCTCTTGTCTTTCAAAAACATATCTTCCAGAAGTGAGAGAGAAAGAGAGAGAGAGAGAGAGAGAGAGAGAGAGAGAGAGAGAGAGAGAGATTGAGATTCTTGTTCTTTATTAAGCAGCCGCAGGTGTTTGGCGATCAGCACGTCTCTGACTCTCCAGAGCTCCCAGAGGTCAAAGTTAGCTCTGCTCATCTGGTCTGTGTTTTTGATAAATGTAACATAAAATGAATTTTGAAGTATCAAACTCCATGTTTATTATTTGAGAGACTATTATTTTGAAGCAAATGCTTAAATTGTCTCTTGGTAGAACAAAAACAAACTTGAAAATATTCAAGCCAAAGCATTCTACAATCTAAATTAGCTTGTAACAAAGAGTGATAGAATTCATTTTCAGGATTCATTTGCAGCCTAACTTTTATAGCTCAATTCCAGTCAAGATTCCAGTACTGATTTGCACTAGGACAATGTATTATCTCTCCCATTATCTGGCCACAAAGTAATCCTGACATGCCAGGGTAGTATAAATTGTTGCTCCTAGGCACTTGTGTTTATTGCAAAAAAAGAGGGGTGGGGATTGATGTTACACTAATATGAAATAGAATATAGCCACCATATATCAGAGTTCTTAATACCATTATGATAGAGGATAAAAATACAAACCACTGTTAATCACATGAGATGTATTTTAAAATCTGTATCCTCTACAAATTGTGAATGTGAACATTTCATAAACTCCAAGGTCACATTTCTGGAGCTTGCTCTTAACAATAACTTAACTTGCCTTCATAAAGAACTAATATATAGCTCTGTTTCATGGTTCTACTTCCAGAGAGAGGTCAGACATGTCCTGAATTATCTGTTGTTTTTATGTATTTAGTTATGATTTTACAATGCAAATATTTGATCACTATTACCACTAGGCCACACATGACTACAATGGTCAATTACATAAGTGTTGCAGGATATTTGATCATATTGTGAACCCTGAGATTGTGTTTACTGGGAAAAAAAACTGTTTCTAGTTGTGGTGTGTAGGGGGAGTTTTGGGGGCTGCTTCTAGGAGATTGGCAAGAATGTTTGACATTGGGCTAGGACAAGGAAATAAGCTCAAGAAAAATATAGCTGAGGAATGTATTCCTTGTATCTTGATCATCTTGATAAATCCCTGAATACAGTGACCTCCAGACTTTTGTTTATGCTTTGTCAGTTCCTTGACTATTTGGTTTATGCCTTAGAACTGACCTTATTTTTTTCATGTACCTAAAATGATATAAAAGCAGACTGGGAGAAACTAAACCCACTTCAGCATTTGCTGCAATCATACTATAATGTTTTATAGTTGTTTTATTTTCTTTACTCCTTACTCCCTCCCTCAAGGTCCTGTTGACTGACTGAGCTGGCTTGGTCGGGTGTGGCTCAGCATTAGCACACACTTTTAATCCCAAACAATGAAGGTAAAGTTTGTGTGTAGAAGGAAGCACCCATGTCTGAAAGTGCTATCTATTGAGTGGAAGACAAAGTGACAATCAGAGACTAGAATAGGATACACACAACTCTTACAAGAAGAGAGGGGGAAGGGAAACTATAAGAGGGAGCAATGCAGGAAAAAAAAATTGGGGAGAGGAAGCAGTTTTACCAGGACAGCTTTTAGAGACAGATTGAAGAGAGAACAAGCTAGACACAGGTCAAGACAGAATGATCCAGAGAATCAGAAGGAGCCAGAAAATTGGAACATATTGTCAACATTAGTATGAGGCCAAGCAGAGCAATTCAGTAAGAAACTGAGAGAAGTCAGAATGAATCAGTCAGCTTGGAGAGGAATTTTGAACCAGAACTGCTAAGTTGAACCAGCCAACAAGAGTCCAGAAAACACAAGAAAGGGTGACCTTATTCAGAAATAAGTCTCAGAGGCAGAAAACATTCTAGGCCTAGATAAGATTGTAGACAGGCTTAAAGCTTCCACGACTAGGCCAAGATTAACAGGCTGAGGCAGTGAGCCTCCAGGATGACAATTACATCGGGAGAATAAAAGTTTCTGTAATACGTAAGTGATGATGTTTAGGGTCTTCTGCATATTAATTTCATTATGCCCCACAGAGTGCTGCATGTTCTATAAACAGAAAGCCTTCAAAACACTTATTGAAAGTATGTGACTGTGTTCTTTGGCTCTACCTAACTTCATATATTTAAACTCAAACAGTAAGCATTACCTGTATACTGCCTTACAAAAATTACAACATTTTATTTTCATTGTCAGCAAAGTATTTTTTTTCAGCTATGATGAATGCAACCAGATGCTGGAACTATTATGAACACACTTGGTCCTGAGATTTATGAATAGGAATGCAATGAGTCACAGAACTGGGTTCTACCTTCAGATTGCCAGCAGCTGTGAGCACAGACTTCACAGCTCGCATCCCGTAGTCATAGTGATGCTGGGAGGACAGCTGCTCTGAGCACAGGCGGTATGTAGCTACGATTTTTATGGACAGCGGCCGGGCAGTGACAAAGCCACAGGAGTACAGCACGATCTCAGCAATCATGGCGTAGTCAGGCACCATCATGGCCACTGTCCGGAAGAGAGCCTGTAGTGCATGAAGGAATGGTGTCGAAAGGCAATCTTACTCTTGTTTAATCAAGAAATGTGGTCTTAATTACTTCTCTACAGTAATTCCATACCCACCGTAATGTTTGTTATTTAATATACACTAGTTACAGTATTCAAGTCATATAGATAAAGGAATTAAACTTGGTTTTCCATTAAGGCGTATGTAATAAACATACCATTAGCTTTAGGTAAACTGTTCTTTCTAAATGTCCAGAATCAGTTTTGCGAAGTTCTTTGTAGAAAGCAACATGTTACAGGAAAAAAGAAAATCAGAAGTCAGGATGCAAGCAAGTTGGATCTCTCACCCAGGATAGTGATAACGATCCTGCTGTTGGAAGCCTGGCTTTTAGTCAGGCTCTCGAGGGATCCAATTAACTTATAACCTGGAGGGAATCTGCTGTCCCAATGACAAGACTGTGTTAAGTAAAGGAAACATTTTGAGATACTCAGAATCTTTTGAGTCTATAGAAACATGAATAGTCCTTCTGCAAATAAATAATGCAAAGAACACTGAAAAGCCATAGATGGTCACTATTAAAGCAACAATTTTGCAAGTTATAAAGATCATTTATAATCATAGAATTATCAATATTATAAGATGACTAAATGTAATGTGATGGTAAGCAAATATAAAATTAAATAGATTTTTAAAGAATAAATATGACATTTATGTTCAGATTGTTAGTGTGCATCAGGGTTAACTTTAGTACATTTTGTATTAAAACATTGCTTCCATGCACACACATGAACATACATACAATTTTGAAAAACATAGCTTGAGCAAGTAACTTTGAATCTAGACCATTGTATACCAAAGGAAAAAAGTATTAAAGATCATTACTAATCATGTGAATCTACCTCAAAGAGGTAGATTCTTAACTACATTTTTTAATTAATGAGAGTGAGAGAAAGACTGAATTTATGATTTAGTTAGAAGCTTTTGTCTAGTTGTGAGTTATGCAGTCTAGCTTGACAACAGTACAAAGTAGTCCTAGCTTATTTCCAGTGCCTTGTGAGGCAGGCTGAACTCTCACCTTCCGTGGACTTCCCAGCCTCCTATCATCTCCATCTCTCACACTTGCCATAACATGGCTCTGGAACACTATGAACATACTTACGCTAATGGACCAACAGTTAGAGCAAGTAAAGGAGTTGCCAAACCGTATCACTATGGTGTTCCACTTACTAGAAATCTTTTTCTAAAGATAACAGTTAACATTGAAATTGTCTAAAATGAAGCATTTTTTATGGGCCAAGAAGGTTTCTCAGTAGGTGAAGATTCCTGTTACACAAGTCTAACTCCAGAGTTTGGGTCCCAGAACCCACAATAGAAGAAGAGAACTAACTATAGGAAGCTGTTCTCTCATCTTTACACACATGCTGTGGTACTCCAGCATCCATACTTGTGCATGTACACACACACACACACACACACACACACACAACATACACACACTTACCCACACACACATGCGCACATTATAAATTGAAAAAAAATATTTTGGAACCTAATCAGGTGGCTCTCAAACATTGTGTGCCATACTGACACCAAGTTTGGTTTTGGAGTACCAGTATGTTTCTAAGCAATACAATAAGTCTGAGGAAAATTCAATGCTTTTGAAACAAAAGTAAATTGGATTCTAACTTAACTAGTAGCAGGTCTTTTTCAGTACCAGAAAGAGAAACAGGACAGGGGTGAGGCAAAGATCTCAGTAACACATGAGTGTGAATATGTTTTACCATATGAAGTCATTGTGAATGTGAGTACAGTCCTCTGTGTTGACTTCAGCACAGATATGTGAGATAAAAGTTTCTACAGGGTCTACTCCATTTGTAGAAGGGTTCTGCATGAAGAAGAACTGTACCACCTGGAGTATGCTCCAAAGGCCTGCATATCGATGCAACTGAAAACAAAGAAACCCTTAAGTGTTGGGGATGTGGAAATCAACTTTGTGAAGGAAAAAGTAGATGGAAAGGGAGGTGCCACAGGTTCCTGTGACTCTTCAAAGAGTCCTAATCTGCCATACATGGCATTGGATTGAAAATGGCTCCTGGAATATTGGTGAGACAGCCAAAAGAAAGTGAGGCCAGAGTGGTGGCTGTTCCACCCCACCAACTCCACTGCCTGTCTTCATGGAAGTCCTAAGAGGTGACTATGCTCCACCTGTACCTTCTGAGTTACCTCATCGGGCAGGGCTTTCATTTGGAGCATGGTGACTTTGCGACAAGAAACAATTGGCATAGGATTTAGGGACTTGGGATTGACACAACACTGTAGGTAAGTTTATGAATTGCACAATAAACTCAGATATGTACCCTGATCCTGGTCCCCAGAGTCTGACTCCTGGGATTCTTCATGTGACTCCATCACCTCTCAACCTGCTGGCCCCATCCTCATTCCTGTTCCCATACTCAAGCAATATTTTTTTCTACTATTTCCAAGGATCTGGAAAGACATGTCATAAACATGTTATCTTATTCAAGGTGTGAGCTTGATGTTAGTTGAGCATAATGTGTCTACTTTCCTCTCTTCCTCAGATGCTGCAAGAGAATTTCATACTACATGCTCTCTGGAAAGCTATGTATGGGTCATGCTATTGGCTTTGTAATGCTAGTAGATCTGGAATATGCCCATTTTAAAAACTAGTAACAACTCTTTGGAGAGGTTCCAATCTAAAATATAGCTCCTCTGAAGTAGAGATGTGCTCAAGAAATTACAGGTTTTATCCTGACATGATTGAACTCTTTCTACACAAAATATATGTAAGCTATAGTGTATGTCAAATTTACAAAAGTAGTGTACATAACCATTGAATCATCATGAAGTATTTGGAGAGTAAGGAAGAGGGGATGTGTGGAAATTTTTTCTTTGATGGGAGCAGCTGGTCAGATATAAAGAGTTGGGAGGGCTCACTGCATTTGAGAAAACAGAAGTGGCCTCTGCTCCCAGGCTCAATGCCCAGAGCTTGCTGAGAAGAGGATGTGGGAAATGCACATGATAAAAAGAAGCAGCCAGCAGTCCCATCACTCCAGGCAGACTGAGAGCTCACCAACTTGGAAGTTTGTGTGAAGCTAGCCTCCAGCAACCCAAGAAGAAGGGAAACCCAGAAGGAGAGTCTCCGAAGAACCTACAGAAGATATGCCCAGCCCAGGACATAGCCCATGGCCATTTCTGAACTGTATGTATGCTCAATGGTTCTTTGTTCAAACACTGAATTCATTTGTCAGGGAGGAAAGTCATCGCTAAGGTGAGCACTTCAGAGAGAGAAAACAGCATGCAGAAAGGTATGGGACACACAGAGGCTAAAAAAAATCACTGTGACAGATACATAAGCCCTCTGATAGACAAGAAACGGCAGCATACATGCATTAGCTCTTAAAACATGCTTTATTTTGTGGGTAAAAAAGACCCCAATAGTCTTAAAGGTTTTTTTGATGTCTTAATTATATGTATGTGTGTGCCTGTGTCTGAGTTGGTGCATATGTCAGTGTATGTGCCTGCTGACTCCAGAAGAAAGCACTGGGTCTCCTGGAGCTATAGTCACACTGCTTATGAGCCACTCAGTGCGAGTGCTGGGAAGCAAACTCTAGTCCTCTGCAAGAGCAGGATACAGTCTTCATCCCTAAGCCACCTCTCCAGCTCCCCAGTAGTTTTTACATCTGGAATTACATGGTTGGGATTTCCTTTGATTGAAGACATTGGTGTTGCAATAGTAGTATTCAGAGCAAAAGACATCTGTGCCAAGGGAGCTGTCACAACAGCACAGCCAAAAGTGAAGAAGGCTGGGAAGATGGGATGCCAATGGGACAGTGCAGAGTCAAAAGAAACTAAAAGGGCAGTCATGGTGGAGGGTTAGGTGTGAGTGGAGAGAGTTCAGGGATAATAGTGAGGATGTTAACCATTTCTGGGGCCAACGCTTGCTTGCTTGCTTCTTTCCTTCCTTTTCTTTTTCCTTTTTCTTTCTTTTCTTTTAAGGAATTCAAAGCTCATTTCTTTTTGTTAGAATTCCTTTTTTGTTTCTTGCCCCTGCCAGTTTGTAGCCAAGGATGACCTTGAATTCTTGGTCCTCCTGTCACTGCCTCCCAAGAACTGGATTACAGGCTGGGGGCCACCACACCCAGCTAGGAATTTCCATGTATACTTGCAAACAGGTTTCTATAGCAACTCCAACCACAAAGGGAGGACAGTAGCAACAGAAAAGTCAGGGGAGTTTCACAGGGGCTTTAGCTTAATGCAGAAAGAACACCCAACACCCCAGGAACTGCAAGGCAAATATCTATTACTACACACACACACACACATACACACACACATACACACACACGGTGTGAGACAGTCTACACAAGGCATTAGCAGATTCAACTAATCATGTCTTCCAGCATTTTATGAACAGCTACTCACAGAATCTTGCCTTCTGCTTTTGTGACTCCTTATGTACTCAGGTTAATCCCACTGAATAGCAGACTAGTCTAAGTGTAGAACAGAAGGAAGGGCTGCAGAGAGAGCTTTCCAGAACAAAACTGCAAGATGTCACAAAGAGCCTTTTATATAAAGAATTTACCACTTTCTTCTTTTAAACATGTATTATATTTACTTATTGAGAAGGGTATGTATGCTACAAACTGCATGTGGTGATCAGAGTGTGAAGGTCAGAGTTCAACTTGAGGGAGTCAGTTCTCTCTTCTACCATGCAGGTCCTGGTCTCTGGTGCTTCGGCTTGGAGGCAGGAACATTCACCCACTGAACAATCTCTTCACCCCTCACTTCTCATTTTTAAATCATCCCTTCCTTCGCTAAGGCAAAATGCTTCATCACATAAGAACATGAAGGGCAAGTTTAGAAGGGCAAAGCTCTTTGACAGCAGTTAGACTGATTCTGGGGTGCTGTGGCTGCACACATGTGAACAGTAGAAGGCTTGTAGGATTTAGTCAGAAATCTTGTGTTTGGGTCCATAATTACTAATGTATTATTCACCAACAAATATTGTTCCTTATACACAATCCATAAACATGCAATTCACCCTGAAAGTATATAATAAAGAGGGCAAATATACAGAGAAAACACATTTTTTACTTACTAAATGAAAAGTTACTGTTTTAAAGTGAGAGTTTTATTCTATTCAACTAGGACAGTGTTTTGTCCCTTATAAATTAAAAGAAAAAGTGCCATATATTAACAGGAACTGAGAAACTCGATATGACAAGTCAATGGTTTCACCAGTGTTAAAGGCAATTCAGCTAACGGATGTCTTCCAATGGAGAGAGGCCTTTAGCAAAACAGTCTTTAGTGGTGCTATTTATAATGCAGGAACTGAAAGCAACTTAAACTTCCATCAGAAAAACAGCTCAGTAATGCTACTTACAGTCCAGATCATGTTTACAAAGACAGGAAAATGTTCATCCTAGTTTTAAAATAACTTTAAAAAAAGAAGCAAACAAAACTACCACCCCTACACAATTGTCATATTTGAGCCCTTTAAAATGTATATAAAACTGAAAGGATAGACTACAATAAGAGATACTGGGTATTTTTCTGTCTTTTCTTATTTGTGATAATCAATACTATTGTAAAACTATGAAATTTTGGAGTTGTACCTGTTTTAGTTTGTAAATCTATTTGAAGCTTTAAACATTATCTTCTAGAATAATTTCCCAAAATGGTGTGCCTAGAAGCAGATTTTTAAAAACACAATCCAAGTATCACATATTGTCTTTGCATTCACAAATGGTGAAAGAGAAGCATGTTATGATTACAGCCTCCATACCTTCAGATTGTCTGGCAGCTCTGACCGCCCAGCATACCCAGGGTTCATTGTTATAAAGACAGCGCACGTGGGGTCAAGCTTTAGTTCTGTTCCTTCAAACACTAGGAGCTCGGTACCTGCATTAATGCCTGTGGGAACCACAAGTACAATGACTTAGCTGTGCCTCAGCTTGTGCCACTTGAGGCCCATCCCCGTTTCCTTTGTTTTCACTTGCTGCATAGACAGACAAGCTCATTACCTCTCTGGATAGTAAGGATTTGTTGAGCAACCACAGAAAGTACTTCCAAATCAATTCTGTTAAACTCATCAAAGCAAGCCCAGGCTCCACAAGATAACAGTCCCTGGGAGGAAAGAATAATAAAAATTTTCAACTCTATCTGATTGAAATGATGCATTTCACCTGATCTTTTCAGGGATTTAATATCCCATCAAGGAAATTGCTTATTTACCTTTATCTTTAAAGACAGCTCATTTTTTCATTAGCAATTCATTATTCTAGGCAAATAAAGAGTTTGATCAACTGGAAAACTTCCCAATTTATTGCTTTTGCTCGGAATGTGTCTTTAGGTATTTAGGGGTGCATCTATAATTTCCAAGCCTTTATTCTTTATTTACAAGTTGATTTTATTTGCTTTTTAAAAATAATGGGTTGTAATAACCATCTATGCAACATGACTTCCATTGCCAGAGATACTGCTTTGTAAGCAGAATAGACAAGTAACATTCAAAGTCCAATTTATAATCCTAAGGAGGGACTGCCTCACAGATATGTGCTGAACTCCATGCATAGCAAAGACTGGCAAGTCTCCTGAGAGCACACTACCTCTTGTTGTTTGATTTCCAGTGAATAATACAACAGAAGGTTTAGCTGTCACAGAGAACAGGCTGCTTCACATCATATATGCAAATATGCAGATTGTGATGATATTTTAAAAAATAATGCTTGAATGAAGTTCTTAATAGTAAGACCTATACCTTTATTTGTACTCCCACTGTTCATCATGAACTTCACACCAAAAATGTACCTGTACAATCAATTAGCACTTAGCAATAAGCAAATTTAGTTCTATTGAAATCTATCAATCTAAATTAAAGAATGAAGAATATTATGATAAAGAAGGTAGGCATTGCTTTGAATACATTGGAATGTACTATTTATTCAAATCATGCCTAGTATATTCTAACTGCCAATTATTTCTTAGTCATTGTGTCAAGCTTATATGGCACTATAGAAGATAAATTAAATGCCATTCCAATGTCGCCTATCATTTTATTTCTTACTATTTTGACTGCCTTCAAAACAATCTTACCCTATTTTCAAATCACAAATAAAGTCTTATACAATTATAAAATTGTTTAAAATGACCAACACACATCACCCAGGAAAACAGTTCACTATATTGGGTAGAAATAATATATTATTTTGGTAGTTTAATTTTTGAAATTGTTCATTTTTGCTGAAGAAAAAATTTAAAAGTAAATAGTACAGTATAGTTAAAATATATTTGGAAAATTACAGAAAAAAAGAAAAGGAAGTAAATGCGAAGGGTCATCCATCCCAAACAGATCATTCTGTGCTCAACGGCCTGCCTCATATTTTAAGGAATTGTAGTCTCTAAAACCAAGCTGCTCATGTAGTTTCCACACAAGCACAGTCCACCTTGATTCTCTTTTCACAGTCTCGAAGACCTCTAGGATCTGACAAATCTAGATAAATAAAGCTTGCTGGACAAGAAGGTGTGTGAGTCAGCCAGGGGCCAGGTCTTCCTGGATCTGGGGAGATGGCTCAGTTGGTAAAATGCTTGACACACACACATGAGAACAATCCCCACCACCCACCCACCCACACACAAACACACACACAAACACTGGGCATAGTGATATGTGCCTCTGATATCAGTGCTGGGGAGGCAGAGTCAGGCAATTCCCTGGGATTCATTGGCTAGCCAGATTAGCCTATTTGGTGTGTTCTAAACCAGTGAGAAACCCAGTCTCAAAGTGGAGTACAATTGAGAAGGACTCAAGGATTCTTGACCTCCTTGCACATGGCACACATGTCCATGCACACTCACAAACACACAAACATATGTATAGACACATACCCACACTACTAAAATAAAGAAGAGTTATACATTTACAATGCAGAAAACCTAAGATATATCTATAACAGTCAATTAATGAACTCTGAAACTTATTGATAATACAGCATAGAGATTAAAGAAATCTTTGGAATTCCACACCACAGCCTTTATCCAGTGGGTGGTTCTCAAACTTTTATCTGCCCAATACATTTAAAGAACCCATTTAAAGCAAAGTTTATTTGCTTTTTAAAATAATAAGCTATAATAACCCTCTATCCAACCTGACTTATGCGGTCAGAGAGGCTGCTTTCTGGTCAGAATACTCAAATAGCCAACTAACATTTCTAAGTCTATGACCTAATTAGGAGTAGTCAGATAGAGTGACCCCCGTAGCAGGGACTGGAAAGAGGCAGAGCTCACTTGTGCTTGAGACTTCTTGAGACTATAATTTTTACTTTACACGACATAGTAAAGCCTCTGTTTGCATGCAGTTGTGTCTCTTTGTAACCCCTTTCCATCACTGATCAGCTACCCTACTGTAAAGAAATGAGGAGTTTGCTGATCCAAACCTTAAAGAATTTTCCTAAAGCCAAATAATCCAGCCCATCGGAGCAGTTGAAAACAACACACTGTTTGGCAACAGCTTTTGCTAAATCCTTGGTTGTTTCTGTCTTTCCGGTGCCAGCTGGACCCTCAGGTGCTCCTCCAAGGTGCAGGTGAAGGGCTCCAAATAAGGTCCTAGAGTAAAAGAAATGAACAGAATAATTAACACATAGACAAAAAAAAAAAGGTTAAATTGAATCCTGTCAGCTCCTCTTTCATAATTTCTTCCCCTTTGCTAACCTCAGAAAATCTCTGAGAGCATATTTCTTTGTTATTAATTTTTTTCTAAAAATAGATAGATGATAGAAGATGGATGGATGGATGGGTGGGTGGGTGGATGGATGGATGGATGGACGGACGGGTGGATGGATGGATGGATGGATGGAGGATGGATGGATGGATGGGTAGGTGGGTGGTTGGATGGATGAGTGGATAGGTGAGCAGATGGATAGATGGATACACAGATGGATGGTCAAGAAGGCAGATAGAATGTGTGTGCATATTTATATACATGAAAATTTAGAAATTTGGGGATTTAATCCTGACTTCTGGTCAATGTGGAGAATCTAGCTGACTCTATGAATACCCAACCTTACTAGAAGAGTATAGAAATATCACATGGAAGAAAATAATTTTAAAATCCTCAGCCATCATTTAAAGAGTAAAAGATGTCAATACTTGAGGCATGGTTATGTGCAAATCTGCAGAGATATATAGTATTTGGTTGGATACAAACAAACACAAATATACTTTTGGCAGCACAGATATGAAATCATTAGAATTGAGCAAGAAGGGGAAGTGAAATAAATTTGCCTCTTTGGACCTATTATGGAAGCATGAAATGTTGCCTTGTCTCTAATGGACACCACATTTCCTCCAGCACCCACCAGAGTCAAGGAGGTTAATCAGAGAAAAGAAAAGGAAGCTCACTAGCTCACCACCCATGGCAGTGTAGGGAACAAGTCTGCATTGCTCCTCAAGAGGGGGATGAATCAAATTTCCATTTCTCATTTGCATATGAGCAAAAATAAGAAAAAAACTTTTTTTTGTTTTTCTTTTTTGTTTGTTTGTTTTCTGAACTAAAGAAAACTCTAAAGCCTTCCTGTGGCTATGTCCACAACTGACATGATTAAAGGCAGCATAGGGAAGCCACCTTTACCAAATTATCCTCACAGTAAAAAATGGACAGTAAGATCACTATTGAGTCAGACAGACAGCACAGCAGCAGATGAACACAGACCCGTGAGTGTCATTCCATACATACACAGCATCCTGTCCTGTCCTCTTTGGTTCCTAGTGGTCAGAATTAATCAAGCAATCAATCAACTAACCAACCAATCTCTCTCTCTCTCTCTCTCTCTCTCTCTCTCTCTCTCTCTCTCTCT
>NW_021604613.1:7906693-7936604 GCF_004785775.1 Grammomys surdaster
TCTCTCTCTCTCTCTCTCTCTCTCTCTCTCTCTCTCTCTCTCTCTCTCTCTCTGAGGCAGAAGCCATTTTCATAAAAGAGGCAACTTGAAATTCTACAATAAATGTACACTCTTGAAAACTCAATAAGGGTTAAATATCAGAAAAAAACATAAGGAAATAAAATTGTTAGGAGGCAAATATAAGGGAATTGCCCAGAGAGTTAGAAATCAAATATAAGAAAAAGATAAAGGACAAAAAATAAAGAAGGGCAAAATGATGAAGAGCTAAAATTTAAATGGCAAAGTCTGAGACATGAACAGAAAGAAATCCCAAGTAACATAAATAAATAACTTCTAGTAATATTATAATGAACACCAATAACCAGGAGAAAAATCCTTTAAAAATATAACAGATAAATAGAATGATTAAAATGATATTTAATTATAGTGAGTACTATTAAAATAAGTAAATTAAGATGAAAAGTAAGGCTCTGGGGATATAAAAATACAGTACAATTATTTTAATAAGTCCAAGTAGTTTGTTAATTATATTAAATATAAGTGAATTAAATTTACTAGTGAAGTACAGAGAGCCTTTTCCTTTCCATGTGATAAAATCCACTTACCATGTAATATATCATTTCCACTCAGACCCTCCTTAGCACACTGCTTCTTGAGGGATTTTTCTACAAACTTAGTTCCCATCTGGGTTACACACCTATGCCACTTAATGTTTTCCTCTAGTATGTCATTCAGTACTTGATATTGCAATTGTTTTCTAATCTAGCTTTCCCAAGCGATGAAAAAACACTTGAGGGATGTGACACAATCTGTGTCCTTTTTATTTTATGAAGCTGAAAACAATAGCATGTTTTTATTTAGCCTATATTCTCCCAAGGTTACTATCAGATAATGAAATGGTGTGTTTTAATGTTTCCTAGTCATATTCATTTTGATATAAAAATGGAAAAGGCTTATATATTCCATCTTTGCTCTGTGTTACCAGATATTATAGCTTGTGTCTATAGATATTAACAGTATACCTGACAGTCATTGTAATTTGTTATCAAACATGTGACTTGTCATAATGTTCAACAAAAGCATTCACAATTCTGAGTATTCTCTAAGAGGATAATTTAAAAATGTATCTTGGTATTTTTTTTTAATGTCTCCTTTAATGCCAGAGAATGTGGTGGTGTTGAAGACAAGAAAAAAATAGTTCATAGTCCTTTTCCATGAAAGTCTCCAAAAAATTAACATAAAATATAGCAAGCATGCTTCAACCCATTGTGATGAGCAATAAGACAGAGGAAGAAACCAGGTGTGACAGGGAGTGCAATAGGGAAGTTGCACATACAAATTAATAGTGATTATGACAGCATGCCCAAGATCTGTGCAAGCTCACAGCAAGTAAAATCTCAGCATGAAGAGAGGATGCAGCATGGAGCCCCACCTCTAGATGTGGAGCTATTGGTAACTGGTAGCTAGTAAGAGAGGGAGAGCTCCTTTTTATTGTTTTTTGTTTTTGTTTGTTTCTGTTTAGGTTTTTAAGGATGTTACCCCTGGTGGATCAAACGTGTTCCAGGGGATATCAATACATCCAAGAGTCCATGGGAAGCACTGGATCAGTAGAGTAAAGAAATAAGAAGATACAAAGTTGGGTAGGTATGGAATGGGAGGTGGAGGGGGAAGTCTAGGAAGAGATGAAGGATGGGAATTAATAGAATCAAAATATAATGTATGTTTATATCAATCTTCTGAGATGTACAATCTGGGAAGCAAGGCTAATTTAATACATAAAATGGTTTATTTCCACTGGGAATAAAATGTAAATATGATCTCTCAAAGGAGATACCCACCAGGCATGTGCACTGTGAACGACTATAGGAGAGAAGTCTAGACATGTTTTTTTTAGGACATCAGTAGTTAAAGCTTGGAAGTAAACAGTCTAGAAATCATGGAACATGGAAACAGAACTCTAGAAAATTCAGCACTTCAGAGGAAGGAAAAATAGGATAACTTAAATGATTCTCCCCTCCCCCTCCCCGGAAAAAAAGCCAGAGAGTTAGAGGGAAAAAGAAGGAAAAGGTGGGAGGGGGCAGAAAGTGCTAACCACTGCCATGGCTAAGAATACCCTGATCCCCAGAGATTAAAAACAGGAAAGCAGCGGAGAATGAGAAAATGAAATCTGAAAGGAGGCTTAAGGAACTGGGAAAAGAACACGGGATATATTTATAGAATGTAAGGTAAAAATAATTAACTTTAACTCAGTTAATTACCTTTAACTCAATCATTGGTCTAGGGTGTGTGTGTGTGTGTGTGTGTGTGTGTGTGTGTGTGTGTGTGCGTGCGTAAGTTATTGCTCCCCTGTCTTTGACTGGCAGGGCTTACCTGTAGCAGCGGTCTGTGAGTGGAGTTATTACTAGTCTAGGGGAATTTCCTAGATATTCATAGCCATATCGCAAACCAGCATTAATCATCTTTGTTTCTAAATTATTTTCCTAGGATCAATCAGAAAAAAATAAAATTGGTTACGAAGTAAAATTTCAAACAATGAGAAATCACAAGATCCTTAATAAGGAATAAGCACAGTGCAGATCTGTTTAGACTGTCCTCTCAGCCATCAGTTCACTGACTAGAAGAATTCAATAGCTAGCTTTCTGAATAAATAATAGGAGTCAGTGGCTTCCTGCCACTACCTTAGTTATGGATTTATTGCTGTGAAGGGCCCCAATGACCACAGCAACTCTTATAAAGGAAAACATTTACCTGGGGCTGGCTTACAGTTCAGAGATCTAGTCCATTACTGTCATGGCAGGAAGCACAGAGGCAGACATGTTCTACATCGGAACCAGCAGGCAGCAGGAAATGAAGCAACCCTGGGCCTGGCATCTGAGACCTCAAAGCCAGTGACACATCCTCCGACAAGGTAACACCTCCTAATGGTGCTACTCCTTGTGAGCTCATGGGGGCCTTTTTCATTCAAACCACCACAAGCACTATCACAATTTTACAACTGAGGAGCCAATTGCTTACAGAGATAAGCACCTTGTCTATAATCGAATAAAGGACGATCTGGCTTCTGAAACAAGAATCCCATCACCCACGATCCTACCACCAAATATCATGGCTCTGAAAAGTTCTACAGATCCTGGTCCATACCTGTCTCTACCTTCACATACCTCCTAAGACTTACATGCAGTCCTGACAGCTGCTGAGCCCCAATTCTCCCACACTCAGCAGGCTGCTCTAACTGTCCCTGTCCCCCCTTCCTTCCAGCCAAGATTAGCATCATTATCCACCCAGACAGCCTGAAAAGTTCCTTCCTTATGGACCATGTTTCTGGCTTCTTTAATGACTAAACCAGACAAAGAAAACTGACTTATACCTCACTTAAGTGCATCAGGAATCTAAAAGCACAATATTAAGCTGACTAACCCCAATATTTGGTAAATATCAAATATAATAATACATTGAAAAGTAGCTAATTTCTGTTCGTCTTGGTACTATTACATGTATATGTATGTTAATATTTGAAAATACATTTGGATACAAATATAGGTATGTAAACATAGATACTGATGATAATAGATATAATTATTGGCCCCCTTAATTTTCAATCTGGAAAATCATATATAAGAATTCATCAGCCTCATAGCTCTAAGTGCCTACAAAAAGAAACTGGAAAGAGCACACACTAACAAGTTGACTGCACAACTAAAAGCTCTAGAACAAAAAGAAGCAAATACACCCAGGAGGAGTAGAAGGCAGGAAATAATCAAACTCAGGGCTGAAATCAACCAAATAGAAACAGAAAGAACAATACAAAATATCAATAAAACCAGGAGTTGGTTCTTTGAGAAAATCAACAAGATAGATAAACCCTTAGCCAGATTAACCAGAGGGCACAGAGACAGTATCCAAATTAATAAAATCAGAACTGAAAAGGGAGACATAACAACAGAAACTGAAGAAATTCAAAAAATCATCAGATCCTACTACAAAGGCCTATACTCAACAAAACTGGAAAACCTGGATGAAATGGACAATTTCCTAGACAGATACCAGGTACCGAAGTTAAACCAGGAGCAGATAAACCATCTAAATAGTCCCATAACCCCTCAGGAAATAGCAGCAGTCATCAAAAGCCTCCCCACTAAAAAAAGCCCAGGACCAGATGGTTTTAGCGCTGAATTCTATCAGACCTTCAAGGAAGACCTAATACCAATTCTCTTCAAACTATTCCACAAAATAGAGACAGAAGGAACACTACCCAATTCGTTCTATGAAGCTACAATTACACTCATACCCAAACCCCACAAGGACCCGACAAAGAAAGAGAACTTCAGACCAATCTCCCTTATGAACATCGATGCAAAAATACTCAATAAAATTCTAGCAAACCGAATCCAAGACCACATCAAAACAATCATCCATCATGATCAAGTAGGTTTTATCCCAGGAATGCAGGGATGGTTCAATATTCGGAAATCCATCAATGTAATCCACTATATAAACAAACTTAAAGAAAAAAACCATATGATTATCTCACTAGATGCTGAGAAAGCATTTGACAAAATTCAACATCCCTTCATGATAAAAGTCTTGGAAAGATCAGGAATTCAAGGCCCCTACCTAAACATAGTAAAAGCAATTTACAGCAAACCAGTAGCCAACATCAAGCTAAATGGAGAGAAACTTGAAGCAATCCCACTAAGATCAGGGACTAGACAAGGTTGCCCACTCTCCCCTTACCTATTCAATATAGTACTGGAAGTCTTAGCCAGAGCAATTAGACAACAAAAAGAAGTCAAAGGGATACAAATAGGAAAGGAAGAAGTCAAAATATCGCTATTTGCAGATGATATGTTAGTATACTTAAGTGACCCCCAAACTTCCACCAGAGAACTCCTAAACCTGATAAACAACTTCAGCAAAGTGGCTGGTTATAAAATCAACTCAAACAAATCAGTAGCCTTCCTCTACATGAAAGATAAACAGACTGAAAAAGAAATTAGGGAAATGACACCCTTCACAATAGTTGCAAATAATATAAAATATCTTGGTGTGAATCTAACCAAGCAAGTGAAAGACCTGTATGACAAGAACTTCAAGTCTCTGAAGAAAGAAATTGAAGAAGATCTCAGAAGATGGAAAGATCTCCCATGCTCATGGATTGGCAGGATTAATATAATAAAAATGGTCATCTTGCCAAAAGCAATCTACAGATTCAATGCAATCCCCATTAAAATCCCAACTCAATTCTTCACAGAGTTAGAAAAGGAAATTCTCAAATTCATATGGAATAACAAAAAACCCAGGATAGCGAAAACTATTCTCAACAATAAAAGAACTTCTGGAGGAATCACCATCCCTGACCTCAAGCTGTACTACAGAGCAATAGTGATAAAAACTACCTGGTATTGGTACAGAGACAGGCAGGAAGATCAATGGAATAGAATTGAAGACCCAGAAATGAACACACACTCCTATGGTCACTTGATCTTTGACAAAGGAGCTAAAACTGTCCAGTGGAAAAAGGACAGCATTTTCAACAAATGGTGCTGGTTCAACTGGAAGACAACATGTAGAAGAATGAAAATTGATCCATTCTTATCCCCTTGTACAAAGCTCAAGTCTATGTGGATAAAGGACCTCCACATAAAACCAGATACACTGAAACTAATAGAAGAGAAGGTGGGGAAAAACCTCGAATACTTGGGCACAGGGGAAAAGTTCCTGAACAGAACTCCAATGGCATATGCTCTAAGATCGAGAATTGACAAATGGGACTTCATAAAATTGCAAAGTTTCTGTAAGGCAAAGGACACTGTCAATAAGACAAAACGACAACCAACAAATTGGGAAAAGATCCTTACCAATCCTTCATCTGATAGAGGGCTAGTATCCAATATATACAAAGAACCCAAGAAATTAGACTCCAGACAACCAAATTACCCTATTAAAAAATGGGGTATAGAGCTTAACAAAGAATTTTCAATGGAAGAAACTCGAATGGCCGAGAAGCACCTAAAGAAATGTTCAATGTCCTTAGTCATCAGGGAAATGCAAATCAAAACAACTCTGAGATTCCATCTCACACCAGTCAGAATGGCTAAGATTAAGAACTCAGGTGATAGTAGATGCTGGCGAGGGTGTGGAGAAAGAGGAACACTCCTCCATTGTTGGTGGGACTGCAAGATGGTGCAACCACTTTGGAAATCAGTGTGGCGGTTCCTCAGAAAATTGGACATAGCATTACCTGAGGATCCACCTATACCACTCCTAGGCATATACCCAGAAGATGCTCGAACATATAACAAGGACATATGCTCAACTATGTTCATAGCAGCCTTATTTATAATAGCCAGGAGCTGGAAAGAACCCAGATGTCCTTCAACTGAGGAATGGATTCAAAAAATGTGGTATATTTACACAATGGAGTATTACTCAGCTATTAAAAACAATGAATTCGAGAGGTTCCTAGGTAAATGGATGGAACTAGAAATTATCATCCTGAGTGAGGTAAGCCAATCACAAAAGAACACACATGGTATTCACTCACTGATTATTGGATATTAGCCTAGAACCTTGAAATGCCCAAGATGCAACTCACAGGCCACATGAAGCCCATAAAGAAGGAAGACCAAGTGAGGGTGATTCGGTCCTTCATAGAAGGAGCAACAAAATACTCAAGGGAGCAAATATGGAGACAAAGTGAGGGACAGAAACTGAAGGAGGGGCCATCTCAAGACCACTCCACCTGAGTATCTATCCCATGTGCAATCACCAAAGGTAGATGCTGATGTGGAAGACAGGAAGTGCATGCTGATAAGAGCCTGATATGGATATCTCCTCAGAGGCCTTCAAGAGTCAGACATATTCAGAGGCAGATGCTCACAACTAGCCATTGAACTGATCATGGGGTTCTCAATAGAGGAATTAGAGTGAAGACTGAAGGAGCTGAAAGGATTTGCGGCACCATGAGGAGAGCAACAATACCAACCAACCACAGCTCCCAGGGTCTAAACCACCAGCCTGGGAGCACTTAGGGGGGGATCCAGGGCTTCAGCTGAATATGTAAAAGTGGAGGGCCCTGCTGGGCATAGGTGGAAGAAGAGAACCTTGACCTCATGAAGGCTGGATGCCCCAGGGGGTGGGAATTTTGAGGGTGGGGAGGTGGGAGTGGGGGGGGGTAGATAGAGATTACATCCACAGAGAAGAAGGAGGAGGGGCGAGGGGATTGGGGGTTCCGAGGGGGTGGTGGGGGATGGGGTAAGGGGACAACATAGGAAATGTAAATAAATCATCCAATAAAAAAAAAAAAAGAATTCATCAGCAAAAAAAATCCCTTTTAATGATCCTATTACATAGCTGAGCAAGTGACTATGATTTAAGAAGCTACGGGCTGAAATTGCTGTGTGGGACCACTTACTTGCCAGTAGTATCTAAGCTGACTTAACCACTCAAAGTCAGTGTCATCGCTGATTTTTTTATTTACAAGGTTGGCAAGGACATCTCTAGCGTGAACATCCAGTACCACGAGGGCTCCCAGAGTAACACGGTTCTGCTTGGACAATTTGCCACGGACCAATGTGACAATATCATCAATTTGATGGTTACATTTTGCCAAGTAGTTTTCAAGTGCCTGAGAAAAATAAAGTACAATTTCCCAATGTGATCAGAATCATTGTGAACAAAAACATTTTGAGCTAGTATATTTATTAACATATGTGTGCTGTTTCATATAGAGATATACATTTTCATATATATAAGATATCCTCTGCATCATCTCTCTGTAATTTAAAAATAATCCATTTTCTCTACTACACAGTTTTAACAAACCATTCTGTCAGACACGGTGGGCAAACAAGGCTCATTGCTTCTTCTTTTTCTACCCCTTTCTCTTCCCTGTGGTTATGTTGGAGCAGTCAGTCTTACTGCTCATCCCATGGGACATGGGACATGAAGGAGAGGAAGAGACCCCTCAGAGCCAACCATAGCTCTCCCCAAGGACACAACCAAGTGTTTTTCCCTAGACTTGGTCAATTGTGAATCTATGACTCTAAGCTACTGAAAACATTATCCTCTCAACAGAGACTTGGAGAGAGGAGAGGCAGCAGGGAACGTGATGCAAGGAAGGGAACAAACCTTGTGACACTTGGGCCACTTCTCTCTCCTTTTGCTCTCATGAGTCCTTCAAGCATTTTTCCATAAGATTGCTATATGAGATTTGAAATACTAGTATCATTATGATTTAAATATGATTTTCATGTGTCCCTTGATAGTTCATGTGCCAGAGACTTGATCTCCAGTGTAACATGTACTGAACTGGTAGAAGCTGTAAGGGATAGGACCTGGTGGACTGTCACCAGGTCATGAATATCACCCTCAGGTGTGGGGTGGCCATTAAGTGGGTCTCATGGAACTAGACTCACTCCCATAGCTCCCTTTAGCTATGAAGTGTCCCCTAAAGGGCTTGGTTGTTGATGATGGCATTGTGTTGTTGGGAGGTGCAGGAAACTTCAAGATGTAGGTCTTCCTGGAGGGAGTGGATGGATGGCATGTCTCCTTAAAGGCACAATGGACTCAACTGTCTACCTCTTCTCTCTTTCATTTTCTTTCTCTTTCTTTATTCCTCTCCCCCGTCCTTTCTCGCTTTCTTTCTTTGATTTTTCCTTTCTTTCTGTCTTTCTGTCTGTCTTTCTTCCTTCCTTCCTTCCCTTCCTTTTTTCCCTCTCCTTCCTCTACCTTCTCTCTTTTTTCCACAAGCCAAAATCATTTTATCTAAGCTGGTTGTCTCAGGAGTTTTGTCACAGTGATGGAATGTTAACTCGGGTTGTTACTTAAAGGGAATCTGGCCTCTTGTCAGTCTCTGTTGTTTTTCGAATACTGTGTGTCTTTCTCTTGTGCACTGTCTAGCCTTGGCCCCATCCACCATACTGTGATATAACCAAAAGGCCCTCACTGGAGTCCAAACCCAGATAGGGCTGCCTAAATCTTGGATTTGCAGCCTACAGATGTAAGACAAGTAAAGCTGTTCTTGGTATAAAGTATCTTCCTTCTGATATGTTGTTATAGCTACAGAAAGTATCAAAGAAATAATGATAACACTGTTAATAAACAATGCCAAGTGATTTGGCTTATCGTGAACTAAGGCAAGTTCTAAGGAAGAGTCTTGCTGTGGAGTCTGTCTTCCAGTAGATAAGAAAATTTACAACTGGAAGAGGATTTAAGATGAAAGTGAATTACAATCAACGAAAAGTATTGTATTTAAGACTGGTGACCAGTTTCTCCACTCTCATACTTTGTAATAAGTGCTGTATCCCAAGGAGTTGATTTTAGGCCTGTTGTTAAAAGGCAACAATAAAACCAAAATAAATAAATAAGTAAACAAATAACAGCTTCTAAGGATGTGAAGTTTAGAGAACCAAGCTGGGACAAAACACTTCCTTGAAGATTTTATCTCTTTAATTTTTACTTTTGTAAAAGCTCTTTATTCAACCCATGGGAGCTTAAGCACCATTTCATTTCTATTATTTACATGGGTGATTTTCTACTAATTTTGCTTCTTAAGTAACAAAAAATTAACTTCTGCTCCATCCATGTTTAGCCACGTAAGTGTTTAAATCCTTGCATCCAATTAGTGAACTTCACTGTATTTAGAAGCTACCCTAGTAAAGACAGTTTGGGATCCTAGAGTCACATAAGGTGCATCCTTGTCCCATCACCAGTACAGTTCAGCACCTCCTGGTCTCCCCATCAGTCTTCACATTCTGTCATGGCACAGATTAAAAAAATAACATTTGGATATATTGGGTGTACATACTAACTACATGCCCTTAGAAGTTTATCTGCACTAGAATAGTACATTTTCCTGGGATAGAACAATAATGTTAGAACTGAAATTTGGTTCCAAAATATCAAAAGCTAAGCTCTTTTGAAATGATGTTGTATGAATCAATGTCAATTTAATTAACTAGACTGGGAAAAAATGATATGATGATGTTTTCATCATATTTTATTCCTTGTCAACATTCTTATCAATGAGCCAGTGAAGCTAAAGATAGCTACCACAGTGTTACCGGGAACTGATTATTCTTGCCATGCTTGAACCCTTCTACCTTCCCACCCCAATAAATTAACTCAAAATCACACTTATACTTTCAATATCCTGACATTTCTTCCATTTATTTTATAGACCCTGTGATGTCTCCCACAGTCTCATTTCACACCGGCACTTATGGAATAGGGAAATGAAAATACAGATTCTGAAGTGAACATGCTCTCTGCATGCATCTGTGTAGTAAGCGATCATGGTTTTAAGCTTCAGGAAACTTTACATGTTTGCAGAGTCTTCAGCCACTCAACCAAATCATCAGTTTCAAATGTAAACCACTCATTTGTTAGGAGAAAATAATCAGCACAGAGAATATTAAATGCACATGGTAGAGACATCCAGGAACCCCACATGCTTACTTACCACTGTCATGGGAACTCTACGCCCTGGTATTCTGGTACCTGAAAACCCTAGACTTACTACCACTTTCTCCCTCCTGCAGAAAATTAAGTGACATATTGATGAGGTGGAGTGACTTACACATGTGCAGCTCAGCCCTTCCCCATTGGAATCTGCTCACCTAAAGAGAACAAGAAGCCCTCTCAAACCACACACACACACACACACACACACACACACACACACAAGACTCAAGGAAGAGGGGGCACACAAAATCCCTGCATGGATCAAGGGAAGTGTCCTCAGAGTCATCCTCTATCTGGGAAGCTATTGACATTGGATTGCTGCTTGGAGAGAGAGAGTCAGCTTCCTTAATAGAGCGACACCCGCTGTGTAGACCACACTCCACAAGTGTGGCAAGCCTCACTCCTAGAAGTAGTCAGGTAATATAAACTGGACTTGTTAGGTTAAAAAAAAGTCTGCCCACTTAAATATACAAGAACCAGAAAGAGCTCTGGTACATACATTAGTATAGTATTAGTAGGGAAAAGATAAGTGATAACATGGCTCTTTAAATTACAGTTTCTAACAAAAGATGTGATTTCTAAATTGCAGCATGGCTCAAATTCTCAAGTAGTGTGTACAGACTAAAACATGCCACAGAGGCTTTCTTTAGCTTTCTCCAACATTCCTCGAGGCTCAAAGACAAATGGAAGCCCATAAAGTGAATTTACATGGGAACTTGAAAATGTTTCAATTCCATCTCTTTCCTAGTTGAGACAGTATCCAATACAAAGTCTTGGATGATGTGAACACTGCCAGTATCTGTGATGAATGAAGAAATGCTAAATATCCCTTCATTCAAAAAAGGAGCAACACACACTATTTTGTTTTATAAAATTAATAGCAGCCATCCAAATAATATTGTTAAACCCATACAGTCAAATATGTTTGAATATTTGGTATTAAGCAGAACTCAAAATGTTCATTTATTCAAAATCAGTACACTAAAAATTAAAAATAGTCAAAATAAGTGAGCTGATGCGTTTTCTGTACGAGGTAGTTTTACTCAGGGCACAGAAGAGGATTGCATTATTCCATATCCTCCTGATGTTTTTGAGCGTCGTAACTTTCCTGGCTCTATAACCATTCTATTTGTAAAGGATAACAATGTTCAAACAACAAGACTGAGAAGCAGGCACCCTTGACTCTGACATGATGTGAATAATGAAATGGTTCGGATAGAAACCTTGAATAGTAACATGTCTTTTTCTATACATTTTATTTTTAAAACCTATAACTTGGCTTATAACAAAAAGTATATTTTTGAATGGACAATGTTCATTTTATACTTTAAGGCAAGTGTATTCTTGGTATAACTATTTTCTATGTTCTAAAAAACATGAGTAATAAAAGCTTACCTGATGCCCCTGAGGTATAGCCATTTGGACTTCTACCGTCCAAAAGGTTTGAGATACACAGAGAACAGTCTGTCCAGGCCAATCTCTTACCCAATTAATTCGTGCATTTTTGGTATAGGCAGCAATTGCATCTCCGATCACCTAATTAAAAAAATGGTAAAAATGAACATTCTAGAACAAGATAGTCACTGGAGAGCTAAACTATTAAGCTAAATCGACTCATACCACTTAACTTTTTACAACATGCTTATCCAGTTGATAGATTCAAATAAAACATATGATTAAAATCCTCACATGCAAGTTAATTCATATGAGCAGGCATATTCCATATCATTTTTTCAAGCAATATCAATTTGTATAAACTGCATTTATCAAATTATTATATGACCAGCTTTAGCCAAAGATATCATAGATACATTTGTTAGATAAGTCTGTACAATTTTTGTGCAAAGTATAAATTCAAGTTATTTCAAAATGACAGCTATCAAATTTGTAGCATATGATTTTTGTTCAGCTCTCCACACGATCTCATGTACACACAGATAGAGAACACAGCTCTCTAACTGCTACCTGTGTTCCAGACCTCTCTACCGGTGTTACTCCCTTCTCTGGACATAGGTTCAATGTACAAGATAAGTAATGATGGGCATATGAGACAGGTCTCTCATGGAAAAGTGAAGAATACAAATCCACAAAGTCTAACTTATGTTCTTTGTTACAAATTTTCAGTGGGCTGATATATCCACTTTTTTCTACAAGACATCAATGGGAAACACTCTAGTCTATCATATAGACCAACCAAAAATAGTAACATCCTCTGGGAAGTGACACTGACGTCAGGGTTTAAATTTCAGAAGGGTCTGTCAAAATCAGAGTTTCCAGAGAAATAGATAAGAACAGTTGAAACTTTCTATACTTCTGGTTTAGCTAGAGTCTCATAGAACAAGGACAATGCCAAGAGGTAACTGCCAATGGTAACATTTTTTAACAAATTACAAAAAACACAGGCATGGCAGATAAGAAAAGAAAGCAAATGGCTAAAGAATGGGAGAAACAGTGAAAACATCAGGCACTTCAGACACAGGGCCCAGAGGACCCACGCTGAATCTAACCTGAAAGCCTCCTCTCCCAAGGATTAGCCCCCAGGATACCAGAAATTGCCATGCAAGCTTCCAAAGGAGGGAAGCAACCAGCAGCCCTGCCTAGCTATGAGGCCAATAAATCACAATGACCAGCATAGCAAGTTATCCCTAAGGGTGTAGTAGTGGCATACATACATTGGCAGTAACCAACAGCTCTCTAATTTGACTTAAGGCCCTCTCAACATGAGAGAAATCATCCCTGGTTCTGAAAACCTAATCGGCTACCTGGGAGTAGTAAGTCATGAAGGAGGCGAATCTAAAACTATCACTTTATTAAACCAGCACAATCCCTAACTACACTCTAAATGTTTATCCTTATTCTCATAAATAAGTATAAAGTGTAGTTCTTAGCCCTCAATAAATAAGGGCAGAGAACCACAAATGACCAAAATTCAGAGTTGTGGAGCCCAGTCCCAACTAAAACATCTGTAGCCCAACTTCTGCACTTAAAGCTCAGAGATTACTGCGGAAGCAATGGCATAAGGAACGTAAGGGCCAATAGAACAGGAAGTTTGCTGTGAGATTGTTTCCCAAACGTGAAGTCTCAACAGCATGGCTGCCTAAATATAACCTGAACAAGAATGACGCCAACAGAGTGCTAATGTATAAGGGAGAAAAGCTCACAGCCTCAACGCTACACAAGGAACTGCAGGCTGTGATGGAACGCTGAGAGCAGGACCAACAGTCCTCTCCAGGGAAGAGCATACTAATGGGCTACCCAATGCCAAGTGGTCAGCTCTGAAAACACGCATATGAGAAACATCACAGACCGAGCACATCGTATTCATGTGCCCACACCCATAACAGCAATTAAGGAAAAATAAAGATTAGAAAATTATAGTTTTTTTTTTAAAAGACGTATTGAGTTTGGAAGAGAGCAAGGTGTATAGGCGGGTAAATGAGTGAGCCTGGAGGAAGAAAGAAGAAAAGGGAAATTGTAACTACAAAATTAAAAAAAATAATAAAACAAAATAATGAAAGAAACAA
Source organism: Grammomys surdaster (assembly GCF_004785775.1). Classification (NCBI taxonomy): domain Eukaryota; kingdom Metazoa; phylum Chordata; class Mammalia; order Rodentia; family Muridae; genus Grammomys; species Grammomys surdaster. The sequence continues at coordinate 7,920,682 of NW_021604613.1, forward strand.
AGGCTAGAAGAGCACAGTAGAGACAGTTGAGATGTATTCTGAAAGGACACTATGGGGACTGAAAGAATGAAACTAAAATTTAAGTTATACAAACGGATCCTGCATAGTTTGGTAAAGAGAAACACAAGTTATATAAATTTTCTACAGTACTCAAGGTAGCATGTGCTAAACTCATTTAAGCTCTAGTGTGCGTGTGCGTGTGCGTGTGCGTGTGTGTGTGTGTGTGTGTGTGTGTGTGGTGTATGTATAAAATCAATACTTCCCAAGTAAAACTCATCCTCTCTGGCCTGGTGGTCACATGTATTAGAACTTATCAGAAAATAAATAAATCACTCAATCAATGAGGCCAGTCATATCCAAAGGGACATTCACTGAACTGTAACTCAGAAAAAGGATGAAGTGGGGCTGGACTAAGTCTACATGATCTTGTGTTACTTTTTAAACAAAATCTCAATTGTTCATTTAACCAACGAAGACTCAGGAGTCAGATGCTGAGGTGAAAGTCTGCTAGCTCAGAGAGGCAGAGAAAGCACCCAGCTGACCTTCCTCCTCAGCTGTGCTCCTGAGTCACAGCACAAAAGCTCCTCTCCCAAACCATCTCAAAAAAAAACAAAAACAAACAAACAAAAACCCCTTCAGACTGAATGTCCTTCTCCTCTACTTCCTGTGCGTCTGTCTATCCGTCCCCCTGACTCCCTCTTACTTGCCCTGTTGTTTTCTTAACAATCCCATGTTCACTTCCTGTCGTCTGGTTGCTTGCTCTGCCTCTTGACCTATGGTTGACTTTATTTAACCCTGTTTACAATATTCAGGCAGAAAGCTCTTTGATTAAAGGTGTGTGCTAAGGCTGAGCCATAACACAACTGAAAACAGCTTTTTCTAGTAAATAACACAATCTCAGGGTTCACAGTGTGATCATATATCCTGCAACAAACTTGCATACATTTACTAAAAAGATTTATTTAGGATTATAACATTATACCACATGGTGACATGAAACACCTGGGTTTGAATTAACTTCTCCAATAACGTATAGAAGGAAATGAAAACATTAATGTTGACATTAGTTAAGTTATACTCCCTTCATGGTCCCTAATCATTTATAGTTTTATTGTTACACTGAAAACTTGATTACTAAACCCATACAATAGTAAAATGAATTTAAGTACTCATTTTCTACCTTTTGGCAAAAAACAAAAAATAATTTTCAATGATTGTAACTGGGGAAAGTTTGTGTGATTTTTCTGGTGTCCTGTTGGGTATTCCACATACACATACACACTCAGCATTCAAGATTCACATGCACCAAGTATGTGAACTACACAAAGATGCTTCCAAGGCAGGACTAAAACAAATTACATAAGCAAGCACATGTTTTGTCATGATGAAAGCACCTGCATGCAGCGGCACACAATCAGGCAGACATGCTGCTACAGCCTGGGCGCCACTGGCAGAAATGGCAATCCGTTCCACCTTAAATGAGTCATTGCAAAATAGCCACCTCAGATCAGCTCGTTTCCTCTAAGCTATCTGCAATGGCTATTGCTAATAACTAAATGAGTTTGACTCAACTTAGAATCCTTTCTGCTCATGTCTGTCAGTGTTTCCAGACAGGTCTAACTGAGGAGGGAAGACCCACCCCGGATGTGGGCAGCATTGCCCCACACAGTAGGTTATCCTAAGTAAATCATGAATAAAAAGGAGAGAGTGAGCTGAGGACCAGCAGTCACCTCTCTGTCTTCCATGTTGTGACAGACTGTGCCCCTTTAAACTACAAGCCCCAAACAAAGCCTTTAAACTGCCTTTGTCAAACATTTTGTCACAGTAAGAAGTAACAAATACACTCATTATTGATTAGACTTGAATAGTAACTTATGCCTTATAAATTACTACCTAATTATTAGTCTACTTATCAATGACATATTTGTAACAATATTAATAATCCATCATTTTATCCTAAAAAATAATAAATATAGCCAATTACCTTGTGAATGGACTTAATCATAATCCTCTCTAACTCAACCAACCACTTCTCCACCTGCCCTCTGGCTTTGGCTGTTGAAATGGTATCTACGAGTTCCACGACTTCTCCTTCACTACTCTTCATATGTGTAATATCCAAAGTTTCTGTAAATTCAACCTTCGCAATTCCTTCAAAGCATTTCTTGAGGTGAGGCTGCACTCTGTTGGAAAAAAAATTAAACAATTGATCAAAGTAATATAGCTCCTAACACATCAGGGTTTTTTTGTATGCTAATCTTCGTTTAACACTTAAATGGGTACGAAGTAGTAGGCATGTCTGTGTTGTCAATGCAGTGAGCTGGGAAATGCTAAAAAGGAGCACAATGAACCAAGCAGTTTTAGGTACAGTACTATAGCAGGTCTTCCAGCGCTGTGAGCCAGTCTTCCAGTGCACATAGCCATTTCAAGTGGGATTCAACAGTGTTGAAACTCACAGGCTAGGCTTTAGTATCCAAGTACTTTACAGCTTTGTGATTCAAGAGGTCTGGCATGCCCACCAACTTTCTGGCCACTGTAACACAGACTATGATTAACACCTCACTTGTACACATTTTAAGCATCATTCATCGTTAGATGAGCAAGGAGAAGTAGTGAATAAAACTCAGATGGAAATGTGGGCCTGAACTTATCTGTCTGGACTCTGTGACTTTTTCTGTGTGGGTACAAGATATACAATAAGCTAAATTTGTTTTATAAAATACTTATTCACTGCCTGTTTTAGGTCAGATCTTTTCCTAAGGATTGAGGAAAGTGCAATTTAAAAACAACAACAAAACCTAGTGAAATCCTTTGCTGCTGTGGGAGCTTGTTCTGCTAAGGAGGAAAAGCAATCGGCACACCTATTAGAGCCCATGTGTGTGACAGTAAAAATGAAGAAGGAAAACAAGACAGAGACCAGCCTCAGGGAGAAGAGGCCAGAGTGGGCTGGCTGTCGGATGCCATTTCCAGTTGAGTAGATGTGAGTGGCCTCCCTGAGTGGCAGATGTCGGCTCCAGGACCTCCAGGAGACTGATGAAGAGGTTAGTGGATGCTGAAGGGATGTGCTAAGCCAATGGTTCTCAACCTTCCTAATGCTGCTACTCTTTAATACAGTTTCTGGTGCTGTGGTGACCCCAACCACAGAACTATTTCCTTGTTGCTTCATAACTGTCATGTTGCTACTACTATGAATCATAATTTAAATGTCTAATTATTTTATATTTATATAAAATACATTGCAAAATAATTTGTAAAGTACTTAAGTGATGAAAATATAAAACTTTTAAAATATAAATACCCCAAAGAAGTCATGACCCACAGGTTGAGAACCACTGAGCAGAGAACCATGTGCATGAGGGAGGAGGCTGTCCCAGTTACAGGACAGCCGCAAGGAGGCAGGTGGGGCAAAGCAGAGCAGAAAAAGGCTGCTAAAGCCGACCTTCAGGCTCTCCAGCCTTCTCTCAATAGCTACAACTGTCAGTGTGTGCTTGCTACAAAAAATAAAAAGTAAACAACCTTACCTAAAAATGCTAGCTGTCAACTTCATCCGTATTTATATATTTGAGAATGGCCCTCCTCTGAGACTATAGCAAGCCATAAAGCACCACAGTGCCTGGCTTTTATTGATGTGCTTTGAATATGGATGAAAAGATCAATATGAGGAGGAGGAGAGATGTGCTCTCAAAATCTTAAGAAAACATGCAATAAAATAAAAATTCCACTCCAAGGTCCATGCTATTCAGAAATACAGATTCAGAAACATCATGTATATTTTCAATAACTGGTAACATATAATTTCAAATAATCTTAGAATATTCTTGTAGAGAGTTTATATAAACATAACTAGCTATCTACTATTATTTATGTTCTATCTTATTCCAAAATATTAAATTTGAACAGATGAATGTAGCCAAGCATCTGCGTAAGAACGTTACTTACCGGGTGGGATCCTTAGTCTCAGACAGTATCTCAAGGAGCTCATCATTCGACAAGAAGAAGAACCTGGGGAAGAAGAGGCGCTTCTTTTCCAAGTACTCATTCAGCCCTTTAAGAATGAGCTCCAAGAGTTCACTGGACTTTTTCAGCCTCTCCAGCATTCTCTCGATAGTCACAACTGCCAGGACATGCTTGTTCTAAAAATAGTAAGTAAACAGCACTTGTCTCAGTTTGATTTCTGTCACTGTGATAAACACTATGACCAAAAACAACTCACGGAGGAAAGGATGTTGTTCATCTAACACCTCCATCACCGAGGATGGAGCTCAAGCTGAAGCCTGAACACAGGAGCTGAACCTGAGACCACGGAGGAGTGCTAGTCTTCAAGGCTTGCATAGCTTGGTTACTCACACAACTCAGGACCAAGTGACCGTGTGTGTGTGTGTGTGTGTGTGTGTCCCGTGTGACATTGCCCATAGTGGGCTGAACCCTCCCGCCTTAATCATTACTCAAGAAAACACCCCACAATCAAGCTCACAGGCAAGTCGGATAAAGGCAATTGACCAGTGGAGAGTCCCTCTTCCCAGGAGAATTTAGTTTGTATAAAGTTGAGAAAAAAACTATCCAGTGCAGCATGCAATTTAAAATACTAGTTATTAATTTTATTTCTATTTACACTATAGTTGAAATTTTTTCATTTAATAGAACAAAGATTATGGGAAATTTTAATATGGTCATCTTGAGTAATCTATGCCTGCCAAGTTCTTTCATGTAAAAGTCATATTGTCTATACTTAAGCCATGGCGTTTCCAACTTCTCTCTGTAAACAGGAATTAATAGGACATTCTAGGAAGGTTACGTGAAATTCAAACAAGAGGATGCCATTTTAAGAGTAAGCACTGAATTTTAAGATTAACTAATAACTTATTTTTTCAACTCTACTCAACCATGACTAAAACGTATACCAAAACATCAGCTGAAACTTGTGTCACAGCTGGGCAGTGGTGGTGCACACCTTTAATCCCAGCACTTGGGAGGCAGAGGCAGGCAGATTTCTGAGTTTGAGGCCAACCTGGCCTACAGAGTGAGTTCCAGGACAGCCAGGGCTACACAGAGAAACCCTGTCTCAAAAACAAACAAACAAACAAACAAACAAAACAATAAACAAAAAAAATTGTTTCACATATGAAATGTATTCTAGACTAGAGACAGGGCTAAATCATTCTTAAGCGTGTGCGGGCCCTGGTTTTAATTTCCAGCACCAGCAAAAAAGAAAACTCTCTTCCTTTTCAAGAGTCTCTCACATACATGTTTTTTGTTAGTGTGCTTTTGGCTTTTTCTTTTTCATTTCTGGCCTCAAATTTGCTGTACAGCTACCTGGGGCTCCTCGTGGGTCTTGCACTTCTGCCTCTGTGTGCCAGCAAACAGCTCTCTTATGCCACCACTCAGGGTGTTTGTTTAATAATTAGAACACTGCTGAAAAGACAGCATGGTTTGCTTTGCAGTGAATGATGATGATGTAACAGAAACACAATAATTTAGCAAAGAAGAATAACTATCATTAATATCTGTTTCATCAATAAAACAAAAGTATGGAACATGCACAATGCGAGGTTAACGAGTCTCCAGTTTTTCAATGCATTTCATTGCAGTTTTCAGAAGGTTTTGTGTTGTAAATAGACATTTAATACTGACTCTCTCCATCCTTTGTCTGCCTCTGCCTCTCTCTCTCTCTCTCTCTCTCTCTCTCCCTTCCTCCCCCCCTCTCTCATACACACACACACACACACACACACACACACAGAGACAAACTCAGGATGTAATTTTTAAATGTGCAAGTCATGCAGTGTGGACTAGTACTGTTATAAACCTAAATCTAAAATCCAAAATACTGTTCTTTGAGCGCCACCATCTGGAAGAAAATATGCTTTTCTTGTTTGAAAAAAAATTACTGCTAATAAAAGTGAAATTTTTCTTTCACAAATTAACAATAATTGTTTGGTTTGAACTCTGGCAACTTACTATAATTTGACTATTTTAGGTCTGATATTTGAAAGTTATGATGTTCAACTTTTAGAATAACTGAGTTTTGTTCAGTAAATATTATAATCTCTGATCAACAACAAATAAGCTCCCTCTCTGAAAATTTTCGGAACAGACATGTTTTATATTTCAAAGCTTTATCAGTTGTGAAATATTTGTATATACCTTACTGGTTGAACACCTTAAATCTGAAAGTCAAAAATCCAAAATAAAAGCTTCAGAATTTGAGGCAATACATGTTTTTTTAATTAGATATGCTAAAACTGTTCTAAGTCCCTGAGGTCAATTCTACTTAGCCAAGTTAGTTCAGTGGCTCTGAATCAAATACAAACTTCCAAATGGTCTGTACGCATTTGCCTATGGACTAAAACCACAAAAAGGTATCCTTATGTGGAATATAACTCACACAGAGGCAGACTCAGTGAAGGATGGCTTGGACAAAGCAAAGGACCCCAGTGAGACACACTGACTTCTATCCTGTCCTTGACTCCCTTGTACCTACCTAATGCTTTAAAATGGGGAAGAGAGCTCTTTCTCAAATCTGGCATAAAGACAGAGAAATCAAGGAACACTGGTCCCTCCACACTCTGCCTGGCTGCCAATAATTAGCTTAGATACAATAGCAAGATGCTTTAATAAATGCTACTAGGAATTTAAAATTTAGTATAACTTCCTTTGATTTTTTTATGCATATTATAATTTTTGGTTAAGGAAATGCTTTTATAGTGTGTGTGTGTGTGTGTGTGTGTGTGTGTGTGTGTGTGTGTGTGTTGTTCATAACCATCACCAGTCTGTAAAGCCCAAATGAGGACTGATAAAGTTGACTGACATGTCCAGACCAAGTGACCCGCATAGCCTGAAGCTTTCATTTTGGATAGTGGAGAAAGACTTCTCATCCCTGCTGCCAGGAGATTTACAGGAAATATAACATGTGGATGCATCATGGAATTAAGCTCCAACCACTTAGCAAGCTTCTGGAGGAATTACCTTCCTCATCTTAAATACCCAGACAACAGAGAACTGGTAAGGACCTCATGAAAGCTCTAGCACTCAGAGTAGTAAGGCAGGCTGACTACACAGACCCATAAGGCTCTTCCAACTCTGAGACTCCAGTTCTGTCAGGAATTGGAAATCTTTAAGGCCCAGAATATTAATATAGATCCTGGAGACCATTTACCTGAAATTGAATTTTCAGAGATTTTTTTTTCCGAATAAACTCAGAAATCTTTAGAACTAGCAATAATTCCAGGATCAGTCCTGATTATTCAACAGCTCTCTCTCAAAGGCCCAGCTCTGTGTCAGCCAGTTCTTGTGGCATGGTAACAGCAGTGACCATAACAAAGATCCCAGACTCCATGGACAATGAGGAGCACAAAACAAATAACAGAAGCAATGATTGATAAGCTACACATTCATCACATTCTCACAAGCAGTTCTTACACTGGAAAGATGCTGGGAATGAATGGTCTGTGGTGGCCTGCGCCAAGCAGCTCCATCCCTGTCATTTTTCCAGTAGCATGTGCTCACTTACAGTCCCAGTGTCATGTTTTGGTAGTTCTCGCAATAAGTCAAGCCTTTAATATTACCCCTGCTGTGGAGATCTGAGATCATCGATCTCTGGTGTTACTATCCTGACGTGTTGAGCAGCATGACTCGCACCACATAGTACAGCAACTTAATCAATCTGGCTGCTCCCCCACCCCTCACACACAGCAATGTTGAAACTCAGACAATTAATAACCGTACAATGGTGTCCAACTGTTTAAGAGAAATTAAGTCAATGTTTCCCACTTTGAATCAAAAACTAGGGATCCAAGGAAGGTCTGCTGAAAGCCAGGGCAGGCTGAGAACCAAGATCACTGTGACAAACAGTTAACAATGCTGTGAATGCAAAGTTCTGGGGAGTAAAAGTACCACCACAGAGGACAGATGAACAGGAAAATAACAGTTTTATAGCTCACATGGAGAAGATTACCATGGTCTGGAAAGAAATATATCTATGTCCATAGCCTTCTTTTAAGGCAGGAGCACTGGGGAAACTGCAGAGGAAAAAGTTTAGTTTGCAGAGGCTGAGCTACAATGTTTAAGAAAAGACACTGGGACCTGGAACAGCCACTGCTATGAAAAAGTTACACACTTACCTAGAAGCTCTAGTAGAGGAACTGATGAAGGTGGCCACACTAAAAGGCTGAATTTTGAATATAAGAAAAATAGGCTTTTTTCCTCTTAGACTTTCGCAACTATAAAGAAAAACCCAGTGCCAAGATTAAACTACAAAGAGCAGGTCAACTGACACTGCTGATTTTAAGTAATAAGTTGAAATCAATACTTATTTACTGTAAATGTAACTTTTATTTATCAGATATAATTGTCTCAGAGGCTTACTACTGAATAAGGTCTCACTTACAAGCTCTTTCTGAACACTGGCTGACTGGTTCAGCTCAGATATTATGGCCCAAACTCCTCTTCAAGCTGACTGATTCAAACTGGCTTTTCTCTGCTTCTGACTGAATTGACTCTGAATTGACTCTTCTTGACCTCAAACCAACTCTGGTAATTTGTTCTAATCATCTGGCTCCTCTTTCTCTGGCTTCTGGCTTCACCTGTGTCTGGTTTGTGAAACAATCCCAATAAAACTCCTCCTGATCCCTTTCTCCCTCTCTGTGTTCTCTCTCTCTCTTTCTCCCTCCTTCCCTCCCTTCCCTTCCCTCCCTCTTCTTTCTGTGTATCTCTGTGTGTGTGTTTGTGTGTGTGTGTGTGTTGTTCCCTGAAGTCCTCTCTTTCCTGTACTGTTCCTGTGAGCATTGGGTGTAGCCTATCTCTGACACATTCTGTCAAATTTCTCTAATTCATCACTTTGTCTGTCCCTCAACTAGACATCACTTTCAAACATGGGTGCTTCCTTCTATAGACTAACCTTACTTTCATTGTCTGGGATTAAAAATATGTACTAAGGGTGTGCTTGTATTTTAGCCAAAGGGATTAAAAGTGTGTGGTGAGTCTGCATTCCAGTCAGATCACATCGACCTAGAAGGTCTTTGGATCTGACTCCTTTCCAGAACAGCCATGCTGCAAGATTAAAATTCCTCTACAATTTACTGTTCCAGAAAACCTAGGACCCTGAGTATTCTACTAAATCTACTCAGCCTGTGCTCTCTGAATGGGACAACAAAGTCTCAGTGATGGCATTCCTACAGCAAGCCCATTTACATAAATAATAGCTTGAAAAGAAAAACAAAAGATTCCTTTCAAAATCTTATTTTCCTTGACAATATATCTGTTCATCCAAGAGATATACAATAAAATTAATGTGTTCCTGTCTCATAACATAACACCCAAACTACATCTCAAGGAAAATTTTGGACAGGTAAGTCACTATTTCAGAACATTCTGTAAAGCTTCTAGCTGCTCGACATGTAAGCATGGAGCCCTGAGTTCAGTCTTCAGAACCCATGTGACAATGACAGTCATAAGTGACAAGCACTTTTATTCCAACCCTGGGGAGGCAGAGACAGGAGGATTCACTGGCCAGCTAGCATTAATGGCTAAGCAAAGTAGGGAACTTCAGGGACAGATTCTTGTATAAATTCCACCTTCAAAACATACTTTCCTTTGTTTTTAGCTGCAATTTTATGTTGCAATCAGCATGCTCAGGAATGTACCTCTAAAATGAGCGTGTCTAGGAAGAAATCAGCTCAAGACTCTATGAATACATGTAGTCCCCCTGAGTAAAATCTCCATGTTTGTTTTTTTGGGAAAAAGCACCATTTTGGAAATGAATCACCGTGCTTGCTGTAGGTAATAAATCTTTCTCTATTATGTCATGTCTTGGCTGTGTTTATTTTAGCTCTAAATGTAAAAATAGTCACATTCACTGCATTTGTTTACACCAATAGGAGGTGATGTCACAAAAACTAACATCTTTAAAGAATGACATGAAAAGCTGAACTTTGGCTTCCATATCCACATATTCATATGTGCATTCGTGTACATGCACATACACAACAATTTAAAAAAATAAACATACCCTCAGAGCTACCAGAGATGGCTAGGATGATTCTTCTGATATCTCAGGGCCAAGTAAATCAGAAACCTGGGAAGGAATCACCATTCTAGGTGTTATTAAAAGACATTTGTGACTCACAAGAAGAGAGCAAAACATGAACATTATCATGTGCTTCCGAGAAATGTTTCCAACTGGGTCGGTGCCTTTGAACGGGTTCTAAACTTGAATGGGGAAGTAGCAGATGTAGTAGAGATAGTGAGAGACCTAAAGCCCGAAGCTATGGCAGGATGGCACCAATTTCCTGACAACGGAGCTTTAACAAATTAGGATAAGCAACAATGTAGCTTCCTGAGGGGTAGCCTGTTCTCTGTGAAGATGCTGAAACCACTAACCAAAGACAGGGAGTTTCCACAGCTACATAAAATTAGGAGAAAAAGTGGTGGCAGGTTTGACATTACTGACTCCAATTTAAAAAGCTCAACTGTGGGTAAAAAGCAAAATGCCATGCCATCAAGCCAAGCAGTACTTCACGCTGTAGAGGGATCTCTCATCAACAGCGTCTTCATTGAGGCTGTGTTGCAAAGAATCCCCTTAGGAGCCATATCCTTCAGCAGCCATCAAGCCACTGGTCAGCAGGTACCATCAATGTGGAGAGCCTTCACCAGCAAAAAACGATTACAGTGAGACCAGGAGGCTCTTTAGCATCACTTGCAGCAAAGGACTGGTTTTATTTTTTGGTTTGGTTTGGTTTAGTTTTTAACACATTTCTGTCCTTTTTAAAACCTGTACTCTTCTTTAAATTAACTTTTAAGTTAGCTTACAAAGTAATATGTTTTATTGTGGCATTTTCATACAAACAAGTCATTATTCTTTTTCTAATTCTCTACCCTCTACCACGCCTCCTACCACGCCTCCTTCCACGCCTCCTACCACGCCTCCTACCATCTCTTGCTGGTCCCTTGCTTCCTCAGTTCTCCTTTCTGCTCTCATGCCTCAAAAATTTCATTATCTTCTCTTCTCCTCTTCTCTCATGATCTCTGCACACACACACACACTTTTCTCTCACACACACATACACTCACATTCACACACATATTACATACATGCTCACATACATACACACACACACACACACACACACACACACACACTTAATACACATTTCACATACAGGACAAAGCACAAGTAACTCTTTCTCAGCATAGCTTATTTTGCTTAACATAATGGTCTCCAGGTTCTATCCCTCCCTTCTTTTTCCTGAAAAAGTCATGACATTCTCTTCACAATTGAATAAAATTCTATTGTGCATAGTAATGTCCCTAAGATGAACATTTCTGTCCTTCAGTCTGTTCTGTCTCACCAATAGAGTACAGAGGAACACATGATTTCCCTATGCACTAGGAAGCTAAAAAACGTCATAGTCCCCTCAAAAACATGAAAATATAAGTGGAACGTATTGAGAAGACAAAAGACATCAACAGAAATGGGAAGGACATGAGAGGTTAATGAAAAATACAACCAAAGCACATTATACATATCTGTGAAGATCTTATAATAAAACTCATTATATATAATTAATATATGCTAATAATACTTCTTATATTCATAACCTGATTTACTATAAGGTTTGTGTGCAGTGGTCTAAAACAGAACCCACGATATCTCTAAGGCATGCATGTAGCAAGTTAGAAGACAGATACCACAAAAGGAAGAGGAGGAACCTGAGGTACAAAAACAGAAAGGCAATTGCATTTAAAATCAAGTACTTGGTGTATGTGCCTCGTCATAAGGGTGGACTGACTCCAAGGATACAAGGTGTTTCTCTGAAGATTTTTACAGAAAATATCTCAGGGAAAGAGTTTTGCCAACCTAACAGCTGGAAAGAAGAACTTTATGAGGGATAGAAAGAGGAGGGATGAGAGGGAGAGGGGAGTGAAGAAGAAAAGAGAGGCACAGGAAGAAAGGGGAGGAAGAGGGAGGAAGAGAGGGGAGGAGGAAGAGAGAGGAGACTGAGGAAGAAGAGAGAGGCACAGGAGGAAAGGGGAGAAAAGGGGAGAGAAGGGGATGGAGGGGAATGAGGGATGAAGAGGGAGGAAGAGGAAGAAGCCAGGGAAGGAAAGGGAAGGGGAAGGGAGGGGAGGGAAAAGGAAGATGGGAGCCAACTCAGCTGGAAAAGAACAGGTAAAGTAGGGGTTCTCTGTCTCCTTACCAAAAGGTAAAGAGATGGCACAGCTTATCCAGAATTCCCACTCAGTACAAGAACCTCTGACATGTCCCTACACAGACAGCATTTCTCCCTGACACTGAGCATACTTAATCTAATAAGACAGTGCTACCTTTCAACAATAGAGGCCAAAAGTTTAGAAGCTGACTTCTTCAGAGTATCTTATTGAATGAATTGGTAAACGTGGTAACCCTGTTTTCAAGTCTCAACCCCCAGACTCACATTGTCTGTGTCATAAGTCATATATTTGGCATTAATAAGGACCATATCCCTTAAAACACATCCATACGCATGAAATGTCACCTTCCCTCAGCACAGCAAATGAATGAGTGTTTCTACTTCTGTGAGCCATTCTGCTTTTTATGAGGTCAATGCTCATAGTAGGACCTATAAATCTCATGAGTGTCAGTCATTTGCCTCATTTCCCTTGTAATGTGAGTTCCTTGGGAGAGGCAATGTTGTGTGGAAGGAACAAAGAGGAATAAGTCAGGCAGGAAGTCAATGAGTGACAGTGCTTCAAGATGCTTGGCATGTAAAAAGGAAAGAGCTGTCTGCTGCAGACAATCCCTGCTCTCCTCAACACTAGAAAAAGCTCACCTCCTTCTTCAGAGCTGCATGGCTCCTCCAGGTGGGGTGATCTCTCCGAAGCATTATGCTAGCATCTGCTACTGGAAGCTGGGGTAGTCATGCTGGCTAGTGGGCTCCATGGTGGTAATAAGCCTTTACACAGTCCCCATTGCTGCCACTGGGATTTCTTTGCTCTTTATCTGGATTGACCACATATATGCTCCATGAGAAGAGTTTTAGATTTTGCTTATCCTGCATTGATTATGAGCTCCCTTGACCCTCAAAGGTTCTCCGGGTTGGATATTATACTACACAGTCACTTTACTTCATAGCTCACTGTGCACACACTGGATGGTGCTCACTGACATTCAGAAAGTATGTCAACTGGTCGACTGGATAGTTATGCACGTCCTTTTGTGCCTTTTACTAAGCATTCGTTTAGAATCTAAGTATGCTCACATCATAGTCTGGCCCTTAGATGCCTCTTCCTCCTCCTCCTCCTCCTCCTCCTCCTCCTCCTCCTCCTCCAACTTTCTTGATATAAATCCTTTCAATTTTGTTTCTTCTAAACAAGTATGCTACTGACCATAATCTTATGGGAGACACTGTGTGGAGGTGTGTCTCTGTATTGAATTGTAATTCTGCACTGGCAAAGAGCTAAATACTAGCTGGACCTTGATATTGTTATTTCTATGGCCCATCATCAGTCTCATATTTTATAAATATTTGTTCCTTCCTCACCTACCAAAGGCAATCTAGAATTGTATTTGATTGGCTTTAATAAGAGTTGAAGTAGAAGGTAGAAGTTCCAGGCAGAGATGGAGATTCTGGGAGAACTGAGAGCTGGGAGGTTCAGCTAGCAGACACAGTTGAGAATAGATGGAGCAGAGCAGCGCAGAGAGGGACATCTGGCCATAAGGTAGGACCTAGTACCAAGATTGGTAGGGCTGGAGTAGCTGGGAGACTGCCCTAGCTAAAAGGCCCAAGCTTTAAAATAGTAAAAGTTTCTGTGTCATTATTTATATAACTGGTAGGTCCAAGAAAGTCCTGTTATAATGATCAATGCAAGGCCACACTTTCATTCTTTTGGACCATCTGTCTTCCAAATAAGGTTTTAAAGTAAATCACTAATAAGCCCAACTGGATGTATTGGGAAGGTCTCCTTCCTACTGCTCTGGAAGGCTACATTTAAGTGTCTACTTATGAAAGGCACTGGTGTATTTTACTTAAGTGTCTGTAAGCTGATGTCTAATTTCCCTTAGGTCAGATCAAAGATTTTACTGTGGTTTCATCTCACTGAAATAAAACATAGAGTTTCTTTGGTTAACAAAACCACTCATGCCTTTTGGAGTCTCTGATAGCTGCATTCACATCAACACATTTGACAATATCTACGAGGGCCTTTACTCCCCCAGACAAGCATTATTACAATACATTGCTACCCATACTTTCTACAGGGCTCTGCCAAGACTTCTAGTAAGGGTCAGCAGAATTTGAGGTGCTGAGTACCATGCGTCAGTCAAACACACTCAAATATCCCCCCTTTCAGCTCTCACCGTCCTTCTTTTTCTCAACGAATAACTGCATTTCTCAGAACAAGTCCAGCAAGTCCACATAATTATAATCAAAGTCAGCAAGCCACTGGATTTGACTCTATATTTTGGGATATGTCAAGCCTCAGCTATAAGAAAAGCCATTACAGATGCTCTTTGTCCTTGCAAACATCTTAAGCAGAGAATTTAAAATATTAAATTGTGGCATTTCATTAAATCTCTGGTGCTTAAAAAAAATCACTCTCATTGTGGATTTGGTTTAATGATTGTATTGTGAGTTCCCAAATCCCACATGTAAGGCATTGTGGATCTCTGTCCTCAGTTGGTTCTAATTGGTAAATAAAGTTGTGGACAGCCAATGGCTGAGCAAGAAGAGAGGCAGGACTTAAGATATCCCAGGCAAAGGAACCTGAGGAAGAAGGATTTAATACCACCATACCAGGGAAACAAGGATCAGGCTTGAAAGCTACAGAAGAGAGAGAGCATGCAATCATGTAAAAGCCAGGGAAGTGTGGCCCCAGGGTCTTCTCTCCACCTTTGGGTCTAGGGTGGCAAAGATGGAATATAGATTTTAGTAATAGTTCAGGAATATTGGAGGGGAGACGTTAGCAACATGGAAGTTTTGGAGTGGCCTACCCACTGAGCCTATTAAGACATATTAAATAGACAGTTTCATGTGTGTCTTTTTTTTAATTCTTTAATCCTTTTTTACAGTCCAGTCTTTATCCCCCCTCCCAGTCCACCCTCCGACTGTTCCTCATCCCATACCTCCTCTCCCCCCACCCCAGTCTCCAAGAAGATGTCCCCACCCCCACCCCACCAGACCTCCCCACTCCCTGGGTCCTCAAGTCTCTGACTGAGTCCAGACCAGGCAGTCTTCTGCTGTATATGTGTTGGGGGCCTCATATTAGCTGGTGTATGCTGCCTGGTTGGTATCTCAGTGTCTTTTAATGAGGAACTCATGCTGCCACTGCTGCCACCACCACTGCCACCAGGGAGATTAAAGCAGATTAACTAACTACAGCAACAGATGATGCTCAAAGTGTGGCTCAAACTCATTATTAAAAATTAATCGGAGATACTCAAATGCACCATGACGCTAGATTAGAAGGTGAGGAGAACTGGGTTCTTAACAGAGATGTGGGTATTGCCCAAGCCACATGATTCCTCCCCAAGCCATGCAGGTTTGGTACTAGGACAAAAGGCCTGCTAAATTGACATACATAATTCTGAGTTTGTGGCTTGAGACTAGGACACACCCAGACCAACCAAAGGATGTGGGCAGCAGGCTAAGGATTCGGCCAGATGCTCTACCTTGTTCTGGACTACTGTGGAGAGCTTAAGCCACAGATGCTGAGAGCTCCTGCTGAGATAAGACAAGCTGAAAAGAATAGCCCTAAATAAGATAGGAATCAAAGAAATTATATTGTTTTAAGGATAGAAGGTTATGTCTGGTAATAGGCTCATACAGAAATATAGAAGAAAATTTAATTGAATTTAAATATATAGGAAAGGATGTTAATTCAAGTTATATAAAGAGAAAGGGGAGATAGATAGATAGATAGATAGATAGATAGATAGATAGATAGATAGA
>NW_021604613.1:7936614-7945521 GCF_004785775.1 Grammomys surdaster
AGATAGATAGATAGATAGATAGATAGATAGATAGATAGATAGATAGATATGGAGATATAAGGGAGAATTTAAGCATACATAGATAAATAAATTTAGGCCTTGATCTCATTATTAAAAATTAATTGTATAAGAACAAGACAGGGTATAATGGAGAAACACTTTTTCAATGGATAATGGTAATTGTTTAGATTACTTTGACGGTTTTGAATTGTTTTAATTATCAAAATGCATGTGGTTGTAGGTTTGGTGGTTATGGTATTAAAAATCCTCTGAAAGAGAGGTCAAAATAGAGCAGGCCTGAAGAGAAAGGAGGCTGCTAAATTGAATCAATCTATATCTTTGATGATTTTAGGTTACTGGACCAAGGACATGCTATTTTGGGAAAGAGGCTCTGTAGTTCTGTTAATAGAAAAGAAGAGGAGGCTTTGGACCCCTTCCAGAGTAATATAGATCAGATATGACAGGGGAAGACCTCCTGAAGATCTTGGTTACAGAAAAAGAAAAATTTGAGAAAATCAAACATTACAGGCAATTTGATCTGCTGATTCTTCAACATAGGAGTAGCCCAGTAACTGGCTTAGACATAAAAATGTCTCTAGCCAAACTTCAACTAAAATTAGACAATAAATCTTGTTGGTTATAGAATCCTTAAGATTCTTCATGCCCTCCTTCATATAACATGAATGAAGATTGATCACAATTGGTTACTGATCAAATTAATTCATAAAAAGGACAGTTGTCTTTTACCTGCTCAAAGAAAAAGCAAAAATTTTATCCTTAACTGATCTGTGCACCTTGCACAACCCATACAAATATCTTAATAGTACTACAATTTGGTTGTGAGATTTATATATTGCAGAAGAGTCATCCACTGGGATGCTGAAATGACCCACTCTTCCAGCCCCCTGCTTCCTGATGCTGTACAGAGACTTGCTTCCAGAACAGCTTCAGGGTCATGCATGATTCTATTTTAGCAGTAAGCAGTCTATAGCACTTTGGGCTTTGGTCCTAGGCCTGGGCTATGCTGGTCTGTGTGTGACCAAGTTTGATAGTATTGTTGACTATGGATGTGACATGGAAGCTTGAGGCTAAGTTCATCCATGGTGACTCTGTGTAAAGTCAGTCTACATAGTTCCTGATAACAGACTGGATCATAAATAAGAATGTGGGTTTGAGGTCTTATACCCCTAGGATGAATCTTGTAAGAACAGACTACCTGTTCTACTAGTTCATCAGAACAACACACACTTGATACACATCCAACTTCAGAGCATACTTCAGTGCTCAGACAGTGATCACACACTAGCAGCAGATGCCTGAACAACCTGGACCAAGGTGTCACCCAGCACTAACAAAGGATGTGACTAATGTCTCGGAAGCAGACTAGCTGCCTGTCTAGAGGTTCTGGAATGACAAATGCAAAGCCAGGTCAGGAAGATGAAGTAGATCTGTTCTTCTCCAATGCCCAGATGACATCACACACCAACAAGTACCAGCACTTTCAAGAAATTGCATTCTCACATAACAGTCAACCTGAGATGCCATGAACTGACCAGACAACCATTGCTATGGGTGACTGGTGGGCTAATGGAGAGTTTTTAAAAGCTGCTTTAAGAAAACTCAGTAAGATTCAAGAAAATGCAGGAGCAATTCAGGTCTATTACAAAGAAACTTCAAAAAGAGATGAAAGCAATTTATAAAACTCCAAGTAAAATCAAGTTGAAAATAAAAATGACCAAATTTAAAATGTGGTAAAAAAAAAAAAAGGTATCAAGAGCAGCCAGGCCTCCCTAGAGAAACATTAGACAGCGGGAGGGAAACTTATTTCAAACTACAGCTGGAGGGAAAGCAAAAAGAATGAAGAGGAATGAAGAAAACTTACAGGAATCATGGGCCTGTGTTAAAAGAGCAAATGTATGGGCTACTAGGGTTAAAAGGAAAACCTGAGAATGACAGTGGAGTACAAAGTTAAGAGGAAAAACCAGACAAACAGAAAGAAGGATACAAATATCAGCTGCAGGGAAGTTAAAGGTCACCAGATGGTTGAACTTAAGTGTTCCCCACATCTCATGTCAAGCTCTAAGAAGGCAATAATGAAGCACATTCTCAGTGGAAGGAGGGAGGGACCGGAAATCAGGTGCCTGATGCACATTCTCAGTGGAAGGAGGGAGGGAACGGAAATCAGGTGCCTGATGCACCAGACGCTGGCTTCTCAGCAGAAGTCAACCCAAGAGACAATGGAGTGAGAGTCTCAAACACTAAAGGAGAAAACCTGCCAAGCAAAACTCTCTCTGTGGAAAGAAGGAGAGATAAAGCCATCCCCAGACAAACAGAAGCTGTGAGAATAGGTCTTTACTAGACATTTCCTACAGGAAACTTCAAGAGACATTAACACACAGTGAGAAAGCATAGGAAAGTGTACAAGTAACAGGCAAGAGTAACCACAGAGAAAAATCCAGGGGTCTCTTGCACAGTGAGAATGTAAATTAACACGGCCATTATGTAAAACAGTAACGATGTCCCTGGGAAGTATTCAAAATAGAAGAAACATGTGATCCAGCCACCCAACTAAGTACACATCCAACACTGAAATTGGCATGTTGAACAGACGTCTCTATTCCAGTGCACATTACATAGCCAAGAAAGGCAAACAACCAGACACATACATGGCCTTGTTGTTTATGATGACCCACCAGGCCCACGAACACAGCACTGCATGTCCTGGCTCACATGTGGAATCTTAAAATGGTTAGCCTCATAGAAGTTGAGATTAGACTGGTGACTACCAGAAGCTGAGGAGACCAGGGGAGGAGGGAGGTTTAGAGAAGGTTTGACGTACAGTGCTGTGCAGTAAGGCAGAAGTGTGCTACTGAACAGTAACACGATAACAATAAACTGTAATACTTTAAATGGTCAGAAGAAACGGCTTGCAAAGCTTCCCTGGAAAGAAATAAAGGGTATTTAAGAAGACAGAAATCCCAGAACATCCTTAATTAGAGGTTGTTTGTCTTATGACCCACCTGCAAAAGGAACAGCCAGTTTGGCAGTGAGCCACCCCAGGAATGTTCTTTCTCTGCATACCCCACTCCTCCCAATCCCGGCTGCTCTCCTCTGCTCTGTCTCTTGACCTTGTCCTTGTTCCCATGCTAGATAATATGCCTCTGAATGACAGAAGCAGTGTGGGAATCTATGCTGAGCAGAGGCCTGAGCAGAACATGAGCCTGAAGTTTTGAAACAAGCCAGCCTTCACAGACTAAACTGAACAAATAACCCAGGCCAATTGGAAATTTCTACAGTGAAAGATCTTCGAGTGAGGAAGGTCAGTGTATTCAGTGAAAAAAAACCATAAAATTATTTCATGTATATACACTGTCCATTAAATGGATAAGAGACTGAGCTGTCAGTCAAGCCTACCACACTAGCAATAGTAGTGACACTCTGTTCTGAACATCTGGAATTTTGTCGTGGAAAAGTCCACCTCATAGAGAACCTTTCTTAGGACCCCTAGGATAAAAGTGAAAACCTCTTATACCAGGCAATTAATCCACTGGCTTCTGCTACACAGACCATAGGAGAGATGAGAGAATGTGGCCATACACTTATCTTCAAAGCTTTGGAAACGGTGCACAAGACCTGTGAATACTAACATTGAAAGAGAGAATACACAGGGCAGTTAGGGAAGACAGTTTTGCTGTGCAGCAATCATCAATGAACTGTCACCAAAAACCAACAGCAATAATAAAACCCAGTCCCACTTGCTCAGGACTCAGTGTGTGAGCTGCTTACTTCCTGAGTCGCATAGTTCCATACAGCCATAGGCAATCCTCAGGCCAGCACAGCTGTCCCTTCCAGACACTGAACAATGCATAAAACAATTTAGAGATGTGGGACTTTTAAGAATATTTTCATCAAATATCAAAAGCAAGGGCTTTTGGTTCTTTTTGTTTTTGTTTTTTAAAGTTTTTCACACACACACACAACCCCAGGAGTGGTAGTATATGCCTTTAAACCCAGCACTCTGGAGATAGAAGCAAATGGAACTCTGTAAGTTTGAGGTCAGCCTGACAGCGAGTTCCAGGTCAACCAGGGCTACAGAGTGAGACTCTGCAATTATATGTGATACACACACACATATCATATCATATCATATCATATCATATCATATCATATCATATATAATACACACACACGTACACACACTTAGTATATATAGTATACCAGTGAGATGAATATATCTACTTTTGTATCTTCTTTTGGGGGAATCAACAAAAATTCTACTTAAACTTTTCTTATTTATTTATTTATTTATTTATTTATTTTATTCTTTTTTTTTTTTTGAGACAAAGAGTTTCCCTGTGTTGTCCTGGATGTCCTGGAACTCGCTCTGTAGACCACGAACTCTGAGATCTGCCTGCCTCTGCCTCTCTGCCGCTCTCTGCCTCTCTCTGCCTCTCTCTGCCTCTCTGCCTCTGCCTCTACTTCTGCCTCAAGAGATGGGATTAAAGGCATGCGCCAACCACTGCCTGGCTCTTGATCTTTCTTAATGAAATTAATACACATTACAAGGGCTTTGCATTGTACTAAGGAAACTATATGTCAGCCTGTATTTGTGAATTGCATTAGAAATGGTTCAGTGCTATATAGCAACTCACTAATAGTTCTGCTAAGTGTGTACTTCACTATATTGTGATTAATTTTACAGTTTTGTTTGTACATATTTAATGATATTATTATAAAACCAAAGTAAGTCTACTAAATATGTCCATATTTCTGGTATCCTTCTGCCAAATCATATAGTTGTCATTGATGAACTACGATTATAGGCATAGCTTTGTTTAAATAATGATTATGTGTATATTGTTATCAAGTTAGGACATTTTAGGTGCAATTCATCTATCTTACAGTGTATTTGATTAAAATATCAATGGAAGAGCTTATGTTCATGTCATAACATAATCAGCACCTTCAGAACTTGTGTGTGATGTTCTTTAGTGTGACCAGACTTTATTAAATTCCTCCTTGGCTCTAGCTTTCCTCTCTAGGATCTATGTATTTTATGATTTTATTTCATTTTGATGGACTCACTGGATAGACTTCTCTTCGAATTTTTATTTTTGTAATGTCCCTAGGAGACACATTGCTAACTGAGCATGCTTGCTGGCTGTTCCCTGTCATAGTGAATTTCAGCAGTAGTGCAGCCTCAGCATGGAGACAGCACCATGAGAGAAACAGTGTCCAGAGAGGGTGCTGGCCTCCTAGCAGAGCCCCTGGTAAAAACTGTGCCAACCACCAAAGGTCACTGAATAAAGCTGATGTACTGTGAGCCTTAGGGGAATCCGGACAAAATATCCACATTTTTTCACATTTTTTTTTCTCTTGGAATTCTAAAATAATAGCCAAAAAGAAAATGTATGTTGCAGGGAAATGATGGCTTATTAGAAACAGTAGCCAGTAGCCGCCTATGTGAGTTTTTAAGAACAAAAGTTGTTATCACTTCTGTGCATAACCAGAGAGTTTTACCTACTTGTATAACCATTTTCATCACATCCCTCCAGGTTTTATCCACAGCTGTAAATCGCCTGCCTTCTTCTGGCATTTGAGACATGATATCGGGAGAGCTGAAAATGGGCTCCAGGTAGAGCCAGGTAGCTTGTACCTTGAGCCACTCATCCAGGATCTCCTGCAGCAACAGCAGCTTGCCCTCCCATTCCCTGAGAAAAAAGCACAGCAGAGAACTCAGGACAGCAAAGCAGGCAGTGTCTCAGACAGCAACGCTCCAACCCACAGCTGCCAAGCCCTCGTGTGATGTTGCTACTCCTATTTTTACTTCTCTGCTTACAGTCAAAGGTAAATCAATAAAAATTGTCTTAAATAAAGCCTGGTTTGAGAATAATTACATCAGCATTTAGACTTGTAACCAATAACTAAGATAGAACATATATTCACAAAATTCACATTCCCCTAAATACAATGTGACACACATGCGGAAGAGGCAATATTTGAATTACAGTAGGTTATCCGTTCATCTCTAAATACGGAAAACCTAAAGACTAAAGTTCCTTTATGTGTAAACACCATAATTACTCTAAAACTAACAGTTTTTAAATTGCAGTTTAAAAGTCTCTCTGCAGTTTCATCCATCTTAGCAATAACCCTGTGCACAACATTTACTTAGCAAATGAGACTAGGGCAACCAAGGTTAAGTAGCAGATGCAAGTTCTCCCAGCTAACAAGGACAAGCTGAGACTTGAACTCACAGCTATAATCGTCAGAGAATCCATAACACAAGGAAGAATGCTTTATTAATCAATGAAATTTGGAAGGAAATAGCTTTGTTTGTATATTAATGCCTTATTCATTTACAAGAAACAATCTGTAATTTTCAATTGTTAAAATGAAGAAGTATAAATAATTCTCCCAATTACAAGGTGATTTCAAATGTCTTTTCAAAATGATTTTTCCCCAGCCTTTATCTGTGAATTGGGTAGCTGATTTTCATATGGAGTCAGGAATGCCTCCAATTGGCATTTCTTCTGGCATTTTTTTTCTTTTCTCTAATTCCTTTATGATGAAGAACTGTTCCCGCTAGCTAATGATATTATGCCAGACCTTCAAAAGAGTCTAGCTATACCACTTTCAGATGAGTTTACTCTCTGTGGCACCTAGAAGGAAAACAGCCAATCACAGAGAAGGAAGCAACACCCATCTGAGAGTTTCTAATCATCTTAGGTGTGGGATAACCAGAGACAGAAACCTCCAAGTCAGTCTCCCTTGCCAGTCAAATGCATACTGAAGGCGGCAGTTCAATTTGGTTATCTGCCTCTTAAGGTGAAATATAAACTGTTTAATACACATTACGAATCAAGCCAATGCACAAAAACTAAAAGTGTGAAGAATAGAGTGAGAGTTGGATGTATCTGGCAGCCTTCTCTTAAGAAGTTTTGGTTCAAATCAGTTTGTTTGTTTTCCTTGTGTGCTCTAATTTGCCAGCTATCATGCATAGAGCTGAAACTGCAATAGATGCCCATGGGCTGTCTTTGACAATCTATTTTCCAAACTTGGGGAACAGCATTACTATTTTCAGTGTTATACTTTACTCTCCTTAAACTATGTTCAGTCACAAACTTCTTAAAGTTAAAAAAAAAAGTAAGATCAGTGTGTTGTCAATAAAAATGAGCGTCTGAATGTTGTCTGATGCCTCTGTCATAATGAGAGCGAAGGAATCCATACTTTTGCAAAACTAATAAAGGCTGCCCATTCCTTATAATGAATTCAACAGCATGCTACACCCTCTTCTGCCCTCTACAGGTACCTAGACATATGCACACACACAGGCACACACACATAACACACTGAGGAATGAAATAATAAATTTGAAAATAGTAAACGTGAAATGAATAATCAATCCCCAGAAGAACTTTGAATTGAATGCAAGGGGATTGGGTAACAGTATTTTTGCTGCTAATTCCACTTTCCTAGGAGGGTCTGCAGACGAGGAGTGAGTCACATACTAAAATGACTTCTTGTGAACCTTCCCTGAATGAATAAAGGAACCAATCACTGGGTGAGTAGGCAGGACTTCTGGGCTGGACGGAGGACGAGAGGAAGCAGGAGAGAGATAGGGGTTTTTGGACAGGGAAAGCGACAGGACAAGATGTAGCTCTAGCATCTTCTGGATTAGATGGCAAATATGGCTTACAAGATTAGGATTCTAGTTGATGCACCCAGCGATTGAGTTACCATTGTTTCTGAACTAACTTTGTGTGGTGTTTTCCTTCACGAAGTGGCTCGACTGGGTTCCAGAGAGAAAGGTACGGCGGCAAAGTGTGGGTTTGCCAGATGTGCACCACAAAAGACCGTGGAAGTTTCGAAGCATGGGGTTGGCATGGTAGAGACCTGCCAGTTGGAATTTAGTGAGCTGGGTGAAGAGATTTTGGAGCTCTGAGTCAGAGAGTATCCACAAGATGAGAACAGGCCGGCCATTTCCCACCAGTGCCTAGCGGTACAGCCCACCGACACCATTCTGGCAATAGTGTGGGTTCATTTTTAATATTTCCCACAACACAGTATAAACATTACATATTATTTTACCTCATCTGCTTTTCATAAGGCTTGATGAAAGGAGATCCTCGCATAGTTTGTGTTTTGATAATGTGGTCATCCAGCAGCATCTGAATGTCATCGACTGAGGACAAAATGAATGTTCCGCTTTCTCTGTAAGGATGAATGACAAATTCCATGGACTCCCATTCAGTCATCATCTTATCCATGGCCTTTTCAAGAGAATATTCTTTGCTAGCTGCTTCGCTAATGCCTTCAAATCTGTCTAAAAATGGCTCCAGATTCATGTCTATGAAAGAGAAGACTGTAGAGTCATCCGAGGGCTGCAGAGGGTAGCCGACGATGGCGGACATGGCTTCCCAGTGCCTGGGGCGCAGACCAGGATTACAGATCACTTGGATGAGAGGGATGTACTGCTTGAACTCCTCCACCCTTGACCTCACTTTCTTGGTCATTGCCAGTGCATTTGGAGAATCATGGAAGACCTTCTCTAGCTTATACAGCCCTCTCCAATAATTCCCAACATCCGCTTCTACTTGATCTGGGTTCACCTTGTGATACGGTCCTTCAGTCCACCCTCTGTGCTTGGTACTAAACTCCACAGCTGTTTCATAGAGACGGAGATAAGGGTTTAAACCATCCTGGATCTTTTTCCGTTGAGGATATACTGATGGGATCCAGCCAAATGCCTCCTCTTCCGCATTGAACTGCTCAATCTGAAAAGACGGGTGTTGAATAAGTGCTTCTGAAGGTGAACGGTGTTTAAAAGGTTAAACACCAGCTCTCTCTCTCATTCTCTCTCTCTCTCTCTCTCTCTCTCTCTCTCTCTCTCTCTCTCTCTCTCTC
>NW_021604613.1:7945531-7967406 GCF_004785775.1 Grammomys surdaster
CTCTCTCTCTCTCTCTCTCTCTCTCTCTCTCTCTCTCTCTCTCTCTCAGCCCTAACAATAAATTCAATAAGAGTACAGACTGAGCGGTAATCTATTTCCTCTTTATTTTCTTTTTCAAATTAATAGGATTTGTGTATTTATATGGTGTTCATATGTATACATTCTGAAATGATTTACTGCATTTAATGAGTATTGCATTACCTCACCCTGAAAAGCTACTTTCTTGGCAATTTTCAACTGTGGTCATAGTTAAATTTGACCACGATACTATGTAATGAATCTATTCAACTTATTTCTCCTATTTAACTGAAGTTTAAAAAAAGGTTCATACGCTTTAATCAACATCTCCCAATCCCTACACACCAGCAACCACTATCTGATGCATGCTCCTACACACCTGACTCTTCTCAACCACAGCATGCAGTGTGAGTCCTGCTGTTTCTGGTTTATTAACATATTCCCTCTGGACTCAGCTAGGTTGTCACAAATGATTTATATTTTTTAAAGACTAAATAACATTTCCCTATTTCTTCGTGCTCATATTTTTTGGGCAATGTTTTGTTAGATTATCTTAACATTAGTCAAATAAATTTGTAACTAGGAGGAAGTTTTACCCACTAAGAAATATCAAAGAATCTGGCTTTGTTCATTGAAAGAACTTAAGTGCTTTGAATTAGAGCATCACTGTGCTACATACTATGGAAAACAGAAAAAAGGGTCCAAGTCCTCAGAGTTATTGATGCAGCTCAGGAAAGACGACTTAAATAGGTAAAAATTCAAAGAGAGGTCATTCAGTAATAATTCAAGGTAAACAGGAGAAATACTGCATACCAGTAGCTACTAACACATGTGTAATGTCATATATGCATACATATGTGCTGTGCCTCAGAAGTTTACTGAGGCAGGTCTCTCACAGAGAAGAAGCAAGCAGACCACAGCACAGGATACATAGGAAGAGACAGGGAAAATGTTTTCTGTTAGTGATGAACTCGGTGAAGAAGTAGTGTATACAATCTACACAACTGGAAAGTTGCAGCTAGACATATCAATTAATCAAGTGACTTAGAATTCAGGGGCCCCTCTTAACATAAGCCAACATGAAAGTTTATTCCTACCTTTTTTATGTGTCTGACCTATTTGAGATAATTATAAACTATTTAATTACCTAAGTGGACATTCAGGACTCTTAATGTAAGAGAAAGATAGCTTGTTTTCATCATAAAAATTGCATTATGTGTGGTAAAGGATATAGCTTTCCTCTTCCAGGTTTTCTAATAAGCAAGCTGACTGTGACACAGCCGTGTGGGAGCACAGTGGCTCAGTGAGAGACAATAATGGGTCCAATTTTAAAACAGCTGCACAATCTAAGCCAGCATCTATGAATACACAAAGACTAAACAGCAATCAAATGCTATTATGTGTGTGCTTCTCTCAGTGATTACAGGAGAGCTACCATGCAGATGACTGAATGGTGCAATGGGTGACAAACTGGCAGAGATAACAACTCCATCTTTAAAATAAAAGCTGAGGACCACAGAAACATATTACTACCCACAGAGTACCACCCTGCTGCTTCTCCTTGAAACATGACTAGAAATGTGAATTGCTTCTATTATTCTCTTGTTTAATGTAATTCAACTGTTTTATCCATTAAAAAAAAAAAATGTCTCACTTTGTAACCTAGGCTGGCTTCAGACTTAAAATCCTGCTGCCTCGGCCACTCAAGTGATGAAAGCAAGGCATGTGTCAGCATGCCTGGATGAATCTATTTCTTAAGCATGAATACTCAATACAAACATAATGTCTTTTTCATTGGATCACTTCATCCTTTAGAGATTTTAATTGTACCTTGTCTGCTGCTGCATCCAACTTGCCATTCAGCAGCTGGGCCTTTTTCAGGTACCGCTGCACATCCTGCAGGTCTCCAAATGTATGAAATTCTTCTGCTTGTTTAGCATAACTCTCCAATTCCTCCACAAACCGCTCACACCGCAACTAATCAAGACAACACATGTGCTTACTATTCTTATAAAATGAAAACCCCTAGGCACCAAGAAAAATTTTAAGTATTTGAAAGGCTTATCAAAAATTATTACTATGTTTTTATGACAAAATATAAAAGAAGATAACCTAAAAGATGACTGGGATCTGAAATACAAAAAAAAAATACTAAAATTTAAAACTAACACACTTAAAATTCCTCTAGTTCCCTAGTTTATAAGTTGGCCCTATACAATGTAAGGAATTCTGATTCACTCAATTAAAAAATGTGTTAAAATTATATTCTTTAGCATGTTGAAAAACTGTTGCAAAAAATGACTGAGCATTTGAAAAACTAATAATCAGGATAGGGTTAGAAGAATGATCTATTTATTTAAGGGCTACACAACTAACTGTATTATTTTCATAGCATTTGTGAAAAATTAAACTCATTTACTTATCTGTTGCCCAGACAGGTCTTGGATTAGCAACACAGAACCAAGATATGTGAAAATTATTGTCATTTTCCCATGAGTACTCAATGATATGAGATGTCCGAAGCTAATAAATCCAGGTGTGAAATATTAAAATTTTAATATTCTAACGTAAAACAGATGTGTGCTTTGTGCAAAACACTTATTATAAAATTGTCATCAGTAAGTTATCCCAAATTAAATGATTCTAGAAATATCTATTAATGAAATATTAAAAAGTCAAATCTAGGTTATTCAAAAATAGGATCTTTTTTCTATGTCAAGAATCCTAGGTCGATTTCTGTCCTCTTTTCTCTTGTTTCTCAGGAAATTCATTGCTCCCACTTGATGAGTGAAGGAAAATAAAAGGAAAACTGCACCAATATTGTGTGTAGACTTTTAAAGTAGGACACTGTATAATGAAGCATGGATAATACTGGACCAGTTAGGAATGTTCTAAGAGTCACTTATTTTATGGTTTAAATATCTTATATTCACTGTTCATCTTTTTCTGATTTAAGATGTTGGAAATAGCCTACTTGTAAAGTAGAAATGTTAGACATAGTTTAAAAATAAAACAATTTCAAGGCTCAATCTTAAGAACTTTAGGTACTTCTATAAAATAAGACTGAAAAGTATAAAACTGAAATTTTTAGTTGATTTATTCACAACTAATATGTTTTAGGTTCTGTGGAGTGCTGATGGCCCTCTGAAAGCTATGGTTTGAATGCGTTCCATGGGCATGCATTGGAAATAAACATGGTAAGAAATGGAACACTAAGAGTGGGCAGGGTCTAAGGGTGCTGGCCACATGTATGCAGTAATTCTGTTGCCATGGAAGCTGATTAACATGAGAGTGGGCTCATAGGGAAAGGGTGGCTTTGGCCACTTTCTCTCCCTCCTTTCTTCTCTGTTATTCTCTTCCTTATAAATGTGCCCTCCTAATCGCTTGCCTTCCATTTTCAGCCAAGGGATGATACAATAAAGCATTCAGCAGAAGACGGTCTCTTGAATTTGGACTTCTCAGCTTCCGGAAAGGTAAGCAACACACTTAAGCTCCTTACCAATTACCCAGCCACACGTCTTCTGTTATAACAGCACAAAACGAGCTGAGACACTGTTGTCCAGTGACTGCGCTAGCCAGTGGGATACAATAGACACTAAATAAAAACGAAGCTCCCAGGAGCTGACCGTCTAGTGGCAGACAGACCTGACAGTAATAATAGTGACTGGGTCATTAGTCTAGTAGAGATGTGTTAAAGGGTACGATCGGAGCAATGGAGAAGCTACCTGAGGTCTAGAGGGAATCTCAGAAGCAGCTACTGCGTGTGACTGGCATGTGTCAGGGCAGAGCACTGCACAGGGCAGAGAGAACATGCAAGGTGGGTGTGGGAGAGTGAGGAGCAGAGAACTAGAAGACGCTTGGAGTTAACAAGTCAAGAGTGCACCAAAAGTGGGAAACGGTGGGGTGGGGGGGCTAGACAATAGGCAGAGGTAAGCTACAAACATACCAGAAAAAAATGGAAGGTCAGGGTACTGTGCTCAAGAAAACCAGAGTGACTATGAGATATAAAAAAAATATCAGCAGGAAATCTTGATGTTGGAACAACAAATAAAAAAAAATCAAATCAAAACAAACAAGAGAAAAAAAACCTGAAGTTAGTACCATAAACTACACAAGATAAACACTGTCTTGTTAATGGTAACTTGTGGGCAATGTTTTCCAACATTTTCTTCATTCTACCTTTAATAAAAAAATCAAGAAATGATCCCACATCAATCAGGGAACTCTTGAATCACTCCTTAACCCTCCATTAGAAGAGATCCAGCATGTATACTTTCCTGAGATTACAGAGGGAGAAAGCTACAGTGTGGGGCCCACATAACAAAGACGTCTGTAATACTATAAAAAGAGTTAAAAATCTAAACATTTGCAAAAAAAAAAAAATGAGAGCAATTTGAAAAGTCTACAATGCCAACCTTAAGGCCTTCTTGATACTGTTCTGTTTTATCTTTAATGATTTTCCTGTGCTCGTCAAAAATCTCCCCCATTCGGCCATACCACTGGAAAACACTGTTGTTTAGTCTGATGTCTGCAGGAGAAAAGTTGACACACTCGATGAGGAAGGCCAGGCAGTTTTTAGAATCTATTAATCTCTGTCCCAGCTCCAGCATGTCAGTTGTCTCCACTTTCTGAATGTGAGCCTGCAGCGAAGCAAAGGTTATGGACAGCATTGTAAGGGAGAACTCTTATCAAACGTGTCCTGTGGAAATACACTGCACAAATACACACAGATGCGTCAGGGAAGTGTGGCTCAGAACTGGGGAGCAAAAAGAGCATAAAATGGAACTGCTCTTAGTTATTTTATATTACTTTGTCTGCTTTGAGACAGAGTTAAAAATAATAGAAATAACTTGAAAAATAACCAATGTGAAAATGGAAGGGTTTGATGCTGGAAATATTTCAGCCAACTGTCACTGAAGGTGATCGTGCACTGCAAAACAGTCTTTTCAGACACAGAAAAAACACTGCTCAAGCACTGAATATCTGTTGATTAAAATGAGGAGTAAATGTACATCTCAGGTTACCCTGACCTGTTTTAGCCAATATATGTTAGCACACTGGTAATTATTGTGGACACCATTCTTAAGAACATCCTGTTAGATGACTACATTTGTTGTTCTGATGCTTTCCAGTGTCATGCCCTGTTGTGTCCTCTCGCTCTGAGCTGATTTGGTCAGTGAGATAATAGCTAATGTGACACCAGCAGAAAAGCACTATACAATAGGCATGCTTAAGTGTCTACCTGCACAGGGAGCCGGCTGGGGCTTGGAGACAAAGGGAGGAGAGTCAATTGCCGAAGAATTTTTACACCTGTCAACGCAACTGAGCGCAAGCTTAACAAACAGAGTGTATTAGAACAGGTGGTCTAGTCACGTGACCACACAGAGGCCAGAAGGAGCATCCAGGAGAAGCCAGCCTGAAGCACCAGACTGCAGGCTTGTGAATAAAACATTTGAAACATTGATGATTGGAAGTGTCTGCCTTAACCTTCAGAGTGTTCTGTTTCTCTGCACTCTTGGGACAATTCGACCCAAACAGTGATACAGGCTCTTCAACAATACCTTCATCTCCATGAGCTCGGCTGTGTTTGGAGGGGTACTCAGAGCCTTTTCAGCTATCTTCTCAAACTCATCACATAACCTGAAACAGCAGGAAAACCAATCTTATCAATCTGTGATTTAATTTTACCCCAATAGTATTAAATATTAAATGTTCCATTGCATGAAAAATAGATTATGATTCATCTATGTGATGTCTAATGAATTAAATACAAATTTGTGTTAATTTACTTATTTGTTCCATATAAATTTAATGATCACCTATCATAGTCCAAGCTACAGCATTAAATGACCCCGAGGCGCTCACAGTCAGACGCCAGAGACAGTTTCTTCAAGGGGTGGTTCCTGTGCCAGTCCCAGGAGATGATTCTAAGAAAGGGAGTAACTAAGTCTATTACAGGAAGAGATTAACAACAGGCCTGTAGCTCAGAAATGCCACATGCCAATATTTCCTACTGGTCTGCTTTGTAAACAATAAAAATAACGAACAAACGTAGGGTTGGAGGAAAGAAAGAGTTCAGAGGCAAGGGACTTCAGGGAGGAAAATCTTTTCAAAAATTGGCTGGCAAAGAGCATGTGGACCATGCTGAGCTGAAGGTGGTGCTGGGGGATGGATGAGCATTTTGAACATGTTTGCAAACCTCAGTAGCAAAATCAACAGAGAAGGAGGTGTGCTGTAAATGACACAGAGAAGAGGCCGTGGAGTGGAGCTGGCAGGCAGATAGAGGTGAGAGTGGGTAACACCACTTTATAGGGCTTCCTGGTGAGGTAGAGGCATGAGTAAAGCAGCGATCTAGCCCTGTCCAGGGGCTCCTGCAACAGTTTTGCTACGCCTTCTGTATGCCAGTGTGTCTGACAGAATTAAAAGTAATGGAGGAAGAAACCTTAGCTGCCAGGAGTTCAGAGGGTGGTAAGAAAAGGTGGGGCTACAATAAAATTAATGCAAATGGTTCACCCAGTACAAAGGTCTGGAATAGAAACATTCTGCGAGCAGGCATAGTGACTCCCATCTGTAATCCCATTGGATAGAGGTGACTACTTGAAGTATCATGTTTTCCAAGCCAGCCCCCAGGGACTCAGTGAGACCCTGCCCTCAAACACTACACAAGGAATATTCTAGTTGTTTCTGGGTTTCTACCTTGTAACATTAGAAAGAGGTGCTCTGCTGGAGGGCCAGTTATACTAATTATGCTTTTAGACTTAGAGAAGCCAACATTTAGCTTCCCTCTGGCTGCTATTCTCTGAGTTCAGCCTAGCCAGCTCTCCTACACCCACACTCTGTTTAGTCAACAGTTCTCCAGTGAAGATAACAACTTGGAGGCTAGAGACATGGCTCAGTGGTTAAGAGCACTTGGCTACTCTTCCAGAGGCCCTGAGTTCAAATCCCAGCAACCACATGGTGGTTCACAATCATCTATAATGGAATCTGATGCCCTCTTCTGATATGCAGGCATACATGCAAATAGAGCACTCATATACATAAATAAGTACATCTTTTAAAATAAGTTTAAAATCTTTATAAAAAATAACAACTCGCCAAGGCCTTAAAGTGCCAGGAGCCATCTAGGATAGGCTAAGGCTAATAGGTGACCTTCCTGGAGGTGGCCCATGGCTTTTGCATGGTCTGTGATAAGTGAGCCCATCGGCAAGTCCCCAAAGAGACTTCATCTCAGGGTTGCTTCTTGCAGCTAACATGCCTTTCCTGTTGTTCTTAAATTAGTACAATAATCCCTGGGCATTAGCCTGCCCTATTGATCAGATTTCCTCCAGGTCACCATACAGATAAGCTTTCAAGAATTAATGCTGTTTATATGAATTAATGATTCTATAGAATTCCTGATTTGATTCAAATAATTTTTTGAAGAAGGGTTTAAGAGATGGTCTTAGTTGCTAGCTAGACAGATGTAATAAAGTTAGAATCAATGTGCCCACTCTTCATATAGTACGTAAAGGCCGCATAATAAGAAATACAATG
Organism: Grammomys surdaster; assembly: GCF_004785775.1. Classification (NCBI taxonomy): domain Eukaryota; kingdom Metazoa; phylum Chordata; class Mammalia; order Rodentia; family Muridae; genus Grammomys; species Grammomys surdaster. Next base: position 7,953,083 of record NW_021604613.1, read on the forward strand.
AGCTTTCATAATTACACAAAAATGTGAAATAGGCTTGGAACAAATTTGTGTTCAAGGGCTAAGAATATAGCCACAGGTGTGTACGATGATAAGGCAAGGCCATGTAAAGGCTGTTGCTTTGAATCTATACTGAGCATATTAGGATGAAATAACACTGTTTTGAACTTATTATCAGCATCCTTCTGTAACTCCCATTTTATGCAACATTATCTATGAGGAAATTATCTATGAGGAAATTTTCTAAAGAACTTTTTGTCTAAGAAGGTATAAAAAGGCCAGAAAAAAGAAATAAAGCTGTTGGTTGGATGGTTTGGCTTGTGGTGGCTCTATGCCACCCACCCACACATCCATACGCCCATCCACTCATCTATCCATCCATCCACACGTATATTTTGTCTGAGTGTACCGGTGTAGGTAAATGTGTGTGGATCTAAGCATGCATGAACACTTATGGAGTTGATTGAGATAGATGGGTGGGCCTGTCCAGAGTGTGGATGTATGAATGCATGTATGTCTGTGCATATTTGCCCATATAAAGCACTTTCCTTCCTCTCTGGTTAACAAAGACTTAACCAGCCAGGCCAGTGAAGGGCTCTGGCTACCTGGCCAGAGAAGAAAGTGCTAACAATAAATCCTTCACCTAATCACCATGCCATTAGTAACAAGTGTCATATATCCAGAGGCCTGCAGCTTCTGGCCTCAGTAACCTAAGGTCAAGATAGGTATATGTTATAGAGAGCAACCCTACGCTCTTACAAGACCAAGTCTTGTCCTGAGGATGCTCTTCCCCCTTGGCAACTTCAGAGAGGACCAGGTCCTGGCATTAAAAAGTAATGATAGAATGACAAAGTTGGAATTTGACAGCACAACCCCTTAGAATCCACCCATAGCTCCTATATAGATCTATTCTAAAAACTAATTGATGTATGGATTACACAGATTTTAGATGAATGTCCACCTGACTTGTGCAAAAGAGTGGAAGCACATGAATTAATGTAGATGTTTGGGAAGGCATATGTGTGAAAAAAAAGGCAGCCTGACAATTATATCACAAAATGTTACTCCATGTAGAAATACGTTTAGCATAACCTTTCTTTGAAAGCCCTGTGACACCGTTCGACCCACTTTCGTTGCCAAGTGACACAAGGACCACTCCTAGAATGCAAACATAACCACCACGGCACTCTCGTACATTGTGTTGACTTCCTGGTGATCACGGAACATCTTGGCTATCAGTTTCCCACAGATGACGTCTGCTCGCTTCACCAACGATCTGATCAGCTCCTCACAGTGCATTTCAAACATTCCCAAACGAACAGTCTGCAGAGTGAAAAAGATTTATGGAGCATGAATTGCAGCAAGCATAAATAAGCGATTCTCTTCATTTTTCCAGTCTCCTGATGCTGATTTGTGTGTACAATGTAATAAGATCAGATTTTGAGATCTTTGGTTTTTGGTTTTAAATGTTGAACCAGGCATGGTGGTTCAGGTATATAACTCCTGAATTTGGGCAACAAAACCAGGAAGAATGGGTAAGTATGAGGTCAGCCTTGGCTACATAGTGAGTTCCAGGGCAACCTGGACTAAAGGCAAGATCCTGTATAAAAAACAAACAGAAGATAATAACAAATTCACATGTGGGGCAGGAGGATTTTCTAATATCTGACCCCACCACACCCCTCCCCCACTTCCAGCAACAAACACTTTGTATTTTACAACCATCTTATGAGTAAATATCCTTCAAGTTTGTTATCTTGGAGTCTATTTAATAATAATAATAACAATAATTAATAATAATTAATAATAATAATAGATTTTAAACGTTTAGGAAATTAGGTTATTGGTAACTGGATGAAAATTAAGTTTCTTTATATTTTTATTTTGATTAGTTTTGTTTGCTTTTAGACATTGCCTTGCTTTATAGCCCAGACTAGCTGACTGTGAACTTGTGGTCCTCCTGCTTCCTGAATGCTGACCCTACAGGGGTGTACCACCCCCTCCAGCGGTAAGATGAGTTTCACATATTTTATTTGTTCTGTATTTTAAAAGTAATACGTGGGCATAGTAGGAAATTTGAAGAATGGTTTTGATAAAAGGGCCAAGAGAGGATGCTTAGTAATCTTTAGACTCTTTAGTAATGGAAGTAAGTACATTATGGGGTCATTGTTGTTGTCTCCAAAAGATTTGTCAACATGAAATTTAAAAGTCAGATTCTTGGAACTGGGAGGAGATTCTGTACTTACGCTTCTTCCTATTCATGCTTCTTAAATCCTTTTAAATCTTGCACTGGCGTCTCATGCATGTGAGCACAAGGACTGTATGTGTCCTAGCTGCCCAACACTGAGACCCACGTCGTGCTTAGCAAGTGTCACCAGTTCTGGGCGCATGCTCCTTTTGAGAGCACTCTCTGTTTTTTTTCACTGTGGGCTCTAACACTAGATGTTAATATACTGAGACAGACCATTCTCTTTCATCCTGAATCATAGAGAAAAGGGCAATTTACCTTTCGAGATGTGTACTGTATTTCTTCTTCTAGCTTTTGGTATTTGCGAATTTCCTCTATTAGCCTCTCATAGTTCTGATTCTGAAACAGGAACTCGTCAATATCACGTTCAGCTTGTTTAGTAATCAAGAACTGATACTTGTCATACATTTTGAGGTGTTCAGTTGGTGCCACGCTCTCTCGTAACACCACCTCCTTAATTTTTTCTTTATGAGCATCAATAATTTCATTCAGAATTATGGGCTTCAAAGTTGTTGGCTTAGATTTGTTTTCCTGAGCGGAGGAGGGAAATGATGTTATTTCACATACCTTTAGCTAAATTAAACCTACTATATTATCTCTCTGAAAGTGTCAATCTTACTATATTGCCTTTTCTATACATAAGCTGTTGTAATTTACTAATCTCTAATTGATAGAAATACATTCAGTCCAACCTGAAGAGTGTTGTAAACTGTAGGTTTTATGTAATTTTTTTTCCATAAGGGCTACCTGATATTTGTTTTTGGTTTGTTTTTGGTTTTGTTTTTCAGTACAGTGGGGCAAATGGGCATTTGAAAATACATGCAAAAACAAAACCTAGGACATAAAACAGGAAAGCCCAAACATTGCTGTACTAGCTTTCCAAGGCTGGCTTTGGCCTGCACTCCTTAAAAGAAAATGCTTGTGCAGGGCCCTTTTCTCAAACACAGGACCTGTTCATGACATGAAGTGTCCAAACCAAAAAGCTATTGCCACTCATTAGGTGGCCTTTGATGCTGATCCTTAGTGGGAAATTCTTATTCTGTGGCCATGGTTAGAATAACAGTGAGCAAGAATGTACAAGACAACTATTTTAAATTAGCACATGAATGTCAACATTCAACTTCTTCCCATTGTAAATAAGAGGACGAATACATGTGTTGGCATCCTGCATATAACCTGCATGGTAACTCCTAGAAACATCCGTGTTCTGTAATCTAAAAGAAGGCACTTTAAACCTGTAATGAGTAGAAATCAGCATCTGTGGTGCGTATTCTATGACACTGAAATTGATCTCACCACCTTAGGTATCTAGTGAGTGCTTGCCTGCTATGCCTCCTACTGGGCACTTCAGAAGATGAGCTGTCTTAAAGCTAGATTGCTTATAGGAACACTACTGATGTTAATGTCTCTATCAGTCCCTCATTCTTGGGCTCAGTATGCATTTGATATTGTCTCTTCTATAAAGCAGCTTTTAGAATACTGCATTCCACACAATGGGCTGTGTGGAAGGTGGATTTATGGGTTCTCACGTGAAGAGTTCTCATCTTAGACTGTTTCTTACATTTTTAGCAGCTTGTCAAAATTCTAAAATAGAGCTATCTTTCTAGACATAATTAGATTTTCAGACTGAGAATCACCTTAGAAAGTTTCTAATATTAAATTTAATTAGTACCCATTGAGACTTAAGAAAAATGATATTTCATGTGATACCTCAGGTGTTCAAAGAATATCAAATTAGATCATGAGACAGTTATGAGCTTAGACTCATGGTGCATCAGCCCTTACCAGTTTGCCTTCCATGGGAAATAAAAGTGTATTTTAATCTATTTTCCATTCCTTCTGCATTTAGTGCCAAAGGTCATTGAGACACTATGTAATTATTTTATTCAAACTAGTCTTATAATTTATTTCAAAATCTGGCTGAACCTCAAATCACCTAGCAATATCTAGGGGTAGTGATCATGATGAACTCCATAATTTTTATTTTTTAAAATGTGACCAAGTAAGGTTGACAAAACCATCACCCCATATACAATGCCCCATGCAAGTCCTAGCTCTAAAATTCTGACGCAAAACAAATATTCTCTTCTCTCAAAAGTCTAAATTACATATTTTTATACTAATTTAGACTCATCACAATAACTCTTTACTGTAGGCACCAGGAAGGGTAGCGTCATCCTTTATAACCATAAAATCATAGCAATAGAGTTCATTTGGATAATTATAATCAGTACTTAGAGCTTGGTAATTCTTAATTTATTAACTTGCTATATCAGTGTGTTTCATACGCTACCTTGACATTTTCTGCTCTTGGAAAAAAAGTAAAGTATTAGGAATAAATATGATAAACGAGTTGGGGTTATACAAAGGCAAAGCAAACAGTGAATTTTGACAAACTTCGAAACATGGTGATATGAAGATCTGATAAGCAGAAAACAACTATTTCAGAATACGTGAATATGTAAGAAAATTACTAAATTTGGTTCTTCTAATGTATGGTGGGGAATCAAAGTAGTGGGGGGAGTCTATGGAGCCAAGATGGGAGAAACTAATTTAAAGAGGTCATTGTGTGCTTGCATGAGCCTGTAGACTTAAATCATCTTTGTAGTCAAAGATTTGCTGACTCCCCAGCAAGTAGGGGGTAGGGGGGCACAGTGTCACTGTCAGAAGACGAAGTGTCAGAGTAGAGCAAAGCAACACTCTCAGGAGACATTATCTTGACAAAACTTAAAGGAGACAGAACCTTTGAATAGGGGGAGGAGTGAGGAATTTACCTATAAGAAAAAAATAGTAGCCTTAGTAACAGTCTACTATCAGAATTCTAGTCTCTGACTTGGATAACCATACAACCAGTGTGGCAAAATATATTTAAGTCAAAAATTGTTCAGTCAAAGCTGAGCCTTCCAGAGCTTTCAAATGATTACCAAATTCTAGAGAAGCCAACTTAGGCAGCAGCCAAAGAGATGTCCTGAGGTCATATGTCTGTCCCATAGTAAAAGGGGAAAGAAACCAGAGGTATTAGCCACCGTGTGCAGGGTTCTACCAACAGCAGAACCACACAGGCCAAGACCACAGATAGTTCTGAATGGAAATTTTAGAATTAGTGAATTCTAAATTGAGAGTGGAAAAGAGCTAGTATATGTAAAGAGAAAAAATATTAATGAATAAGTAGAAAGGGCCATCAAAAGTGTCCATCTCTGTATGCATGAAGAGTAATACAATTCCTAGAAAATAATAATAAAAATGGATCCACTGAATGGGACATTGTCCTCCCAATGCATAGTTTATTTTTTATTCTTTTTCCCCTTTTATTAAACACAGATTCTTTTCTCATACAATATAATTTGAACACAGTTTCCGTCCTCTCGACTCACCCCAGTCCCTCTATACCTCCTCTTCCATCCAGATTCATTTCCTTTCCATCTCTCATTAGAAAAGAATAGCCAGTGCATAATTTCATAATCAAAATGTTAAGTAATCTAAACCTGTCCAGTTAGGGCTTCTATTGCTGTGATGTAACACCATGACCAGAAGCAAGTTGGAGACAAAAGGGTTTATTTTGCTTATCTTTCCACACCATGCATGGTCCATCATCGAAGGACACCAGGGCAGGAACTGAAGAGGATAGGAACTTAGAGGCAGGAGCTGAGGCAGAAGCAATAGAAGGGTGCTGTTTACTGGCTTGCTCCTCATGGCTTGCTCATTCTGCTTTCTTATACATCCCAGGACCATCAGCCCAAAGGTGCCCCCATCAATCACTACTTAGGAAAATGCCCTACAGACTGATGTTATTGAGGTATTTTCTCAGTTGGGACTCCCTCCTCTCAGAGGACTCTGGCTTGTGTCAAGTTGACATAAAATTAGCTAGTACAAAACCAAGTCATGAATTACATATAAGATAAGCACATATAGCATATAAAAAGAAATCATTTAGAAATATACAAAAAAACCCTATTAATTCTCATTTTTAATATAAAAATTAAAAATAATCACTCCAAAACTCAGGCTAGTGATGCTTCTACTAGAGGCTAAGATGGGATGTGATGGGGGCAAGCTTCCAGGGCAGCAATCAGAATGTCCTTGTTACTTACCCACTTGGAATACAATTTTGTCTCGACTCTTGGCACAAAGCTGACAGCCTTAATCATGATTTCATAAACATTTACAAGGATATCTATGTAGTCATTAAATTCGGGTTCAAACTTAATGGCCTTTTTATCAAGAACCAGCCTCATGATGAAACCTGGATGTTCAAAAGCTCTAATTGATTCCTATAAAAATAAATAAAATAACCATAGGTATACATAGAGATATAGAGATCAATTGCTGTAAGTGAAAATTATGCCAGCAGCAATTAAATACACAGAACACACTTTCTCTTGTACCTGAGACACTTAAACAAGAGAAGATCCTATTGGAAAGACTGCAGGAGTGACTGCCTTCCTTGGTACTGCTTGGTACTGTCTTACCAGACCTAGAGGTTAACTAGAGGGTCAAGCACATTGATCTCAAGGCATTGTTCATGCTGTAGGAAACACTCTCCTTCCAGAGATAAACGGAACTCCTCAAAGGAAGCTATACCCAAGCCTTCAAAACTCAATCATCCCCCAAGGATTTACCCAAATTCTCACTGTTGTGATGATAATCTTATCCAAACTGTGCAAGTTGACCTAACCTTTTAGCATGTAATAGATCTGAAGATTCTATTTCATTCTGCTGTCTCATCGGAAAAGCTACCTTGCCAGTTAGTTTCCTTTCTGAAAGGGCACACCTTTCAAAGGCACCCCTGCTAGCTGAGCTGGACTTACAGGAGGTTGGGCGATGAGGTCTGTGAAGTCTTGCATGGAGACAAGAATGAGGTCCTGCAGCTGTAAGGTCATGAGTGTAGCAGCGCAGTTGAAAAAAGAGTCCAATTTGGCGCTGCTGTCGCCAGTTGGCAATTGCTTTTTTTTATTGCCTTGGTAATAAATATTCTGCACTTCTGGAAACCACCTTGAAAGAACAAAAGACATTTAGAAGTCAATACTCTCAGTGTATTATTCCATTTACATTAAGCATTAACGGTAAATTCTAGACATCCAAAGGTCTTCATAAAGGGGTATATTGCTAAGTGACATTATCCACTCTCTAAGCCCTAAGTGCTAGAGTATTTCACTTCTCCAAGGAAAAGAAATTTTAAATCATAACCAATAGAAAATGACTCAATGATGAGGTGCTGTAAGACATAAATCTACCCCTGCAATTATAGTTCCTGCAGGTTTTGAAGAAATATGAGCAATAACCTTACTGGACACTTCTCTCCAGGCTCTTAAATGATCCCCATGGAATATCTGTTAGCTTAAAGCCATGTAGTGAGTAACTGATCAGAGAGCTAGCTTATACCAAGTTAAACTCACATGGTACGTCATGCTACCACTTCCCAATAGCTTAAAAGCAAGGCACAAATCAAAAACATCATGGATTTTATTTTCTCAATTTCCCATAATGTGAAATACTGAAAGAATGACTGATTTAAAATGAAGTTTCAAATGTGCATGTGTCCTTGTAATAAAAGAATAATAGTGCAATTTTATATATAGGTACTTCATGCTGAAAATCACTGAAGGTTTCAGCTTATAAAATTCTTGTTGGTACCGCAAGATTAAAGAATGCTGATACTCTGTCATAAGGGATAGTGAACTTTTAAACAGTAGTTGATAGGAATGACCAGGTTCTTCCTAACAGAAGAAATCTAAGTTTTAAATATAAACTTTTGCTTTATATGCACTGTGAGTACACTTATGTTCTAGACACAGTGCTTCAGAGGGTAGAAAAAGATATTACATCATCCTTTCTCTTATAATGATGAAAGTAGTGTGTGCATTATGGGAAATAGCTGGAAGTCAAAGGCCAGAGAGACACTTTACATTTAAATCTTGGAGAAAGGCTTTACAATGAAATTAGTAATTGCCAAAGCCCTAGCAGAAGCATCTGAGGTAGAAATAGAGTAAAAACTAGAAGAATTCATGCCATGTTTCTATAAGCCCAAGGTGAAAGTGTGCTCAGAGGGGAGGACAAGAGAGATGAGACTCATGCTGCTAGTTTTCAAAACAAACTAAGAATCTGTATTCATTATTTTGTCAATAAATGGGAGATAGTAAAATGAACGGGGACATTTACAGACACAAAGGAATGGAGAAGTCATTTATAAATTGCAAGGATCTATCTCAATGGTTCTCAACCTGTGGGAGAACAAATGACCCCTTTGAGAGTCAAATGACTCTTTTACAGAGGTCATATGTCAGATATCCTGCATATCATATATGCATATTATTATTATTCATAAGAGTAGCAAAATTACAATTATGAAGTAGCAATAAAATAATTTTATGGTTGGGGGTCACCACAGCCTGAAGAACTGTATTGAAGGGTCACAGCGTTAGGGCGGTTAAGAACCACTGTTGCTATCTAAATATTGGGTAACAGCTAGCTAGGAAGATAGCTTTGCTGGTCAAGTACTTTCTGTGTAAGCATGAGGACATGAGCTCAGTCCCCAGAACACACATTAAAAACATCAACAAAGCAGTGTATTCCAGGCTCCAGTATTGGGTGGGCAGAGATTGGAGGATCTCTGGGGTTCCCAGAGACCCAGTAAAGTCAAACCTACAAAAAAGAAAACCAGAAAAGCCAAAAAAAAAAGAAAACCTGTCTCTAAAAATAAGGTGCAGACATCTAAGGACAACATCCCATGCAGATGTGAGTGCACCCCATATGAATGTGCGTGCAAACACGCACACAGTAAGCCAATGGCAGAAGCAATGTGAATTAAGATGAAAGGGACACAGAAGGTGTCTCAATGAATGGTAGTCAGAAAAATAGGTCTTAATAGATATAAAAAGACTGAGCCTCAAAATTAGAAATCAAAACATGGTGATTGGAGAGTTACAAGTATGTGGACCTAAGATGTACACAGATTTAAATAGACAAAAATCACAAGACCAATTAGAAAATAATTTGAGTGAGTATGACGTTATTATATACTAAACAGGAATAAGCAAAAGTCAATAAGCAGTGGGAATTTTTAGCTCTAAGCACCTACATTAAAATACAAGAAAATTCTACTAGATGTTTAAAAAAAAAAGAGTAAACTAAACTCAACACAAGAAGGGAAGAAACAGTACAAACAAAATAAAGAACATAACAAGTCAACATGCCCATGTTCCAATGTTATGGAAGCAAGTCCTCATTTGAGGTTCCCTCTTCACAAGTGTCTCTAGTTTGTACCAAGCTGACAAAAACTAACCAGCACAGTGCTATACCATAGACAAGCCTTGAAAACATGCTTCCCATAAGCAACCCAAAAGAAATGGCCACATACAGCTGAAATGTAATTTCCTAAATAGAAAAGTCCACAGAGACAAAACTACGATCAGTGATCATCAGGGGGTTGTGAGATGGAGAATGGGGAGTGTCTGCCAAGGGAGAAAGGGTTTGTTTGGGGCCAAAGAAAACATTCTGGAATTTAGAGGTGATGACTGCCCAGCTGTATGAATGCTATATAAGCCACAGCTCTACACCTATATAAAAGTGAATTTTATGGTAAGTAAATAGAAACTGTAGATGAACAATAGGGAGTTTAAAACTCACAAATTTTAGATTGCTCTGGGAATGTTCCAGAACAAGAATAACAGGTTTAGACAAGAGTCAGTAATTGTTATGGACAGGATGTGATTTGAACACAGGTGGATATGCTCTGTATATGTTTGGTAAGGGCCTAGAGCTCAGAGGACAGATGTGATGCTGCAGTGGGTCAGACCAATGAAATGATGGAATTGATGTGTAGATGTAAAATGAGAAGGCCTCGGGAAGTTCCCCTTTTAGGAGACAATGAGGTGAGGAGAGTCAGGGGTGTGAATGAAGAGCTAGAAAAGCAGAGGTGCAGAGAAATGGGGATCTAGAAAGTAGACAGACCACAGCAGCTGCTGAGGGCCAGGGGGACTTGCAGGGCACTATGAGGACACCTATCCTTGGGTTTGGAAGGGCTGTATTAATTACTTCACTAGTTTGTCTGCTGTAAGCTGGTTTCTGCCTTTAGAAATGATGAACACATCCTGGCTCACCAAAAGGTGCTTTGAGTCAGTGTGAATACACCAGGAGTGTGAACGCAGGAGGCTAAGCAATCAATATTTTTATCAGAAAAGAAATCAATGATCAATGAAGTTTTGAGCTCTACTCTATTCTGTGGTACCCATCTCACTCAAGTTTGAGGTGGGGGTTGTCTCCAGATCTACAGGCTGAGATAATCCATCTGTGTCACGTCCTGAAGAGATCATCTTCTTCTCTGTATTTTGCACAGTTCCATTCTTTATCTGCTCTCTACTTTTACTTTTCTGTCAACTATATATAATATAATATAAAATAAAAAGGCTAGCTTTTAAAAAGTAATATTATTTTAACCTATTGGAGAAAAAAGACAAAAATATATATTTAATCTTAAGTAATCAACATACGTTTCTACTTAACGTTTAGAAATCACGAGGGTGGCCAAAACCTTTGTGTCTTTTGTTAATTTTGTTAATTTTGACCTAACTTTAATGTCCTATTTTTAATAAATTAATAACCAAGCTAGAGACAATTGTCCTACGTGGCCCCATGTAATTGTCTGGCACCTATGTAATTAATTATCATATGTGTCTATTCCATTCTGAAGGACCAATCCAAGGTCCTTTAATTGTGCTTTAATAGATCTACTAGCACTGAGGCTATAAAGATTTTTAAGCCATATATATATTCCTTTCTGGGTCATCCTCTAAATGTTTCTGTGTTCCTCACCCAAAACCATGAGAGAGCACAGCCTGTGCCTGGCATGTAGATGTTACACAAAGCCTGGTGGTGACTAGGGCATGGTTGTTTCTGCCTGGTGTCCAACAGCTCTCAGTGCAGAGGCAATAAAAACACATTTACAAGAAGGCCACCATTAGTGACAAGTATTTCAGCTTCTTTTCACTCACTACTGTCTACAGCTGGACATGTTACAAACCAAGATAATTAAGGACAAATTTAACTCTGAGACAGAAATGTATTTTAAAAAAAAAAACTGTTGAAATGGATTTTCTAGAAGTTGTTAAGATGAAACACTTCACCAATCACATCTCTAAACTTAAACATTCCTACTGAGAGTCTGAAACGTTACGTTTTAAGTAAAGTCTCCTTGGCAGATTCCATGTGTTTAATGACAATGTTCTGAAATCCCGACAGCTCTAATGCATCCTGGCGGTTGTGAAATTCTTCTATGTCAACTAAACGTAATTTCCTGCAAGGGATAAAAATAAACAGCAATTTAAGATAAAGATTTTGTGATGTTTAGGATTTTGCTAATTTGTCTGTTCTAAAAAATACCATATTCCTAGTTTTATCATCAAAATCTGTATTCTATAAAATTGAATTGTCAAGAACACGAGATTTTCTGTGGTGGTTAGCTTTCTGTTGCTGAGACAAACGCCAGAGAAAGACAAGGGCAGAAACCTTTGTTTTGGTTCCTGATTTCCAAAGTTTCAGTTCATGGGCTGTTGCTTGGCTCTCTTGTTTCCGGGCCTGTGGTGAAGCAGAGCTTCATGGTAGAAATACAAGGATGTTACAGAAGTGTTCAGCTCAAGGCCGCTAGGAGGAGGGAGGCCAAAGCCGCTGGGAGGAGTGAGGCCAAGGCCGCTGGGAGGAGGGAGAAAGGTAAAGAGGTTTTGAAAGTGAAGGCCAGAGGACAAGATACAGTCTCTGAGGGCAGTTCTCCAGGATCCATGCTCCTCAGCTAAGACCCACCTCCTTAGTTCCTAAGTTTCCTTCATTCCCCAATAGGCCTACAGATGGTGAACTCACAAACTGATTAATCTACTGAGGCCAGAGCCCTCATCATCCAATCACTCGAGAAAGCCTTACCTCTGAATACCGAGGAACTGAGAACAAGCCTGAAGTTGAAACATTTGAGTCTTGTAGGGGAGCTTTCAGACCCAAACCATGACAACGACTGACATTTTAAAGTAATGTATATATTTAGATTCAACAAGAATATGGCATTGTGGAACATCACCTCAAAGTGCAAGCAAAATGTAGTAACTGGAATTTGGTGAGAATTTAAACTGGGCTTTCACAGAAACCAGAAGGGTTAGAACAGAAAGGGTGGTAAGGCACGATGTATTCAGAGCTGGCTTCTAACACCAAGTATAATACTTCTTCAAAAGGAAGCCCTGAGGAGCAGGGAGCCTGGGGAGGAGAAGCTCTCTGCCAAGGAAGCCTCAGAACCCCCAGTGTCTACACCTGTGTGAATTTCTAAAGACACAGGACTTGCTGAAGCCCAGATCAGTCCTGGGGATTAATGTAAGATACTTTGGGAGTGGAGGGGGATAGAATACATATTCATTTATATGTAAAATGTTTGCTAAACACTTATACGTTAAGATGTTGCAGCAAGTCACCAATTGTAGAATGTGTCTGTGGGATGCATGTATGTATGGGGGTGTCTTAAGTTTGGGTTTTACTGCTGTGAGGAGATCCCATGACCAAGAACTCTTATAAAGGACAACATTTCATTGGGGATGGCTTACAAGTTCAGAAGTTCAGAGTTTTAGTCCATTATCATCAAGGCAGGAGCAATGAAGTGTCCAGGCAGGCATGGTGTGGGAGGAGCTAAGAGTTCTACATTTTGACCTGAAGGCTGCTAGGAGAAAACTGGCTCTTCTGCACTTGGGCGAAGCTTCAGACTCTACCCCCACAGTGGTGCACTTCCTTCAGCAAAGCCGCACTTCATGATAGTGCCACTCTCTGGGCCAAACACATCCAAACCACCACAGGGGCATCCACATGCAGGTGGTTAAATGAGTACGGAACAATGTAGAAAATGCCCACAGCACTGCAACTGTTCGGGTGTCACTTGTTAGGCTTGTTAAGAGGAAAGATGAAGGCTGACATCACGTTTAGCATAGGTGCAGGAATGCTCCAGATTTTAAGGGTTCTAAAGAAAGGTTGTTACTAAGAAATCTAAATTTGCGTTACTTCGGTAAATTTTAAAGCGTGTGTCCATGTCAGTATATTGCTAGAGTGCTGTGAGACTTGTAACAGGCCTGTGAGAGAGAATCTGGAGAGAAAGGCCTCCACAGGAAGCTGGAGCTCCCAGGCAGCATGGCAGGTCCTCTTCTGCCTGAAGGGCCAGAGCTTTTTGTTCCAGCTGCACCAAGAAACCTTTCTATCTCCCTCTGCCAAGCCCTTCCTGTCCACAGCGGCTCTGCCCCACTAGACAATACCAGGGAGGCAGGCCATGCCCCTGTCAGCTGTCAGGGGATTTCCGTGCAGGCTATTAATTTGGGCAATGTTTACCATGTTTATGAACTGTTCTGAGCACTGCAGCAGCTAATGTTCTGGGTCACTTAAAACAACGTCTGAATACTAACCCTTAGCTGAGAGTACTCTTAGAGCACATATGGTGACTAGACAGAGACATATACAGTGAGCCAGATGTAAAAGCCGGTGCTCACTTATCATCCTATTGTCACATATTATTTATTAAAACCATGTTATAATATTTGCATTATATTTGTAATTAATTTTAATTTACAATTAGAATAATAAAAGAAATAAATCAGATATGACTAAAAATATAATTTTTTTAAATTTTAATGAGAGGGCATAGATGATGGCTCAGTGGTTGAAAACACCTACTATTGCATAAACCCAGGTCATCTCCTAGAACCAACACTGCAGGCTTACAGCCAACCATAACTCCAGAACTGGGGAAATCCAACACCTTCTCCCGACCTCCCCAGGCACCTGGCACATAGTATATTCACATACATGTAAGCAAAACACTCATAGACATTAAATAAATAAACCTAACTTTTTTTTTAGTTTCAAAAACTCCAGAAATACTCACTTAAAAGTGCTATGCCACAGATCCAGCACAGCCAGCATTGTAGGGTTCATCACGTTCAAGTGATCCCTAATGTAACTACATGCAGATAGGAAAGACCTCCGCCATGGCTTTGGCAAGACTTCCATTCTGAAGCAAAAAGAAAAACTGAGTTATCTTCCCTAAAAATCAAAAGGAGCATTG
>NW_021604613.1:7982406-7986414 GCF_004785775.1 Grammomys surdaster
TCTAATGAAGTAGACTTTCAACCAAAAGTTATCAAAAGAGAAGGGGAAGGTCATTCATACTCATCAAAGAAAAAAGCCCCCCAAGATGACATCTCCATTCTGAAAACCTATGTCCCAAATGCAAGGGCACCATATTCATAAAAGAAACATTACTAAAGTGCAAATCAATCACACATTGAACCTTATATAATAATGGAGGGAAACTTCAAGTCCTTATTTTCACCAATGGACAGAAAACAGAAACTGAACAATGAAACAATGAAACTCACATGTTGTAAACCAAATGCATGTACTAGATATTTACATAACCTTTCGCACAGGAAAACAAAATTATATACCTTCTTCTCAGTACCACACAGAACCTTCTCCAAAACTGACCATATAGTCAGGCACAAAGCAAGCTTCAAAAGATATAAGAAGATTGAAATAACCCATTGTATTCTATCAGATAACCATAGATTAAGGATGACTTCAACAACAACAGAAACCACAGAAAGCCACATCATGGAAACCGGATGACTCTTTACTCAATAATCACTTGGACAGGGAAGAAATAAAGAAAGAAATTAAAATCCTATAATTTAATGAAAATAAAAGCACAGGGGAGGTATATCCCCAAATACCACAAATTTATTTAAATCATGTTCTTTTTATTTTAAATTAAAAAAAAATGGATGCCAAAAAACTCTCTGCTAGGTGTCTACAGCACTCTACAACTAGGCATACTTATGCATAGGTAAAAGAGAAGATCTATTTACTGGCATATGGCATGATCCCGAATAGGTATTTAATATGGGGAAGAGGTCATGTTTTGTGTTTTTTTCTGCAGGATTCTGAAAGAGCATGGTGGCTGCCAGAGTGATGGGTGAGACATGCTTAAGCCCGGACAAAGAATGTTGCTGACCTGTGAGTTTGCTGAGTGCCCTGACAATAGTGACTGGGAAGCTGTATTGGACATGTGTTTCCAACCCACCTTTGCTTACTTATACCACTGATGGGACAAGTTGCCTTGCCTCAAGTTTTTAGACCTTGAAGAACAGAGAATCAAAAAGAGAAGTTATAATGACTCTTGTATTTTTCTTAAATATGATCAGTTATTCGGACTCTATCATGTACTAGTCTAGAAATCAATCCAATATTGGAAATAACAGTCTTAATTATTAGTTCTGGACATTTTCAGAGACATATTTGGAAGCTAGCTACAGTTCTCTATGATGTGATGTTAGCAGGAGATAAAGTTGGGGCATCTGGATCTCAAACAAGTGTTAGTACATGTGTTAAGGTTCTTTTAACTGTCAAGTTTAAATTACTTTTGTTTCTTCTACAGTATTTAATGTAAGTTGCATTGATTATACACTTTCTAATTGTGTTAGTGTGTTGAAATCTGGCATGTCAGTTTTGGAGGTCTATCAACCAGCTTTTGTTTTATTGCTCTGCGTATCTCAGAACCTTGGTCTTCTGAAAAAAGCTTGCAAGTACTGGAAGTGAGTCAAGCTTTAAGCAGAAGCAAGATGGTATTGCTGGTATAACAGCTTTAATTACATTAATTGCTAGCACCACTGCTTCTGCAATTGCTTTGACACAAGAAGTTAAGACAGCTACTTTTGTTAATCATTTAGCAAAAATGTCACTAATGTGTTGAATATACAAGAGGATTTAGATAGGCCTTTGGAACAAGGGATTGATGCTATTTATCATATTGAAATTATTGGAAGGAGGTTCAGAGTTTAAGAGTAAGAAGCCATCTCAAGTGTCATGCCAAATACCACTGGATTCATGTTAGTTCTAAAATTTATAGTGGCAGTCATTATAATTAGGAAAATGTTTAAAGACACTTGCAGTATATTTGGCATAATTCTAACACTTATCTGGATGTTTTAACTTTGCATTGTTGTGAGCTTATGAATTTAAAGAATGATGCTCTGCTGAGCATTGATGCATCAGATACTGCTGATAAAATTACTCATGGCCTGAGGTCAGTATTTCTATTTGGTCAAGCTTCAAGAATGGCATATATAGCTTGATCATGCTAGCCTTTTTTGTCCTGGGAATGCTTTTATTCCTGCCCGTCATGTTAAAGCTTGTCTTTAACAGCATCAACATGTTGTCAGCCAAAGTACATGGCTTGAACCTGAAAAATGGACCCCCAGACAGAGTTATTAAATTAACTCTGGCTGGCAAGCCAAGGATGGGTAAGATTCTGCACAGAGCCTTACCAACCTAAGACATAAATGCATTGCTTTTGATAATGCATATTCCATGACAGGTAAGGAAGGCATTCTAGGCAGAACAACCTAAGATAAGCTCAGTCTTGTTTATGAAATAAAACGGGGTGGAGAGGCAGAGAGCTTTTGGGGCTGGTTCGAAAGAATCTGACATTGGCCAAGGACAAGGAAGTGGGCTTCAGATAGGAAAATGACGCTAGGCTAGAACGAAAAAGTAATTTCAGGCAGCAATCTAAATTTTAGGCTAAAACTAGGAAGTAGGCTTCAGACATGAAAATGACTTTGGGTTAGGACAGGGAAGTTGGCTCAGATATTTTGGTTATCCTGATAAGACATTAGAAACAGTGATCACAGGAGTGTTCACGGAATTTTCTTTATTGCCTTGCTTGTTCTTTGACTATTTGTGTTTATTGTCTTGTTTGTTCCTTGACTATTTGCTTCTATTGTATTGCTAGACCCTCAACCTAGAACTGACCCTAATACTTGCATGTAATTAAAATGGTATAAAAGCAAAAAGGAGGAGGAGGTGAGATAGAGGTTTTCTAGGGAGGGGAAATGGGGAAAGCAGATGGCACCTGAAATGTAAATTTAAAAAAAATTAATAAAGAAAAGAAAAGGAAGGCAAAGCATACCCAAATTTCTAGGATTCCATGAAAGCAATGCTAAGAGGAAAATTCATAGCACTAAATGGCTTTATTAAGGAATTGGAGAGATCTCATACTAGCAACTTAACAACACACCAGAAAGCTCTAGGACAAAAAGAAACATAGCCACTCAAGAAGAGTACATGGCAGGAAATAGCCAAACTCAGGGCTGAAATCAATCTAATTAGAAACAAAGAGAACAATACAAAGAATCAACAAAACCAAGAGCTGGTTCTTTGAGAAAATCAACAAGATAGACAAACTCTTAGCTAAACTAACTAAAAGACACAGAGACAGTATACAAAGTAACAAAATCAGAAAAGGGAGAGATAGCAGAAACTGAGGAAATTCACAAAAATCATTACGTCTTATTTCAAAAGCCTATACTCAACAAAACTGGAAAATCTTAAAGAAATGGATGATTTTCTAGAAAAATACCACATACTAAAGCTAAATCAAAATCAGATAAACCATCTAAACAGTCCCATAACTCCTAAGGAAATGGAAGCAGTCATTAAGAACCTCCCAACCAAAAAAACTCAGGGCCAGATGGTTTTAGTGCAGAATTCTACCAGACATTCAAAAAGAAGCTAATAGCAATACTCCTCAAACTATTCCACAAAAAGGAAACAGAAGAAACACTACCTAATTCATTCTATGAGGCCAAAATTATCCTGATACCTAAACCACACAAAGACTCAACAAAGAAAGAGAACTTCAAACCAATTTCAGTTATGAACATTGATGCAAAACTACTCAATACTCAATGAAATTCTCGAAAACACACTGAAAAAATCTTTCACTACTATCAAATAGGCTTCATTCTAGGGATGAAGGGATAGTTCAATGTATGAAAATCCACCAACTTAATCCACTATATAAACAAACTGAAAAAGGATCACATAATCATTCCATTAGATATTGAAAAAGCTTTTGACAAAATTTAACAGCCCTTCATGTTAAAAGTATTGGTGAAATCAGACATTCAAGGTACGTATCTAAATATATAAAGCAAGCCAATATCCAATATTAAATAAAATGGAGAGAAACTTGAAGCAATCCCACTAAAATCAAGAACAAGACAAGGCACCCTCTCTCTCTCTCTCTCTCTCTCTCTCTCTCTCTCTCTCTCTCTCTCT
>NW_021604613.1:7986424-7998657 GCF_004785775.1 Grammomys surdaster
TCTCTCTCTCTCTCTCTCTCTCTCTCTCTCTCTCTCTCTCTCTCTCTATTTTATATATACTTGAAGTTCTAGCTAGAGTCATAAGACAACAAAAGGAGATTAAGGGAATACAAACTGAAAAGGAATAAGGCAAGGTATCACTATTCTCAAATGATATGATCGTATATATACATAAAGCAATCCCTAAAATTCTACCAGAAAACTTCTACAGTTGATAAACAACTTGAATAAAGTGCCCTCCTTTATACCAACGATAAATGGACAGAGAAAGAAATTAAGAAAACAAAACCTTTCACAATAGCTACAAATAACATAAAATATCTTGATGTAACTCTAACCAAGCAAGTAAAAGATCTGTATGACAAAAACTTCAAGTCTCTGAAGAAAGATATTGAAGAAGATATCAGAAGTTGGAAAGATCTCCTATGCCCATGAACCAGTAGGATTAATATAGTGAAGACAACTATCTACAGATTCAGTGCAATCCCCATGAAAATTCCAACACAATTTTTTTACAGACCTTGAAAGAGCAATTTTCAGTTTCATACAAAAAAACAAAAAACCCAGGATAGCCAAAATAATCCTCAACAATCAAAGCACTTTTGGAAGAATCATTATCCCAGACCTCAAGCTATACTACAGAGGAATAGTGATTTAAAAAATAAAAGGCATGGTATTGGTACAGAAACAGACAGGTTGATCGATGGAATAGAATCAAAGACCTGGATGCCTGCATGTAGAAGAATGGAAATAGATCTACATTTATCCCTCTGCACAAAACCCAAGTCCAAGTGGATCAAGAACATCAACATAAAATAGATACACTAAATCTAATAGAAGAGAAAGTGGTAAATAGTCTTGAACACATTATACATTAGACAACTTCCTGAACAGAACACTAATGTCTCAGGCCCTAGGATTACAAAATGATAAATGGGACCTTATGAAACTGAAAAGCTCCTTTAAGTCAAAGGACACTGTCAATAGGACAAAACAGTAACCTACAGATTAAGAAAAGATCTTCACTAACCCTTTATCTAATAGAGGGCTAATGTTTAAATATATAAAGAACTCAAGAAGTTAAACTCCAACAAAACAAATAACCAAAATTTAAAATTAGGTACAGAGCTAAACAAAGAATTCTCAGCAAAGGAATCTCAAATGTGCAAAAAGCACTTAAAGAAATGCTCAACACCTATAGTCATGAGGAAAATATAAATCAAAATGACCCTGAGATTCCACCTTACACCAATCAAAATGGCTAAGACCAAAAACTTAAGGGACAACCCACGGTGTGGAGAAGGAGGAACATTCCTCCATTATTGGTGGGACTGCAAACTTGTACAACCACTCTGGAAATCAATCCGGTGGTTTCTCAGAAAATTGGAAATAATTTTATCTTAAGACCCAGCTGTTTCACTCCTGGGCATATACCCATAAGATGGCTCACCATACCCCAAGGACATGTGCTCCACTATGTTCATAGCAGCTTTATTTATAATAGCCAGAAACTGAAAACAACCCAGATGTCCCTCAACTGAACAATGAATACAGAAAATGTGACTCATTTTTACAGTGGAATACTATTCAGCTATTAAAAACAAGAATACCAATAATTTTGCAGGCAAATGGATGGAACTAGAAAATATCCTGAGTAAGGCAACCCAGACCTAAAAGGACATGCATGGTACGTACTCACTGATAAGTGGATATTAGCCATAAAGTAGAGAATATCCATGATACAGCCCACAGATCCAAATAAACAAGACACAAGTGAGGATGTTTGAAGCTCACTTAGAGGGGAAATAAAATAGTCATAGGCAGAGGGAAGAGGGAATGGGGTCAGGGGTGGGCAGGAGAATGGGGAGGCAGGATCAGGTGTGGGGAGGGACCAGTGAGAGGCCCAGAGGGAGAGAATAATGAATGGAAATCTGCAGATGGGTCAAGATGCAGGTGTGGGGTCAAGAATCTGAAGAAGTCCCAGAGACCTAGGATAGGGGAGGCTCCCAGGAGTCAATGCAGGTGATCTTAGCCAAGATGTCTAACAGTGGTAGACATGCAACCTGAAGAGGCCACCTCCTGTAGCCTGGGAGGACACCAACTCACCCACAATACCTTCAACCCAAAAGTTTGTCCCGTCTAAAAACAATGCAGGGATTGAGCAGAGACTGTAGGAAAAGCCGACCAATAACCAGCCCAACTCAAAACCTGTCCCATAGGCAAGCACTAATCCCTGATATTATTGATATTCTGTTATGCTTGCAGACAGGAACCTAGCGTAACTGTCCTCTGAAAGGACCCAGCAGAAGACTGAGATAGATGCAGATATCCACAGCGAAACATTAGACAGAGGTCAGGAACACTTACAGAAGAGTTGGGATAAGGATTGAAGGCCCTCAGGGAAAGGGAAACCAACAGGAAGTCCAACTAACCTGGACCCCTAGGAGCTCTCAGAGACTGAGCCACCACCAAAGAACATACACGGGCTTGGAATGAGGCCCCCAGCACATATGTAGCAGGTATGTAGCTTAGTCTCAGTCTCTGTGTCTGCCTTGTATGGTCTCAGTGGAAGAGAATGTGCCTAATCTGGCAGAGAAAGAGATGTGCTGGTGGGGGGAGGTAAGGGGACCAGGGGGCGGCACCCTTTCAGAGGAGAAGAGGAGGAGATGGAGGAGAGAATCTGGAAGGAAGGACCAGGAGGAGGAGCAGTGTTTGGCATGTAAATATATAAATAAATAAATAAGTATTCTTATTACCTATTCATACTTAGAGATCAACCTGTTAAGTCCATACCATGGTTCAACAAATCTCTTACACAAAAGGCCACATGGTAACTAATTCCTCATTGGAAGGCACAAGGTCTCTAATCAGCTGCTCCTCTCTGATGTTACAACTCAAAAGCAGCCATACACAACGTGCTAAAAAATATATATTAGAATGTCTGTGTGCTATTGAAACCTTGATTACAGAACAGGCAGTGGTCAGGAATGGCTTCTGAGTCACAGGTGGCCACCTTTTGGTCTGTAGCAAAAATGTCATCAACCATATTTGAATTTATTATAAGTAATGTTAATGATAGTTGGTAAAGGTTAAAATCTTTGGTAATTATTCACCTACACACAAACACATACACAGCGTGCACATGCTCACAAACATGAATGCACCATACATATATACATATGCACAAACACACAGATAAACACACATACACATGGGCATGTCTTGTCTCTCCCACCTATACCAAGAAAATTTTAAACAAAAGAAAATCTTGAAGGAAGAGATTGCTTCCTAAGTGCCTAATGCTTTCTCTTCACTGAAACAATAAATATTATGAGGGGCTAAAGGTAATATTTATTACTTTCCTTGTTGCTGTCCTTTAATGAAAGACAATGTCTTTAAAAACAGCAAAGTTAATTTAAAAGATAATTTATTCTTAATTGATGAGTTTTAAGTAATGCAGCAATGAGGTGAGACAGAGCGTCCTCGGCCAAGGGAACATGTCAAAATCAGGTGTTAACTTTCAACTCAAAACTTGCCTTTAAGGCCACACATACTCAAAATAGAAAATACAGCAATTTACCTATGGATTTCTTTACACTAAGAAGATAATCTTCTCTCATCTCATCGGACAAGACCATGATGCTATTAGTCAGGACTTTCAGATGCTGTGGAACCAATTGTAATACGTGCTCCAGCCAAGAGTCTTCCATTGGGGCCACATGGTCAGTATCAATTCCATGGTGAATGTAGTAGTAATACCTCTGTGATATGAGAGGAGGCATAGATTTAGCACTGCAGTAAGGGAGTGTGGGGTCAGAGCACAAAACCACAGGGGAAATGCCTCTAAGGGGAACACAGTATTTCTAAATAATACAAAGCGCTTTTGTGAAAGTCATATAAGCATTGTTTGAGATCTCTTAATTTTTTCAAAATTGCTATTTCCTGGAAGCTAAATCAATTTTTCTTAGTTCACAACTATACCATAAGCATCAAAGTTACATCATCAAATAGATGATGTAAAGAACAGAGCACATGCTGAATTGCAAGTTGGTGTTTGTAAAATTATGGAATATATTATTAGGTCTGCTCTTTTATTTTTGATAATCAGAGGTCAATCTTAAAAGGTGCATTAAAGTTAATATCCTTTTACGATAACTCTAGAAGCATACGACAGGCCCAAATTGTGCTGGTTTGAATGAGAATGGCATAGGCTCATATTTGTGTGTTTAGCCACCCGTTGGTGAACTGTTTGGAAGGATTGATTAAGAGATGTGGCCTTGCTGGAGGAGGTACACCACTACAAGTAGGCTTTGAGGTTTCAAAAGCTATGCCAGGCGCAATGGCTGACTGGCTGGCTCCTTTCTATCTCTCTGTTTCTGTCGCTGTCTCTGACTCTGTCTCTCTCTGTGTCTGTCTGGCCGCCTCTCTCTACCTCGGTGTGTCTCTCTTCCCTCCACGCCCTCTCTCTGCCTGCCTGCCTGCCTGCCTGCTTACATGTCAGGATGTATGTAGCTCTCAGATACTTCTCTAGCATCATGCCCACCAGTGTGTGTGCTGCCTTTTCCCTGCCATAATGATAACAGACCACATTTCTGAAACTGTAAGCAAGCCCCCCAATTAAATGTTATCTTTTATAAGAGTTGCCTTGGTCCTGATGTCTCTTCACAGAAGTAAAACACGATTAAGACAGCCCATTTCTATCCTTTATTATGCTATGAATATTATGCATGTTAATTCTCACTTTAAAATCTGATAATTCTCCACTCTACATAATTATTTACACAGCACTCAGGGCAAAAATTAAACTTCAAAATATTTTCAAATTCACAATGCTTTTATTTTTTGTACATGTATATGTGTTTTGTCTGCATGTATGTCTGTTCACTACATGCAGGCATGTTGTTCACAGAACCTGGAAAAGGGTGTTGGTCTCCTTGGGATTGGAGTTACAGATGGTTATAAACTGCCATGTGAGCGGTTGGGATTAAATCTGGGTCCTCTCGAATGGCCAGTTCTCTTAAACTCTAAACCATATCTCTAGCCCACAATGTTATAATGTTTAATGCATACATTTTTAAAAATGTTTATGCATTTGAAACACCTGAATTACTGCTTGTAAAATAAGTTAATGTGCTTTTTAGAATACATATTATCATAACTGAGAAAAACTATCATGAAAGAGTAATGTTGGATAAGGATGTATGTATGATTGAGATAGGCTTTAGGATGGGATCAGGCAGACTTGGAATTGCTTAACTGTGATCTTAGGAGGCAAGGAACAGAATGCTTCCTCCATCAATCTAGTAGAACAATCTGATGCAGCACGCTATTCATTCCTGCACACACTAAGATACGCATGGAAGGACAGAGGAATCTCAAGGACATGCAGTGTTTTCCCTATATTTGCAGTTCTACTGACGTAAGTGAGTTGTTACCAAGATGTCTTTCTCTATGGCAGAAGTGGTTGCTTTTGGAATGCCGCTCTCATCAGTGACATCAGACTCTAAACCACCATCTTGTTGCCTAAGACAGCGATAAATAAAGATGAGTCAGAAACATGCAAAGCCAGTTCAAACACAAAACATGGGTGTAAAAACCTCAGGACTATTCTCTACTAAATCACCAGAAAAAAAAATGTTTGAACATCTTTGCTTGGTGCCCTTTTCTCTCCATGTGTGTAGAGACAATCGAACGTGCTGTCTGAGACCTGCTTCGTGGGAAGCATCCCCTGCAGTACTTTCACTACTACAAAACTGAACTCTCTCTCCTTTGAACTGGCAAGGCATATTCTTGCATTGTCCCTAAAATATGTTGTGTATTAATCTGATTAAAATAAAATGACAATAGAAAATTCAAGTGCTGTTTTGTAGAAAACACAGTCACATTCTCTGAAGACCTTGTCTCAGATCTCTACGGACACACATGTTGACAAACTCATTTGTTCCTTTGCCTTTTTTAAGTGTATGTTCATAAAACTCCTGTGATTGATGTAATTTAGTTCAAAAGCTATGCCAGACATGAACCACACTGACTTTTCCTGGGGCTCCACTGTGCAGAAAGGCATAGTTTACAGCTCCAACACAAATAACAGGTTGTGCTGGACCAGCTCTAACGTCTGCATTGTGGTCCAGAGCCCAGTGTCATCTCTTGATACAAATCAGTGGTACTGCATTAAAAACACCTGTCTCCTTACTGACTGAGTAGCAGATACTGAAGATTTGAATTATTGAAAATGTTTCAAAGAAATCATACTAAAGTAGGTGCCCAGGATTTATCCTTTAACTTGTCTTTTTTAATTCCAAGAATACAATATTCAGTGAATTTGATATTGTGGTTTTAAAGTATGTAAGAAAAGTCCATTTAACTTAATAGATGATAGGTAATCAATAAATCTTTAACAAACAGCAGAATCTGAATACAAGAGTAGAGATCCTCAAAATATTAAGAAGGTAAGAAGACAAGAATCGATTATTCTAACCACAAGTGTAATCTCATTATGTTGTTGCTTGCTCAGAAAGGAACTAATAAAATAATACTGTGTTTTCAGATCATCAAGTCTGGGCTCACATTGCACCACTATAAATGCATCACTTCAGTTAGTGGCACTTGTGGTTGTTTTTAGTGCAGAAACCTCATCCTGCCAGCCTTCCCACACCATTAGCATCAGCCTTTCATCCTTTTTGTAAACAAAGCCTAGAAGGGTGCAGTCGCTAAGGCCGGAAGGGAAGAAAACCACTAGGCTTGTAGAAGCCACTATTGACTCTCTGAGCAAGTGTCAACATCCCTTCAGCCCTACAGACCCATGATTCTAGGGCTCCATTCTGCTCACCAGAAACTATAAGACCTATTCATCACCAATCAAGCCCTTAGTGGTTTTGCAAGTATTACTTCTAAACCTCACATGTACTGTTGACAGTCATAACTATCCCCACTTCACAGAAGAAGAAACTAAATGTCAATAGAAGAAATAGCCCTACTTTGGTCGCACAGCTAATCACATGTGGAAAGAGGGGTCTGTGCATTGTTATAAGTCTGAGCAGCTATGCTCTTTGCAGGAGAATGGCATTCCATTCAGAACTAAAGCAATCAGAGTAGGAGATGTGTTCCCTAGTTAAAGAAAAATAGGATAGCTCTCTGCTCCTTCTCTTTCTCTGACTCTCTTCTCTCCCTGACCCCTTTCTCCCCCTCTCCCTTCCCCTGTCTCCCTCTCTGTCCATCCACATGTTCCTGGCCAGCC
Source organism: Grammomys surdaster (assembly GCF_004785775.1). Lineage (NCBI taxonomy): Eukaryota > Metazoa > Chordata > Mammalia > Rodentia > Muridae > Grammomys > Grammomys surdaster. The sequence goes on from NW_021604613.1 coordinate 7,993,662, forward strand.
TCCCCCACCTCTCTCTGCCTCTACTCCCTTCTCAACTTCCCTTCCCATGCCCCCTAAATAAACTCTATTCTATACTAAAAAAAAAGAAAGAAAGAGAGAGAAAGAGAGAAAGAAAGAAAGGAAGAAAGAAAGAAAGAAAAATAGGATATACTTTATTTCTCAAAAGTGAAAAAAGTAACTATATTGATATTTTGTTTATAAAATTAAGACACTTTTAGTTCAAAATAGGAGCGGAATCCATTCTTTTTCAAGTATGAAAGCAGAAGTGAAATTATTTTAACCCATGGTTATGAAGAGATAAGAAGAAAAGACAGGCACTGAGGAAACAGGTCACAAAAGGCAGACAACACAGCTTAAAATGCTGCTGTCCCTCTGTCACAGGAGGATGGTAAGCAACTGGCCTGGAGCCTCCAGAAAGACTCTCACCCAGAGTCAACTGGTACCAAAGGCGTCAGAAAATGAGGTTATCGTGATAGCTAATTACACAGAAAATTAGACAGCTAAATGGGAGTGACACATACCCCAAAGGCAAAAATGTTCCAAACACAGCTCCAGAAAAAATACAAAATATGACTAAATCAATATCAAGCAAATTAATTAAGCTACTAATTAATAATGTCCCAGAGAGGAAATCTCAGGTCCAGGTGGCCTCACTAATAGATTTTGTCAGGGAAGAAATCCAACCAATTCTACAGAAACTTCTTCAGAAAACAGAGAAACAACCTTGCAGCCCCAATTTATTTTATGAGGCTAGTAGAGACTGGATGGCAGAGCTAGAGACATGTTGCAGCAGGCCCAAACTGTTCACCTTGCTTAAAAAACCATCACAGAACAACAAATCTCTCTCCTCCAGCTGAACACGATGCTGGAAGGAAAGGAGGACGGGAGGAAGATGGGCCTGAGACCTGCTGCGGTGCAATAGCTGAATATACATCCTCTGCGCGACCAAGGGCCTGGGCACTAGGGTACTGGACTGGACCTCCAGGGCAAATGAGGCCCCCACTGCTTTGTTAGGTGTCCCAACTGCATCTGCCTGCTGCAGCAACAGTACATCCTGTAATCACCAGGGAATTAACGAGTTCTCTGAACCATGGACTGTAGTTCCCCCACTGCTTCAGCCATAAAAAAGCCAGAAAAGCAGAGCCATCATCAAGAGATCACCTGGTCAATACCACTGACCTTGGAAGATGGCAAGAAGGATCAGCTGGTAGTGATTGGACACAATGTAGCCCTACCCAGCTGTTGTCCTTCCTGCCTGTCCCGTGTTGCAGCATTCTGGGGGAGGGAGCTACTGCATCATCAAAGGCTGGGCAGGTGATCCACAGGAATATATGTAGTAAGCACTGTTGCTTTCCAGTGTTAATCGGGAAGACCAAAGAAGTCTGGATAAGGTGGTGGAAGCTACCAGAACCAACTACAACAGAAATGGTGGGGAGCCAGCGTTCCAAATGTGTGACTTGCCCTGCCAAGCTGGAAAAAGCAAAGACCAAGGAACTTGCCACCAAACTAGGCTAGAGGATCACTACTGAGTTTTCTGTACATAAGTATAAATTTCAAATTGTCCTTCATCAAATTTAGCAAATAAAATCCAGCAATATTATATAAAGGTATGCAGTAACTGAGTGAAACCTAGGAAAGCCATTAGTGAAATGTATCATATAGCATATATTGACAGAATAAAAGAGAAAGGCCAACGGGTCACCTCAGTAGACACAGAAAAAGCATTTGGCAAAAATGTAGCACCTAGTTATAATAAAACCTAGGAAAGGAAAGAGGATCCCTTAACCCATAAAGGTCAGCTTTCATCTTCATTTACATATTTACTTCATAATTTTATGCAATTTTATGTCCTTTTTAATTTAGTGATAAATTTTTCATATGCGAAGTTATAGTGGTGTATTTATTAAGCAAAGGGTGATAATGTAACTTATTAGTACAGCGTACAATTAAGTCTAGTAACATGGACTGCCTCAAATACTTTTTTCCAGAATAAAACTTTTTAATCTACTCACCTCAGTGATTATATACATATATATAATTTGCTCTATTTCCCCTTGGTTTGCAAGCTTGTCTAGAAAAATATCTCTTATTCCTCCTGTATATTTGATGTTTTGTGCCCTTCCATATCTACCTAAATTCCCTCCAACCTTTGATAATCACCATTGTATTGACCGAGGTAACCCAGACCCAGAAAGACAAACACCACTTTCCCTCCCTCATCTGAGGCTCCCAGATCCAGGTCTTCAGCTGTGAATGTATAACCTGGAGAAAGCAGATGAGAAGCTGCTGACAACAGTTAAGTAAAGAGGGACCACTGAGAGATGAAGCCCTAGAGAGGGAAACATAGCAGGGTACAAGTGTACTAAAGGGGACAATGGAAAATGGGAGGAGCTTCTAACTGGGAAGGAGAAGAGGGAAGTACAAAGTGGGGGAAGGAATAAACAACACTAGGAATATTTGAAAAAGCCTTAAGGAATCATATTCTTTTATGTTTGTCTAAAATTACCTATATATCTTAGATGAAATAATCCTACTTGGGCTGTAATGTTCCCCAAAACAGCCATAGAGTATCTGACAAAAACCGACAGTACCAGGCATGAGAAACCTTTTATGTTGTTGCTCATGGGAGTCCAAGAGACTTCCAAAGCAACATAGACAATTGATGCTGTCTTCAATTGCCTCTCAGCGAAGTAAAGATAAGTCCTCATTGCTGAAAACACCACGTCAGACACAGGACTCAGGAGATTCGAGCTGGATCCAACCTGAAAGCCTCCTCCCTGAGGACCAGCTTTCATAGTGTCAGAAGCTGCCAAGGGAGGGAAGTGATCAGTAGTCCCACCCAGTTGTGATGCCTGTGGACCACAACACTAACCAGCATGCCAAGATGTCCCTAAAGGTCAAATAGTGGCACTTGCCTGCTGGTGGTGACCTACAGATGCCTAAATTGATTTAAAGACAGCTAGATCAACAATAGGGAAATCATGTCTGGTACTGGAAACCTCTCCATGACCTTTTCTGAGATCATGGATCTCAGAGGAGAGCCTAATGCTGCCACTGTACTAGAACAGGATAATTCCTAACTGCATTCTAAATATTCTGGATGAAATCAAATAAACAAACAAACAACTAAATAAATAGAAACCACATTCACATCCACCTGTGAGAACACACAGACCCCTCTTGCTCTGAGTGAGCTCTCAGCACCCACTGTTCCCCTCACAAGGTCCAGATAGAGAAATGGTCCATGGAGGAAGCAAGCAGCCTTCTATGGCGGAGCCACTTACCACAATGGGCCATGAAATCCTATGTGTTCTACAGCCTACACAAAGCAGTGTGGAAACAGGGTGAAGAGGGGACCATCGAAGCCTCCACTCCTCTCCATGGAAAGCTCTGAAACCCAGGCTCGATAAGGCTTACCCTTCCACCCTAAGTCCTGTTCCACACGAGGAGACCCCAACATTACAAAAGTCATCATATCACCTAAACAGACAACATGGGGGTGGGAGGCAACCACATCACTACCAGCCACCATGATGACAGCCAGAACTCCCACATAGTCCCTGCTTACTTGGCTGGCACAGTCACCATTACAAGTGACACTATCTAAAAGTGGGATGCCCTTAACAGGAGTGGACTCAAACTCTTCCATCTCTCTTCTCACACTAACCTCACTGTAACAAGGCTTGGAGGCACCCACTAGAGAGGTACAGGGTGCTCGTATTGTCAGTTCTTACTTCCCAGGGCTTTACTGAGCTAACATGCTGGTTAGCTTGCAGCACTCACATAATGACGTTGACCAGGGTGCTTCTGAAATTCTCTCTCTCCTTATGTGGAGATTTGACCTTTGATCTGGAAGTTGATGGTGCAGAACGGTTATCATCAATTTGGTCCAGTAATTTGCCTTTTTTTCCAAAGTGTTCCATGTATTCAGCTTAAATTTAAAAGCAACAATTGTTCATGTAAAAGGTAAGCTAAAGTGTATACGTCCTTAGAATAAGACATGGCAGTACCATCTAGAAAAGTATTTCACACCTTACATTCTCATCTCAAAGAATCCTAATGCATATTGTTTTACTACAAAAAATTATTAAATGCCTACTTTAAGTCACCATGATAGAATCCTCTAATTATTTTAAGAATATTGTTGAATTGTGTAGTGCTTTGATTAATATAATAAATATTTTCAGTTATATTTGTATTAGAGTCTCTTAAAAGGACTAAAATTTAGACTATGATAAAAACAAAGTTACACTATTCAGGAAATTTTTAAAAGATCCCTGGTTTCAAAAGCATGAAAATGTTAAATGTAATCAGTCTAATAAGTGCTTATATGTTAGAATTTTTAAAGATGTGCATATGCATCTCTGTGTGCACAAATGTGCAGAAGCCAGTCTTTGTCACCTGGAACTCATGGGTCAGGCTGGATGGCTAGGTAGCCAGCCTCAGGAATCCCCCTGTCTCATCTCAGCACTGAGCCTATAAGGGCACACAGCCACAGCTGGCTTCTATGGAGGTGGAGAGGGAACTCAGGTCCGTAGTCTTCATGTTTACTGAGTTATTATCCCTTTAGGCCCTAGAGTATAATTATTTTTATATGACTAATTTGGAAATATTATCCACAACTTAGGACATTCTTAGAAAAAAGGTTTTGACACAGAAGGTCCATCAACATTGTGAAGAGAGTTGGGCTCCTAAGGTCCTACCCCTCCCTGAGGAACCTCAGGCAGTCAAGGGTTTCTCTAAGACAGAGTAGGGATGGTATGCCTCAGTGGTAGCCACCAGAAGTTACCTTTCCCATGTTCTTGCAGGCAACACTAAGTAAGAAGTTATCTTACCATGTTCATGCAGGCAAGCCTAAGTAAATACAGAAGAGACTTGCTAAGAGGAAGGGGTTGGGGACCTGTGAGAGAGGGATGGGGATAAGAAAAGATGATGAAAGAGAATGTGATTCTCTCTCTCTCTCTCTCTCTCTCTCTCTCTCTCTCTCTCTCTCTCT
>NW_021604613.1:7998667-8011996 GCF_004785775.1 Grammomys surdaster
TCTCTCTCTCTCTCTCTCTCTCTCTCTCTCTCTCTCTCTCTCTCTCTCTCTCTCTCTGTGTGTGTGTGTGTGTGTGTGTTTGCATGCGCACGTACAGATGAAATGATGAGAGAATAAACTAGAATTAAAAAACGCTTTTTTCACAAAAAAGCATTGACTGACCTTAAATAACTAGAAACAATTGTTTTACGATAGTAAATGTATAGAAGAAAATTTTCTATATAATGTGTACTGCTTGGATTTTATAATTTTATGGCTTTATTAACTATCCATGTTTTTAGTAAAAAAAAAAAAAGTTCTTACCATACGACTGCTCATTTTTAACAGTGTAGGGTTCTAGAATTGGGTTCTCCTGTTTGATATTTAAATGGAATGATGGAGCCGTCTGCTGCCACTGGGGCTTGACTCCTGTCTAAAATAGAAAATTTAAGTAGTGTTAATAATATAGAAAATGCTTCATTTAATATATGAGTATTTCTATGGGTGGCTCAAACATTTTCCTAAGCACATCAGGACCTCTGGGAAGATACACAGCAGATGAAGATCTTCCTCTGCCTGGACATTATCAGGAAATAGCCACAAAAGCTCCGATGCAACTTGGTTGTGTCTACTACCCAAATCTGGAGTGTCTATTCCACACTGTCCGGTCATTTCAGTGTCAGCCACTGTCTACAAGATTTCTTTCAACTTGTTATCTGATGGATAACAGCATGGCATTCTATATATCAATATATACCAATGGGGTACCATGCAGTGTTTCAATACCTGCATACATTGTGTAATATCTAATCGAGGCTAAACAAATCTTGAAAATGTATTGATGAAAAGTTTATGATGGAAGCTTTAAAAACTCTGTTAGCTTTCTGAAATGTGCATTGTGTTCCTGTTCTTTGTAGTTGCTCTACCCTAACTAGCAGGCTGGGATTCCTCCGTCTATCCAGCTGTGACTTATGCCTCATCCCCTGCATCCTCAGTAAAAGGTACATGTGCCCAGGAATTCATCTGCTTCTTCTAAGTCACCAAGTCCATCATCACACAGCTATTCATGATCTCTAGTCATCTTTTTATTTCTGTGGTGTTGAGTTGTGGCATCTCCCTTTTCATTTGGAATCTTTTTTTTTCCTAGCTTTGCTAAGTTTTGCTTTTGCTTTTTGGGTTTGTTATGTTGTTTTGTTTTGTTTCATTTTTGTTTTATCTTTTCAAAGAACCACCTGTTAGTTTCTCAGATGCACCAGGAATGATTTTTCAGTGACCATTCCCTTTGTTGTTGCTTTCTCTTCTTTCTTAGCCTCCTTGGGGTCCTACTTATTGAAATGTAGCAATGGGTTTAATCATAGCCATCTTTCTACTTTACTATTAACTGTCCCATGACATTTCTCAGTGCTGAGTCCACACACTCTGGAATAGTATCTTCCCAATTTCATTTGTTTTTAAATTTCCTTCTGGACTTTTCTTTTGTTTGTAATTCAAAAGCAGTTTGTTTAATCCCAATAATTTGTATAATTTGCTAAGATTGTCTTATGATTCTTCAGTTCTATTGCACTGTGGCTAACAAAAATATTCCACATAACTTCATGTTTAAAAAAAAAACTAGTTTATACTGAAACTCTATTTAAATTTAAATCCAAGAAGCTACGAAGGTAATTTGATGGTATTGAATTTGGGATAGCTATGAAAGAGACTCAACATTAACTAGTCCAGTGCTTCAGTAACTAAAATTCCCACTGTCTTTCCCATAGGACACTGATATTCAAGGACCCAGAAGATCCTTTGCAGAATGGCCTTTTAGTACTGAAAAGTACATTGCCACAGAGATAATTAAATACTTCCATTTTCAGAGTCTGAGACTCAGAGAAGGAAATGACTCCCCAAAGATCATGAAGTTCTGTTCTGAGCTATCATTTCCTGACAGCAATATTCCTGCTAGTTCATCTTGATAAGTGTCTTTATTTATCATTGAATATTCTGTAAATGATAAAAATTATGGGTACAATGATATATATATATATATGTGTGTATGTGTGTATGTGTGTATATGTGTGTATATATATGTGTGTTTATATATATGTATATGTGTATACATATATAGATATATAGATATATAGATATATAGATATATAGATATATAGATATACATATACATATACATATACATATACATATACATATACATATATCTCTTAGAGAATTTCTCCATCAGAAAAGAATCAAATCACAACACAAACCCAGAAATTTGGTATTTTGTTTTAAGTTTGGAACCAATAAATCTTTGAAAACTGCTGAAGTGGAAATTTCTGGGTATGTCAGGTAATGCAGACTTATACGGTGTTTTGCTGAGGAAAGACCTGTGGTACGGCATGTGCTGTTTGGAGAAACTATAAATAGGATTCATTGGACAGTAACGGTGTTTGCATAGCTAGCTTTGCACCGCTTCCTTGGTCTCACATCTTCACTGCTCTTCCAGTCATTGAGAGAGGCAGAGCAAAGAACTTCTCCTGGCCTCCTGACTGATTCTGGTCACTCCTGCTGACCAGTGTCCATTCAGCAGAGGCCTGGCAGTTTCTGCTGGCGCATGCCATTGCTGCTGATTCCTGTTTGGTATCCTGACACTACTGAACTGGACTGCTGGTGTCCTGACAATGGAGATTGGAATGAACCCAAAGAACTACTTCTGAACAGGTCCACATCCCCTTGTCCTATTTACCATCTTTCCTACCCTGGCTTTGGACAGTGGGCTAGAAGGGGAATCAAAGCGTTTGAGAACCCTTATTAAAAGTAGGTTTTAAAAATCTAAGCCTACAAATGGCAACATTTTAGAAATTATATAGATAAATTACCAAAGTTAATTGTGGCAAAACTCTTGTCGGCAGCTTGGTTTTTTCTTTGCTGGATAGTTTATCCTGCATAAAACACATGAAAGAGGAAAAAAACATTAACACAAATTTTATATTGTCTAGTGGTTTTCCTCATACTCTCTTGGTGGAACAGCCAGCAGTCGGCACCCGGCAAATGCGCACCCTCTCCCCTTGTGTGTGGCTAACCTGACGCTGACCATCTAGCATGCTTCACTTGCATTCCATGGTGGCTTTCAACAAGTGTCACCAAGTGCCAAGTGCCAGAGAGACAGAGATTTTCTTTCAGGATTTCAGCATCCCAGCAGGTGGCACCACCTTAGCAACAAATGAGCCTCAGCCAGACCATCTCCACTAAGGTCTGAGGCTAAGCTTTGTGGAAAGTAATAGATCTTGCAAGTGTGTTTCTTGAGCACACTCCTTCGGATCTACAGAGAGTGGTTGTTCCAACGTCTAGCCTACTCTTTACACCTATTCTGCCCGTGGAGCCTCTTTAGTCCTCTGTGGCTACAAACCACTTGAAATGTGGCTGCTCTGAACTGAAATGTATCTACAAATAAAAATCTGTGCTGGACTTTTGAAGATAGTTCAAAACAGAGGATGTAAATTATCTCACTGTAATTCTTCAAATTGATTATTTTATACTGACTACATCATATTTGGCATGTCCCACAAAGTTAATATAAAGTAGCACACTTAATATTATTTAATTAATATTTAATATAATTTAACATTAAAATTTTTGAAGACACATACTGTTGGAACACTGTCATGCCCTTTATACAGATAAGGAGTGACCTGTTTTCTGTGTTACATATAAAGTATGATGCACTTCTAGCCAGGCCAGAATGTATAGAATAGTCAAGGAAATTTTCAAAAGAAAAACTGATGACAGCCAAACCTTGAAACAAATTGGTTCTCCACAGAGAAGATTGGCAATGTGCTTACTGAAGACAGGAAGGGCATCAGGAATTGGAGGCCAAAAGAAAAGACAAGAGCAAGCTTGAGAGAAGATACTGGAGCAGTCAGCCAGGGAACTTGGGTTAACTCAGTCCAAAGGCAAGCCATTCCTTTTAAACAAGGAACTGCTGAGCCCCTACCATATGCTGGCTTTACTTAAGGCAGTGAGTGTAGAGTTATGGGAAGTACCTGGCCCTCCCCTCCTGGTGCATACACACAGCTATATCAGAATGGATGTGTCATATAATATACATCAAAAGTAATAAAATAATGGAGAAAGTCAAAGAGTGAAGAGACAGTGACATGCTAGATGAGGCAGGGTAAGAAGAAGCTCTGCAGATTTAAGTTTATGTGAGAACCTGAAAAAAAAAAGAGTGAGGAGGAGGGAAGAGTGAGGGAGAGGGGAGAGTGAAGGGAAGGGGAGAGTGAGGGGAGGGGAGAGTGGGGGGGGAAGGGGAGAGTGGGGGGAGGGGAGAGTGGGGGGGAAGGGGAGAGTCAGGGGGAGGGGAGAGTGGGGGGGAAGGGGAGAGTGACTTTATTAAGATTGTGGGTTTTCTAAGATATGCACCAACAGGATAGAATCAACTAGAACACAGAATTTGAAATCAGACAATAGTAAGCAACTCTATCATAATAGAATAAAGAATGATAATATATTAACAAATTACCATAGGCAATTGTGGTAGGAATCTCACTGGTGTCTTGGATTTTTCTTTAGTGGATAGTTTATCCTGTGTAAGGAGGGAAGAACTTGTTTAATTTAATTCACTCAGCCAAATTTTACACTGTTTCCTATTAAGTCAAGCACATATCATCCAAAGTATCCTAAAACATGATTTACTGATAGTATGATCTTATATATAGAAAATTCTATTATATATCAAGGAATTATTAAAACTAATTAGTTCATTCAGCACAGTTGCAAGATACAAAATTAACACACACACACATGGGGAGGGGAGGCACAAGTACTAAGCAGTAGAACATTGAAATTAAGAAACGATTTTAGAGTTGGTAAGATGGTGTCTCAGTTAGGGATTTTATGGCTGTGATAAAGCACCATGACCAAAGGTTGCAGGAAGTTTATTTGGCTTACAGGTTATACTCCATCATCAGGGGACCCCAAGGCAGGAACCCAAAGCACGAACAGAAGCAGAGACCATGGAGGAACACTACTTGCTCAGTCTGCCTTCTTATACACTTCAGGACACTTGCCCAGGTATGACACTAGCCAGTGAGCTGGACTCTTACACACCAATCCTCAAAGAGAAAATGCCCCGCACACTCACCCGCAGGCCATAGTTAGATAAGAGATATTTTCTCCACTGAGGTTGTTCCATTTTTGTTTTTGTTTTTTACAGATAACTCTAACTTGTGTCATATTGATAGAATTAATTAATTACTTATTAATTAAAATAAAATAAGTCACTTAACCAGGACAGATAGTCCTGTAGTTCAGGCACTTGCCACCAAGCCTGACCACATGAGTTCAATAGCCTGGAATACACAATGGAAGGAAAGAAGACTTCTGCAAGTCAGCCTTTGTCCTCTATTTTTGTGCTTAGGAATAAATTTTGGGGAAAAAAGATATTAGATGTTTTAGTTAAACTATACCATATCATTAAAAATGCTTTTGAATCTGGGGCATTCGTGCATGCTGGGCACTGGCCCCAGATGATTTGTGAACAGGAAAGTAGATCTGTGTATAATACTTTCTTTCTATGAAGACTTCCTCTATTTTCAGTAATTCCTGTGATATTGTTGTTTGCCCCGACTGAGTCGCTATTTTTTCCTACTCTGTGATGAAGATAGATTCCACGTATGGGCATCATCCAAGCACCTAATCCTCAAAGTTCTGGTCAGAACTAACCAATAAAAGACGTCCTAACTTACTAAACACCAGGAGGAAGGAAGCTGGGATATTTATGTCCAAGCACTGGGGATGTGTGGGACTAAAGAGTCCCCACATGCAGGTCCTGGGACAAGTGTGTCTCTGACTCTCACAGAGTTCACTGGCCCCTCAGCCATGGCTGTGTGCTGCCTGTTTTCTCACTAATGCCAAATTTGATTCTCTCAGTCACATTTTGCATTAGCTCTAAAATGAAGCTTGTCTCTCACTCTTGTGTGTTCCCTGAACCTCCGCCCCTCAGACCTCTGCAAAAGCTCTCCTTCCAACTATTCTTTAATGACCTTTTAAAGTATGCCATCTGTTTTCTGTAGGAACTCAATATAAATTTATACTCCAATATATTTCTGAACAGTCTAATCCTTCAGATTTTTCTCTCTTGGTTTTTATCTACTCAACACTTGGAAGGGATATTGTGACACTTGCTATATAACCTAAGCATTAGCCATGCAATCAAAGGTTTCTGTTAAATTGACAAATTTTTTTTTGCTAAATTTCCAATAACCTCTCAAATTTTAATAGTGTTGTCAAACATGATGTCATACACCTATACTCCAGTACTGGGGAAGCTGAGATAGGAGGATTATATGAGTTCAAAGTTAATCTCAACTCTGTACTAAGTCCTTGTTTCAAAAATAAATTTTAACAGGTTAGTCCAAATACGAGTGCCACATGTTTGAGTTATGGTTGATAAAGTTGTCACTACGGTACTGGTCTCACAGAAAACTTTATCTCGGTTTCCTTTAAATGATAGGCAGGCAATATGATGAGGGGCTGGAGAGATGGCTCAGTGGTAAAGAGAGCTTGTTATTTTTGCAGAGGGCCTGGGCTTGTTCCCAACACTGACATGGCAACTCACCGCAGTATGATTCTAATCCCAGGCGTTCTAGAGCCCTCTTCTGGCCTTTGAGGGCACTGCACACGTGGTACACACATTCAGGCAAAACTCATACAGAATATATATATTTAACCAGGCAGTGTTGGCACACACCTTTAACCCCAGAACTCAGGAGGCAGAAGCTGGCAGATCTTTGTGAGGTCAGGGCCAGCTTGGTCTACAGGACAGCCAAGACTGTACAAAGAAACCTTATCCCGAAAAACATCATCATCATTTTAAGTGAGGAAGCAGTGGAACATGGCAGACAAATTATGATCAGTTGGCTCTGTAAAGTTAACGAATGCTGAGCATAGCGAGGCTGCAGCAGTTTCACCTCCTCTGCCAACAAGCAACAGTCCATTTGTGAGGCCCTTCCTCATCACTGAGTAGTGACACTTTTAAGTTCCAGAAACTTCTTCAGCTGAATCTTTTAAGTGTCTGAAGTTTTTTCCTAACATTAAAAATGAAATGAGCAACTGGAAAGGACTTATATTTCTCTTTAAATACCGAACTTAAGTGGAAAACCCAGACAGCTATCTCTGAAAAATGCCACATCCCTCTCAACCTTCCACTAATGAGATGAATATGTTAAAACCTCCTCAGTAAATATGATTCTGCCACCTGCTCACTTCTTCAAATGGAATGAATACATAAGCAAATGTCACGTTGAAATGGAATTTCCGAAAATTTAATCCATTCTATTTGTTTTAGATTAAAATATAAAACTTTCATCTTTTCCAAAGGAAAACTGTACTCTTAAATTAGCATAGAAGAAAGGATCAAGATGAGTTTTAAAATCGAGAAATCAACCAAAGCAGTAGGAGAGAGCCCTCTGCTGCTTAAAACAGTGCATAGGAAGTGGCAAGAATCCTAGGTGGCTTAATAATGCCCATGCTTGGTGATTCCAAGATTTCTTCAATGAGCCGCGGCCCTTCTGGGGGTCAGTAGGAGACTAGGGATACTGGGTCCCAGTAGCATTTTACAAAGATGAAGCAAACTTTACTTCCAGTGACAATTTAGAGGCTGCTTCCCAGCTTGAGCTGGATAGGTAACAGGAATTAATAAAAATAGCTTTCCAGGAAAACCACTGTACATTTAATAAAAGCAGTATTTTAGATTTTGGCAGTATAGACTATGGTTCCATAATTGGGCCAAAGACTTACATCAAGCAAATGATCTATTGGATTATAGATGGCAATGAGGTGTGGTTTTGTTAAGAATCACATAGTGAGGTCCAGTGATTGCTTGGGTGCCTTTTGTTGTGGTTTTTCTTTCTGTTACACGTATCTGTAATCTGGGTGATCCTTTCCTCATTTGTTCTTGTACTGCTCTTTGTTAGTTATATACTTTGATATACGAAACAAAACACCTGTTTCTTAGTTCTCAGTTATTATGTATATTTCAAAAATTACTGAAAATTTTCTCCAGCATTTAGAGAACTAGTACTTACTTGGTTAGCTAGCTTGACATTTTCTGCTAGTAATCTATAACCTATGTCATCTATAACTACAGCTGTTACAGTATAGATATGACATATCTTTCCAAGGAGCTCTTGTATTGAGGGTTGATGCCACTTGGTGATGCCCTTGGAAGTTATCAGGCCATGAAGATGCTACTTTCGCAAATAAATTAATACAAGGTTATGAGAGTGCACTGTTGAGTGTAGGACCCAGCTAAAGAACATGGGCTATTGGGGGTATGCCTTCAAGCTGTTGCTCTTTCTCTAGCCTCTTCCCCAGTGCTCTCTGCCTTCTGGTTGCCTCGAGGCAGGCAACTTCATTCTACCATGCCCTCCCTGCCTTGATGTAGGCTTCAGTACAGCACCTGGAAACATCCAGAGCCCAGTGACCTCTAAAACCATGAGCCAAAATAAGGATTTCCTCTCCCAGTTGCCTTGCTCTATCTTGTCACAGCAACAAAACCTGAATAGCACAATAAGACTTTAAACTATCCCCCACTGTGAGAGTGTGTGTGCCCGTGCATATGTGTATGTTACATGACCATGTTTTGTATAAGGGTGCCCCTGCCTATGCACAGAAGCCAGTAAATCACTCACTGACTTTGAGACAGGGTCTCTCACTGAACCAGAAACTAAGGGGTTGGATAGGACGTTCCAGCAATCCTCCTGTCTCTGCCCCTCACAGTGCTAGGGTTACAGACAAGCTCAGTCACACTGGGCCTTGAAGTGGGTGCTGGGGATTTGAGTCTATGTCTTCCTCGCTTCACATCAAGTTCTTAAGCACTAAGCCACCTCTCCAACCCCCAAGTCATCTTTTATAACCATCTTCACAACAAACTCAATTTATAAGAGAAACCACTATGAAGAGATAAAAAATTTTAAAAGCTGAGTACAATTTTCAGATTGAAAATCAACTTCTTTTTATTTGGGTTGTGCTGGCATCAAAACCATTGACCATGGTTCATGCTACAGTTACTCAAGTTCAACAAAGAAAGATTTTTATTTTTGCAATGTAGCTATTGTAAATTGCATTTTTTTATTACACACCACAGTACTAAGTGAGAACCCCTGGTGGCCTGTAATCTCAGCACTGGCGCGGGCGAGGGAGGGTGCTGGGAGTTCAAGGCCAGCCTGACCTGAATGGCTGGCGGATTCCAGGACAGCTTGGGGTGGGAAGGCTTGGCAAACAGCAGGTCGGTGTCTCCTGGAGGGGAGGGAGAGACCACGCCCACAGTGACGTCCCGCCCATCCTCCTGCCACCCAAACACTCCCGGAGTGCAGCTGGGGTCGCTGTAGAGCTAGTTTCCACAGCTGGCTCATCCCGAGAGTGTTATGTCCTGTTGTTACAACAACAACGAGGTCCAGCGGTTGGGAAGGGAACAGGAGAAAAACACTCGACGCCGGGGAAGTACTGGAGTAGAGGTTCCCCGAGGGCGCAGTCCGAGCTGCTCCTGCGCGCCTGGCCCCCGGGACCCGCGACCCTGGCGGCCCCGCTCTCACCTGCTCGCTGCTCATGGCGGCAAGGACCTGGGGGCCACGCAGGGCCGGCAGAGATCGCTGCTGCGGGACGCGGGACCCGGAGACCAGAGTTGTTCGCCGCTGGATAGCTCGCTCACTCTCGACTCTCTCTTGAGCTGGGAGCTTTAGCGTCCCTGGTCCATTCGTTGCTAAGCAACAAGCTGGTGGATTCCACTTCCGGTCATCTGTATCTGCGAGATCAGGCCCAGAACTTTCTGAGAGGTCGAGCAGGGCGGCTCTCTGGAGCCTCTGTGACTTCCAACACCGCCCCCCAACCCCCTTGCGGAGTGGCAGGCAGCTGAAGACTCTTTGATGACTAAGTGGATCCTCAAATTACCGCACCTTTCACTGGGTCTGCGAGGGCATGGTCCTCTGCCTTAGGCCTTCATTCAGCTGTTTCTGCAGATTTCATTGCTAATGTAGGCAAATAGAATAATGAGAAGGCACTCAGACTGAAGCCTGTAAACATGCTCATTATCCAGGGGCCTCGGCGTTCAGTTCTGTTGACTTCCCTAACACACTAGAAAGTGAGCCTTCAGAAATTCATTTAAATCCACGCATGATTGGCTACATGAAGGATACTGTGCCAAGACAGTCCCTCTGGCACGGGCTTGGGTGATGGTCAGCACGTGTTCATAAGTAACAGAAACAGTGCTGTGAGTCACTTCTCTTAAAAGATGTAGAAGAGATGTGAAAGCTGAGGTTTGAAAGAGGAGGACACACGCTGTGCAAGGAATCTTCTGGGCAGAGAAAACACGCAAAAGCCTGAGACATTGCATGGCTATTAGAAGAATAAAAAATGAAATCTACCAGACTGAGGTTGGAGTAAAGCAAATTGGCATCCGGAGATGAAGATGAAGAGATAAATACTCTGTTTAAAGATCTGGTAAAGTCTAGCGAGGAGTTTAGACTTTAACGTAAACTGCCTCCCACTAAAAAGTTTTTGTTTAGTTTTGTTTTATTTATTTTGGTTTGGTTTTGAGATGGTCTCATTTCATAGCCTAGACGGGCCACAAACTCTCAATCTTTCTGTGGCAGCCTCCCAAGTGCTAGAATTACAGGCTTGTGCCACCACACCTGACTGTAAAAAGTTTTCTGTTGAGAAACGGCAGGTTTCTAACCTAAAATTTATGTAACATCTTAAGGGATCTCGAGTGGCCAAAACAATGTCTCTTTAATGACATATTTAGAAGCCTCATATTTTTTTATTTTAAAATTTAGTACAAAGCTAGTGATGAAACAATGTCTTTTCAACAAATGATACTGAGAAAAGTAGATACTCGCGTGCACAAATGGGACGTAGACACTTAGTGTCACATAAAAATTGACTCCCGTGTATCACCTACATGTAAGAACTAAAACTTTAAAACTCTAATGAAAACAGAGAAAAGGCTTTCTGGCATTTGATTTTCTTTTGGTTTTATTTTTATTAAAATTTTATATATTTTATACACATGAGTGCTCTATCTGCATGTAGCCAAATGCCAGCAGAGGCCATCAGATCCCATTATAGATGGTTGTGACCCACCATGTGGTGCTGGGAATTAAACTCAGGATCTCTGAAAGAACAGACAGTGTTCTTAATCACTGAGCCATTTCTCCAGCCCCCTACTTTTGTTTTTATATATTTATTTTATTGGGAGAGGGCATGTGGAGGTCAGAGGACAACCAGTGGGCATTACCATGCATGTTCTAAGGATTGAACTCAGGGTAGCAGACTTGATAGCCAATGTCCTTACTCACTGAGCTATTTCACTGGCTCTGTGGCATTGGGTTTGCATTAACTTATTAGATCTGACCCCCAAAATAACAGAAGACAGACTAACTCAACCCTATTCACTTGCAAATCCTTTGTGCAACAAACTATCAGAAGACTAAAATGGCAATATGTGGAATAAGAACAATTCTTTACAAATGTTATACTGGGTAAGAGATTTATACTCAGAATATTAACAAGTACTCACAAGGATGCAGAAAAGCCAGAAACCTCACACTACAGGGCAGTGTAAACTGGTCTACCTACTAAGGAAAAACAGCCTGATGGTAACTCAAAAGAGTAGAATAACCCCATGGCCCAAACATCAAATCCTTGAGCTCCAATTAAAGAGTTCACAAAATATGTAGAACAAGAACAAATGGAAATCTATTTCCATTCTACCTTCAGGATTCATTCTCTCTCTCTCTCTCTCTCTCTCTCACACACACACACACACACACACACACACACACACACACACTCCTTCTTTCTTTCTTTTTTTCTTTCTTTCTTTTAACTTAATGTCAATTTCCACAGAACTGTAACAATTTAAATGTCTACCAGTACTACATAATAGTTCTACATTCTTGTCACAATATTTTTTCTTTTGAGTTGGGGGTCTCACTGTGCAGCCCTAGCTGACCTGGAATTTGTTTGTTTTGTACATCAGGCTGATCTTCTTGTCATAGAGATTCATCCATCTGTGGCTAATTCCCAAGTGCTAACATTAAGGTGTGCACCACCACATTCAGCCAGTCAAATATTTTAATGAGCCAAGTTTATCTGTCATAACCTTACATGAGGACCAAGGTGGCTCCGTCATGTAGGAGGAGCTAAGCTGGGAGGAGTAAGGAGAGGAAGAGGAAAAGGAAGCAAGAACGCACCTCTGCCACTTGCAGGCCTAGGCTAATCAGGAACATGGCAGCTGATTAAGAAAAGCCAAATTGAATGCTGCCACTTTAAATATCTCCCACAACACTGTCATTCTGCCTGTTTCTTGTAAGTTTCTCTGGAGTTTTGGTTGGAAAAAAAATTAAACCTGGACAACTCCAAAGTGACTTCACATAGGATTTCGGCTCAAAAGCTACCTGACTCAAATAAATGATGCAGATTCCAAATCTGGAGGGTGGAAACAAATTTCAAGAAGAGACAGATGTCAGCTGAGGTCTGGAGGAAGGAGGAGGATCTGAGAATGGGGTGAAGATACAGAAGTTGTCCTGTGCCCCAGAGGCACAATGAGAAGATTGGAAAGCCAGTCAAGCAGAGCAGTTTGAGTCACCCCATGTAGAAATATTAAAAAAAAAAAACATTTAGAAGGTAAGAAATAAGAGAAAAATGACCTCAAGGCCCACAGACAATGAGTGAAAGAAAGGAAGGTGTGGCCAGGTTACCAGCTAACAAGGCCTTCTTCCAAGAAGTTCCCAGGAACGGAGGGTGCTTGCTAGAAGTCCAAGGTCAAGTGGACAACTTCCTGGAAGATCACATCCCACCTGAGTAAGCCAGGGGGCATCTAGGGATTAACAGCAACCACCCTAGACAGCCAGAAGCCTGATCTTGCCAGCCATTTGCCATCCACAATTTCCCATCAATAAGCATACTCCAGTCCTTGCTTTCTGGCCACACACCCCTGTCTCAAAGGCCCATAGTTGTCATAGCAGACATCCCATTACTGTGACTTTCTGCATTGCTTCTGAAGCTTCCCATTCATGCTGCTTCCCTGGCCAACTTCTCATTTGCAGGATCCTGCTTCTAAATCTGTCTTCAGCAAGGCACCTTGCCAGAATTCTGGAAAGAAACCCATTTAATGAAATTCTGCAAAGGCGGTCCTTTTATGCTTGTCGGTTGTCCTGCACTCTGTCAGGCAGAAGGAATGCGGCACATGGGGCTGGGTTCCCACAGTAATTCTCTTCATTGTCTGGGATGCCACAAACTGAGTACTGACATGAAAGAAAGAAAGAAAGAAAGAAAGAAAGAAAGAAAGAAAGAAAGAAAGAAAGAAAG
>NW_021604613.1:8012006-8016796 GCF_004785775.1 Grammomys surdaster
AAGAAAGAAAGAAAGAAAGAAAGAAAGAAAGAAAGAAAGAAAGAAAGCAATCCCTTCTCCTTGCCTTTCAGGCTAAGCCCAGCTCAAGATCCTGACAGGCTTCAGTGGATTCCTTAAAGTGAGTTTTAGATCAGAGATGCTGAGCTGGTCCATCAAGTGATGGAGAGGCATCATTTCACTCCTGTTATCTGTCTGTGATAGCGTTTATGTCAGCCACTTAGAGCTTCACTTGAGTAGAGAGTTATCAGGTTTGATTTACTAATCTATAAATGTGGAAGTGCATTTTATGTAAAGCAGTGTTGGTTCCCAGCTAACTGACTGTGAAAGGTTAAATGGAGAACAGAAATTTATTTCATATTTTAGTTCCCCTAGCTCTGTGTCCAGTTGGATGCACAGTTTACTGGCCTGTGCTCTCTTCACAGTTTACTGCTGGATTTGTTTTGTTGGTAAGATGATTTTTTTTATTGGGTATGGACCAAATGCTTGTTTAAGAATTGTATATTCCAACTTATGCTGATTCTAGGACAATCTTTTTTATAAGAAGACTTTTTTTTTTTTTGCCTGTAGAATATATTGTCTTAACACCAGGAGGTAGATACTGGAGAATTAGTAGTCCAAGGGCAACTTCAGCTATGTAGAGATTTGCAGTAAGCATCTTAGGCCATATAATCTTGTCACAAATAAATAAACAAATAAGGGACAATGGCATGGCTTAGTAGGTGAAGGTGATTGCCACCAAGCCTGATGGCCAGAGTTCAATTCCCAGGCCCACATGGTGGAAGGCAAGAACCTACTCCCAGAAGTGGTCCTCTGACCTCCACACACAGACAGTGCACATGTGTACACACAGTAGCATAAAGAAATGTAAAAACAAAGCATGTTGTCTAAGCCTAAGCCACCCAAAGTCCTGTTTTTGTGATGTTCTTCATTAGTTTATTTTGTAACTCTCATTTTTGAAACTGTGCACATGTTGAAGGAAGCGATGTGTGTGGTGTTGATCCTTCTTTGGATCAGGCAGGCCGACTAGGAACCTGACTGGAGAAGGCAGGGAGAAAGCAGCAGTGACTGGGAAGCGGTTGGGATAGTGGTAGGAAGAGAAAGAGGACAAATCGGAGATTGTTCTGGTGGAAACACAGATGGGGGCTGCTGATGCACTGGATGGAAGGAATCAGGCTAAGGTCAAATGTCAGTCAGGGTTTGTCTGGCTGGCCGGTCTTTTGGTCTAAGCCACTTGGTAGATGGGAGACAATGAAAGAAATTAAAAATTAGGAGTTAAATATGTTGAAGTTTAAGATGACTGTTAGATAGCCAAGCAAGATGTTGGGGTGGAAATAAGTCAGACAGCTCTGGCTGTGTGAATCGTCAGGATATAGATGGGAAGCCCATCCACAGATGGCAACTAAAGCCATGGAGACAGATGATGCTACCAAAGAAGGTGAGGATGGAGAGTTGGTAGGCAGGGAGGGAGTGGGGAGGAGGGAGTGGGGAGGAGGGAGGGGAGGAGGGAGTGGGAGGAGGGAGGGGAGGAGGGAAGAGGGAGAGAACTTGTGTTTCTATTTTGGTTCCCTAACTATCAAGTTCGGCTGGATTTATACTGGACCGCTCCCTCACAGTTTGCATGTTTTGTTGTCACTGTTTCATTTTGCTGCTGAGATGGTTTTATTGAGGAGGGAAGAAAGACAAAGGCCGTCTGAGGGCAGACCCCGGGGTTCTCATTTTCTCTTTCAGGACACTTTAAAAAAAAAATCACACATTTTTCAACTCTTTAACAAAGTTATGCAAGTTCAAAGTCAAAGTCACAGCAGATAGATTAGATATAAAAGAGTCCTACAAAATTAGGCTGGCAACTCATGCATGCGGTATTTGCTCAGGAAAACATTGAAATATATGTGGAACAATTCCTAGGAAAACAAATAGTGATGCTGCTTTTTTACCACATTTTGACCTTCTGCTAATCACAACCAGACAAACTAGAATGTCTGCATTGTTTTCTTTGAACACTAGAGGGAGATATATTCACTTGCAAATTGGCAAGAGAAACGGGTTTTAGATAGAACTTCACTTTTAACATGAAACTTTTAATATGAAGTATTTAAATTTTACATTTTGCAGTCACCAAGAAGCACAAACATGTATTAAGATTGAAATAAATGACACATATGGAAAGCAAATCAACTTCTTTGTCAGACCAGGATTTTTATGAATGGGTTCTATTGTTTTGGGTGACTGTATGATGTATTTTGTGGGCCATACCTTAAGTAATTTTCCTCTCGAGCAATATGAAGCAGAAAATACACAGACTGGCCAGTTTTTGTTTGTATCTGAATCAGTTCTTCCTCTCTGGGAACTTGTGATTTGTACATTGTAAGTCAAACCATCCAAAGCTTCTAGAGACTGGTATCTGGATGCCTGAATGCTTTTACTTCACAATATCCTTGCCTGTCAGGTGACTTAAAGGTCATTGGCACAGAGATCATTCTGGTCTTTATTTGCCCAATAAAATGCTTTTCAACTTTGCCTCGTAATCACATAGATATGTAGTGTTTTCGTGATTGCTTGGGGCAACTAAAAACTTTCTCTTTATTTACTTTGGTAATCTTTCCAAAGAACATTCTGCAGACATTCTCTTTCTTTTCTTGATCAAAGGTTGAGTGTGATCCTAGCCAGCCATTCTCAGCCTGCCAAGTGCTTTGTTTGACCTTGTAAGTAAGATTATAAATTAATTCTATAAATCTTTCATCCCATATATTCCAACATTGAAACATTGCTGGTAATTTAAGGTAGGGTGTCTCTTCAATCTCCAAGGCAGGAGGACGGAGTCTATTTTCTGGAATCAGAGCTGGCATTAGTCAAGCCCTAGCCTCTACTGCTTGATGAATGTCAGCAAGGAATCTCTCTATGACCATTCTTGTTTCTCTAAGGTGGCATTGCACCCCTTCATAACTGTGGGGATTGGTCCACACAATTTATAAAATGGACCCTGCTTAGTTTCAAGTACAGAACAGGCATTCCAATTCCCCATGTCTTCCATGCTTTCTCTCTGAAACACCGTTCCTATAAATCATATGTTTGTATGTTATGTGCACAGAAGTGCTGGTACTAAACACAGAATGTGACCTGGTTCACATGATATTGCTCTGGGCTCTACTCCATTTATGCAGATGCTGAGCCTCACCAAGACACCAGGTGGTACACTGTCAACCTCTCCTGAATATGAGATAGGAGAGAGGAGACAAGAGGGAGGCAACTGCAAGTCAGGCAAGGAGGGAGGCCTTCTGTGAAAGGAATCCCTGATCTTTTACTTGCACAGATGTACAGTCTACTTCCCATCTCCACAAAGGACCTGGCAGACCCTGTTTTCCACTCAGGTATAACTGAATTTACCTCTCAGAACATCTTGTAGTCCAGTCATCTGGGAATACATGCTTTGGGTTTCTATAACCACTTCATCTGTATGCCTCATGAACCGGGAAGAAAATCATGTCCCATTTTGCAGTGTTTCACGAAACACATTTTACTGTGTCGTATATGAAGTAGGCACCATCTGCACATTTGAGTGTATTTTCATACCAGACTCCATCATTATGTGCTGGTCAGTAAAGCTTGTTGTAGTTGGTATACAGATGCAGTTTGAATATGTTTTGTTGGCACTGTCTGAAAATTACCCTTTTCTTTTTAATTGTAGATTCTTAAGAAGAAAGAGCCAAAAGACATACAGTGGCAGGCTTCTATCTGTCTGGTTTCTTTTGGTATCCATGCCAAGGATGGAAAAAGAGCCAGAAAAGGACATACCAAAAAAGTACATGCAGAAAAGAATGTGGATGTGGATTCCTGGCCTGCCTCAAATGAATGATGGATGGATGGCTTTCTCAGCTGCAAAACACAAGGTTAAGTAACAGCCCCCGAATCTATACATGTTCCCCTTGGTTTGCCTCCATTGGGTGGTCCTTATCCCAAACCTTCTTACCCTGCACCCTATCTTTGAAAACCCTCTATTGCCTGACTTCCCTCTCCATCGTCTGCACAAACAACCTGTGTCACTAACAATCTGGAGAAGATTGTTTTTCTTCACTTACTTCAGAATTTACTACTGCTATCAGGTGCGATCTTTAAATGGACCTCCCTCTTGGTCTTGAGTGACTCTTCTGCCTTGTCCCCTTACCTCTCCAGCATTTTCTTTTGTGTCACTTCTTCCATCATGGACATTCACTAATACTCCCAACATCCCAGCTGACAGCTTCTCTCTCTGCTCTCACACAGAAGACTCATCTACCTTCGAAGTTTCATTTGCCGCCTCCGTGCTGTGGCGCCAGACGCTGTACGCTCTCAGCTTTGAACACCAGTCTCTATGCCCTGTCATCGGCATACTCTTCAAAAACTTAGGTCCAAAAGTGGCCTTATTTTTTTCTTTGATCTTTTACTTACTGCCCCATCAGTTTTCTAAGTGTAATGTCTTGAGATTACTTTTTTCCCAGAATCCTAATCCAGCATTAATTCCTCCTGTGACTCTTTGATGAAAACATCATACAGATCATCCCTTCCTGCTAAGTCCTACTAGGTGATGAGCACCTAGGTAACTCTATGAGTCCTCAGTGACCGTCTCTGTCCCTGGCCTAACTTGATCCAGAACAGTATTTATCAGTCCTTCCTCCTTACCAACCCAACCATAGCTCCCATAAGCCTCTCGCAGTGCAGACTCTGCATTGGTCATCATGGAACCTCTAGTTAGACTGTGGTCTCCACCTTTGGCAAACTTAACTTCTCTCCTCTCCTCTCCTCTCCTCTCCCCT
>NW_021604613.1:8017196-8053664 GCF_004785775.1 Grammomys surdaster
ATACATATATATATATGTTATAACTTTATTATACCTGCTTCAGTGATGTTCCATCAACTGAGTTTTCTGCTCAAACATCCAACCATAATGGATACTGGTCTAGTTATTTAATAAGATTTCATGCAATAGAATCTTCTCATTTACTGTACTAGTGTGCATGAATGCTAATCTCTTCTCCATATACATTCAAATATATATATATATAATACAATTTCAACTGTTACTTACTCTTTAGGTCCAAGTTGAAAAATAATCTCTTCTATAAAGTCTCCCCCTGAACATTCAAGCCATTTGTGACTGCCAAATTTACCAGATGTAGTTTCACATATCTAATTGAAGCAATAAAATATTCCACTTCGGTATTTTGAAGATTAATGACTTCAGTGAAATTAATTGCCTTCTCAGACTGAAAGAATATACACATAAGTTAATAAAAGATGGTCTTTCTTTGGATTAAGTCATTAGTGCTATTAGTATAAGCAATAAATAGTAATGCACTCTCAGTGGTGTTCCATTTCCAGTGAAATATATATATATATATATGTACATATATACATATATATTATATATATACAAATATATATATATACATATATATATATATTTCCAGTGAAATATAAGAAATAGGATGTTTATGAAATGCTTTCTACCTCACCTTTATAAAATGAGCATCATTCTATAACTTCCTAATTTCCTCTCTCTCTTGTAGATAAGAATCAATATACATTTGTCAGAATTATAGACTACAAAGAGTGAATCTTAATGTCAATTAAGGACCTCACCTAATTATTATTAATCTGTGATTTTTGCTCATTACAGTTAGAAACGTTACTACGCTAGTACTGGTATCCTTAATGGTACAGGAAATTAAACCAGTCTATAGGAGTTTTGTTATTTTCCATTGTAATTGTTCTATAAACCTGAAGTTAGCAAGAGCAAATAATATTTAAGAACTTTTTAAATTAAAAATAATAGCATTCAGGAATGTGGAATGATAATGTTACCCGTGGGGATGTCTACTCACAGGGTGTTATGTGCTTGTGAGGTGAGGTGCAATGGAAGATGCCCGTGAAGAGTCTCCACCTTCTGCTCAGTTTTTCTGTTAACTTAAAACTGCTCCAAATGGTAAAGCCTTGAAAATGCCAAACCCACTTAAAAACCTTCATACTGCCACATGCATAAGGAAGAAAATAAAAACTGTCCGCAAGCCCACTACATTATCACTGACAAACTTTTGGTGTCCTAGCTTGCTGCCCTGTGTGTCAGGGGATATCATGCTCATTGGTAGAATGTGGCTTGTTTATATGTAAGGTAAATATATTTGCATTCCTGATCTTCCTTTCTCGAATGTTCAGAGCAAGTTCTATAGAATGATTTCGGATTCCTCCTGAGTCAGTTTCACTGCACCAATTTTTTTTTAAATTGTGCTAACATTTCTTTCTGGAACACATTACATCATTATTGAAGAGTGGTTTTAAATATATAACATAGATTAATGATAGACATAATTTTTTATATCTGGAGCACCATTTCCATACCATACGGGTATTTCGTGGCTTACTTGTGTTTACTTATCCTGAATGCTTGATAATCAAGGCAGATTAGAAGCACCATGCAAGCTGCTTCTAGTGTCTCAGGAATTTCATCCCAGCTACTCATGAAGCTGAGGCAGAAGGATCGCAAATTTAAGGCCTGCCTGGGTACAGAATGAGTTCAAAGCCAGCCTGGGCAACTTGTAAGACACTGTCTCAAAATTAAAACATAAAAAATTGCTTGGGAAATTAGATCACTGGTAAAGAATTGCTTATATGAGAACCCCTGGATTCAATTCTTACTGTCAGAGGAAAAAAGATGAGGAAGATGAAGAGGAGAAAAAAGGGGAGGGGGAAAAGTTATACCTTGAAAAGTGCATCATCAAAGAATTGGTACCTGTGGATTAAATTGGATCAAGTGATGGGCCAAACTCTCCAATGATTCTGGCCTACATTATTATTGAGAAGTCATACATCATTCTTAACAACTTTCACCTACATGTGCAATGCTTTTTCTCTGCTTCTTTTTGGTTTTCTCCTTTTTGTTGATTTGTACTAATTTTATTATGATAGGATCTGATATGAGTTTGTGTAATACTATCTTGCTTTATAGTGATCAGTCTTGTTGGGTGATATACATCCTCCAATCTGAAAGCTATTGAGAATGAGATTGCATCTAAAATCTCTTTCTCTGTATCTTTGTTGGTGGTGTATAGAAAGCTATTGATTTGTGGACATTGATTCTGCTTCCTGCCATATTACTGAATTTGTTATTGTTCCTAGAATCCTGGCAGATTTGTGGAATCTTTAAATGAGCAATATCATGTCATCCACCTATAGGGATTTTTAAAACTTATTTTCCCGTCTGTATCTCTTTAGATTTCCTTCTCTTGTCGCACTGCTCCAGCTAGTGCTTCCAGCACAACGTTGAGAAGGAGCAGGGCTAGCAGACAGTCCTGACTCATTCCTGACTAGTGAGATTGCTCCAAGATTTTTCTTTCCATTTAGGACGTTGTTGGCTGTGGACTTCTTATATAGAGATTTTATTATGTTGAGGTATGTTCTCTCTAGCCCTACATTCTGTAGGACTTTTATCATGAAGGTATGTAGAATTTGCCAAAGGGCTTTTTTGTCTTTGTCTATTAAGATTGTCACATGATCTTGGAAAGCCTTTGACCGGTATTTCCTTAAATCCTTATCTGATCTAATGTGTTCCTACTATTTAAGGTAGTTTGCCTGTGTCTCACAGGTCACCAAGATTCTATTTGCTTTTTTTTTTCCCTTGTGAGTCATGTCTCACTGGCTTAAAATTGCCATCCTCCCACCTCAAGCTCTTACATTGCTGGCCATGCCTGTGCTGTCTGTCACTTACATGTACGTGTTGGGGGGGATGCTTTTTCAGTTTTGTTGTTTTATTTTGTGCTACAGTTTTATTAGTTTCTGTAACCCATTTTTAAGATTTTTCTTCTGTAATATTAAGCTTACCCTATAATAGTTTTGTTTTCTGGGTTGTATTTTTCAGCTATAGAACAATTTCATTCTTCTCAAAACAGTCCATTTCCCTGTTACACATTTCTTTCACTTGGCTGCCCCTTTGTTGCAATCTTTATAATAAAACTATGATTATAACTCTACAGCCTTCCAGGGGTTGAGTCATCTTTGCAAATCATTGTTTTACAGTTGCAGGGAGAGCATGGGAATCCCCAGATTTACAGGCAGTTAGTCAGAGCACACATGACTGTCAGACCTTGCAACCAGTGTCTGAAGTAAGGATAATTTTGTGAGACTGACCAGTTTGCAGAGCCTGTGCTATGGATACTTAGTGTCAGGATTGGTGGAAAGAAACCATAGATTAACATATTAATAGGGAAACATTTTACAGGTGTCTCAAAAGTAGGCATTGGTAGCAGATGTTTAAGCTGACAGCCCAGACTCCATGTAAGTGCACATGGTAGGGGTGACAGGTGAATCAAGCCTTAGTAGGTCTTGTGAAAGCCAGAAGCCCCAGGCTACACTGTTTCTCTAACTTTAGAAAGACTAATCCATTTTTTTTTATTGTATGTCATATAGACTGTTAAAATTTTTTGGTGATTTTGTTGAGATAAACTTTACTCAAAGAACTATGTCATCTTCACTTACACAATCTTTATTTAAGTAGATCTTATATATTTAAAAACTGTATGTCTGTCTTAGTTAGGGTTTTATTCCTGTGAACAGACACCATGACCAAGGCAACTCTTATAAGGACAACATTTAATCGGGGCTGGCTTACAGGTTCAGAGATCAGTTCATTATCATCAAGGTGGAAACATGGCAGAGTCCAGGCAGGCATGGCACAGGAGGAACTTAGAGTTCTACATCTTCACCTGAAGGCTGCTAGGCGAAGACTGGCTCCCACATGGTTAGGAGGAGGGTCCCATTACACAGTGATACACTTCCTCCAATAAGGCCACACCTACTCCAACAAGGCCACACCTCCTAATAGTGCCACTCCTTGGGCCAAGCATATTCAAACCACCACAATGTCCATAACTACTAATAATCTACTCTTTTCTCCACGCCTTGAACTAAATGAACTACTGTGACCCAAGACGCTTAGGTCAAAATATCGAAATAGTGTGTAATCAAGTAGGATTAATTATAGTCAAGTCATTTGTCTTCAAATATAATTTGTTTCAGTAATCAGACTTGTATTTCTATTTCCAATGTACCAACTGGTTCAGAATCTCAACAAGGAAGAACTATTTGATTTCTTGACCTCCTAATGTGCCAGTGCATAAAATTTCCAAAGTGACTCGAAATTGGCAGATGAACCAAAATAGAACTTAAATGTGTTTGTTAATCTTTTTTTTTCTTTTCAACAACTGAATACCTAAGGCTGGGTAACTTGTAGAGGAAGTGTATTTATTTCTTACAATTCTGATGGCTGGGAATGTAAGAGGTCTGGTGAAGGCCATCATATTGCATCATAATGTAGCACAGAGCTTCACAAGGTGAGACAAAAAACATGTTTCTCATCTTATATAGCCACTGATGCCATCACAGGGCCTTTATCACCTCATCAAGTCCTAATTATGAATCATAGGTTCTACATTAAAATGTCATCAATCCATGAATTCTGGGATTAAGTTTCCAGCCAATGAAATTTTGCAGTAGATATTAAACCTTAATACCAGGCTTTTCAATGACATGCAAACATTTCATAAACCCCTTCTATCATTATAAGTTGCCACTTTAATGTCTCCTTCAAAATCTCTGTTCATTGACCATCTCATCTGAGCCACTTAACTTATATTCTGCCACAACTGACCAGTGTCAAATGAGAGCCAGAACAGACAGTTTCACTCTTCTCTGAGCTTTTCATCTCTTTCTTGAACTGTCCATACAATCTCTTCATTTCTTTTTTAAAAAAAGGATTTTTTATTTTATGTATATGAGTACATTGTAGCTGTCCTCTAACACACCAGAAGAGGGCATCAGATCCCATTACAGATGTTTGTGGGCCACCATGTGGTTGCTGGGAATTGAACTCAGGATCTCTGCAAGTGCTCTTAACTGCTGAGCCATCTCTCCAGCCCCAGTATCTTCATTTCTTATAGGAAGTCAGTGGTGACTCTAGCCCAGTGAACAGAAGCAAAAATTGGTGAGTTTCCAGACTACATGGGTTTCTATTTTTCAGTTCTGGTCTGCCAAAAAGCACCTTCTAGAAAGCATCACTTCATGAATTGTTCTGGAGCAGATATTATCTTAGTTACTTTCTACTGCTGTGATCAAACACCATGACCAAGGCAATTTATACAAGGAGATGTTTGTGTGGACTGACAATTCTAAAGGTATGAGAGTCCATCATAGCAGGGAAGGAGTAGATAGAACAGCTGGTGTAGCAAGCTGAGAGCTCACAACTTGAACAACAAGCAGGAAACAGAGAGCACACACTAGGAATGTGGTCAGTCTTTAAATCCGACCTCCAATGAGGCTTCCAACAAGGCCACACCCCCTAAGTGTCAGACAGCACTAACAACTGGGAACCAAGAATTCATATTCTAGAGTCTATGGGAGACATTCTCATTCAAACCATTAGAGGCACCTTCCAGGTAACGTTCACAGGAAAATATATACATTGAGACTTGAAAGATCAGTTAACAGCGTGTTACTGAACAGCATCTCCTCTGTAAAGGAAATGGTCAACTATAAACTAAGGAAGAAAATCTCTCCTGACCATATTCCTGCCAGTGTTTATACTATCACCCATCCACCCCCGACAGACAGACACACAGACAGATACACACCCCCACACCATTCCTCTATTAACACTGCTATATCCCCTACTTCCACATGAGCATGAACAAAATATCTTTATGTGAAACAACTAACTTAACATTTTATTTTTCTCATGAAATACCTAGCTTGTCTTCGAGATTTTTAGTGATAATGTTATACAGAATGTACTTTCATAAGGTGTGGTACCTAGCAAAAGATATCTAGAAGGCCCATACAAAAGCATTTCTTGTTGAATCAGCTTTTACTAAATTGTCCCCAAAAGGTGATATTTCGGGGAATAAAATATTATTAGTAAAGAAAAGCATGTAAACTTTTCAAAACCAAGATGTCTGAAACCGAAGAGAGGATAAGATTTCAAGGCCTGTACAGTAAAGCAGCTGTGTGATGATTTACTGGAAAATTCCTCCAAAACATAATAAGAGCTGCTGCTACAAAGGAAATATTTTCCCTTCAAGTGCATGCTATTAAAGTTCAGTATGTTATGTACTCCAAATACCTCCCTGTTAAAATCTGAGATCTTTCACAATAACCTTCCCCTTAGGGACTTGACTCTTGTTCCATCCTTCTCCAAAGCCATGGCACCACTGGGGTGAAAGTCATGATATGAGCCCTAAACTCCAGGGACTCATTCCTTTCATGTAGCATCCAGCATCAATAACTAAAGATCCAAGCTCATTCCTCGGACACGCAAATGACTTGTGCTAGAAAGTGCAAATCTGAGAGCATTTTGCCTTCAATTAGAGAAATTATCTTACACTTCCAAGAGTGGGATGGGATGGAGGTGGGGCAATGTGTGATTTATATGGTGACTGGACTGCTTGGATCACCAGCTCTAGCCTCTATACATGAGACCAGTGTGCTAAAAAGTGGTCTTCAGGCTCTCTAGGGACCAGTGAAAACACTGAGGTGGGTAGCACACAACATGGCTACTATTCTATGTATATGGCACACAATTGGTACCAAATTTGCCAAAAATAAAAAAATAAAAGTCTTAATTGTCCCCTAAGCTGTCCTATGGAGCTTATTCCTTGGCTCTGCTAATCCCAAGGGCACTTCTTGGGAGTCAGCAGAAACCTCTTGGACTCTACAGAACATCATATTTACACATACCCTGGTTGGTTCAAACTACAAGGTTGGCCCCTTCTGTACAAAGGGCACCACTGCCCTCTCTGCGGGCAATTATCCCAGAGATTTTGGTCTATGTGGGAAAGTGGAAGAGCAGTGAAGAAAGGCAGCAGTTATAACAAGAGGTGTTCCCTGGTTACTTGGACATTCCAAACACCCCCAGCCATTGGAGCAGAAGAGTCCCCTCTACTAGACAGCTTTATATTTGCCTGTCACAGACAAGATCTTGGGTTCAGACTCCATCTTAGAGAACATAACCTAAGGTTGAACTCTCTAGCACCAGTATCCAGGTTACTCCCCAACAAACCTGAGTCTGGAACCAGTTTCCAGGTTATTCCCCAACAAACTTGCACCTCCAGGTTACAAGCCAGCCCCTGGCACTTCACTCCCTAACAAGCGCCAATCAGGAGGAAAGCAGAAGTTAAGTTTATGGTTTGGCTCCCAGCACCAGCCAATTATTTCAAAGGGCAACACAATTTCATAATAACCCCCGAATCAGATGTGTGCCAGGCCAGAAACCTTCTAGCTTGCTTGTCATTTCCTATAAAACCTTGCCCCACTGAGAAATTGGGGCTTCGCCCTCCCACTCTGCTGCATCAGAGACGGTGGTGTAGCCCAAGCTCAGGCTTGAATAGAGATCCTTAGTGCTATTGCATCGGAGTCGGCTCCTTGGTGGTCTTCCGATGCTTATGAACGAGGCACAATAACGAAGCTGCTCTTTAATTCGTCTAGAAAGTTTGGTTTTAAGTGTGCCTTCATTGGATTAAATCTCCAAACTTTACTTAAGCATGAAAATGATCTGATCACAGCAGGACATGTATATGGGAACAGGCTATTCAACAACTACGGAGTATGACCCAACTAACCTGAGCTGATTCTGACATCTGATACCTGATACGGACCTCTCTATGTAGAACCCGGAGCAGGGGACTGGGGCTCTAAAGGTTGCTTTGCAGGGAACGTCTGAGTCTCTTTGTGGGTTACTCAGCTCTGCTACGCATGGGGAAGATAAATTGTCACATGCTTTACTCTTGCTGAGGGGCTGAGGGTTGTGGAAAGAAACTTGGTTTTAGATTCCAGTGAGTATGAAAGGACTCTATCTGAGAAGATATGAATTAATTGGGTCTGCAATGAGAACTTTTCCTTTCTTACGATAAAAGATTATCTGCAAAGTTATCTGGAACTGTTACTATGCAGCAGACCCTTTGAGCTGTGTAGATAAAGAAAGGAATTCCATTTACTCTGCCACTCAACTCAGCCACTGCCTGCTGCCCCAGCTAGAGAGCATCTCTGAAATCTGTTCTGAGTCACAGCAAGAAGTCATCAGAGGCTTTGGGGATGCTTGGGTCCATGTATACAGTGCCTTTCTGCGTAAGCATGCTAAACATCTTGCATTCTGACCTTCAGACCTGACTGAGAATAAACCTGTAGCCTTGTGAGCCACACATCTGGAGCTGTCCTTTATACCAGCAGAGGAAAACATTACACCTAGATAACCTGACATGGTGTGCTGCAATGTTAGTTTGGATATTTCTGCCAGAAGGAACAGTAGCTACAACTCAAAATAGCTTAAACAGGACCTATTGTCTCATGCATGAAAAGAGAAAGAGAGCGTTGGAGTCAGCGTGTTTCAGGTTAGCTAACTCAACCATCTAATGGCATCATGAGGTCCAGAGTTTGTCATGTCTCATCCTGGAGTGTTTCAACCTGAAGGTTGAGCTGGTTTGCTCCTCGTTTAATTTGTTTCCTTCAGTTCAAAGCACTTGATCAGAAATGCCCAAAAAAAGTGGTAGAGAGAGCTAGCTGCATCACGTATTCCTTTCCAAGCACTGGGAATATGTTATGTCATCAGAAGCATGCAACCATCCCTAAGCCAGTTGCTAGGGAAGGAAGGAATCAAACATGGCCCACTGGAGCCATGGAAAGGGGTTGAAGACCTCCTTCCCACTTTCTGTAAGGAAGGACAGGGATAGAGGTATGTGAGTGGCAGACAGTGGTGATTACAGTGATCCTTGAGCGGTCCCTCTCTCAAGGATCCTTCAGAACAATCAGCTTTCTGACTGACAAAGTTTTATCTCCAGTCCCCGCTAATAAGGAAAATGAAAGAGTTGTGCTATAGGTACATCATTATTAAATCCTTAAGTTAAATGAATTTCAGCTGTATAAGGCAACAAGAATGAATGTTAGTAACTTAATAGTATGTTTAATTACTAATTGCTAATATATTAATGGTATAATATCAATCTATTTTGGTATGCTATATTTTAATATTAAAGTACGTTAATCTTAGTAGTTATACTAATTAAGGCATTAGGCATTAATAAAGTATTGGGCACTCATATATATATATACATGGTTGTGTAGACATGAGAGAACTAAGAAGAATGACAAGAAACATGAAGTTTGAGGGATGATTACCTCAGTCAAAAAAGTACACGATCAGTGTTTGAAGTGGAATGAACAATACACAAAGGACTGATATTGATAATGTTCCTCATCTTGATCTTGCCTGCCTTGCTAACTATATATTCTTGAGTCTCACTGTCAGCATTAGATTTCTCCAGCAGGCATAGAGGACAACGCCAGGAGCACCTACCTGATCTGTTTCTTCCTATTAATTGTTACTTAATGATGAAAAATGTAATCAAATGGACACCCATGGACCAATGAAAAAAATGTGCCCTAAGCCAAGTATTACAATTTACTCAGTTCTCACTCTTGTTAAATCATGAGACGAGTGGCTCTGCTTTATATACTTCGATGATTTCTAAAACTCTATGACTAACACTACATTTTTCAGATATAAAAATAAGAAACATCTACATTTCTAAAAATTAGGAGATAGGAATACTTGGATCTAAAGAAGCTAGGCTTACCAATTTAGGACAGAAACATAAACCAAAAGCTATGGTTTAATAAACACTGAGATTCAAACAATGTGTGGTTATACTATCCAGGCTTGACTTTAGATTCTTAGTCCTGAGAATTTGGATGCCTCTCTGAGAATCTGATCAAACTGGGTCCTATAACAATCTCAAAGTGTTATATTTTATCATATCACTGCTAACATTGACTTAGCAATTAATTAGATTTACTTTATATCAGGTCTCAGGCTTAATATTTTCTATCCATGGTCA
The DNA here is from genome assembly GCF_004785775.1 of Grammomys surdaster. Taxonomy (NCBI): domain Eukaryota; kingdom Metazoa; phylum Chordata; class Mammalia; order Rodentia; family Muridae; genus Grammomys; species Grammomys surdaster. The sequence goes on from NW_021604613.1 coordinate 8,027,272, forward strand.
AATTTAATGTCCACAGTGAATATGAGTTTCTGGTATCTTTAGAACTTGACAGATAAGGAAGTTGGGAACAAAGAGTGATGGCTTGTCCAAGATCCCCAGTAATGATTGTTTAGCACAGATGAGAGGAGCCTGGCTCCTAAAACCACAAGTAAGGGTGATCAGCTGCATCGTGGCATCCAGAGACAGGCTAGAGATGCACAGATGCCAAGGAAACAAGGAGGCAAAAGAGTCCAGTGCTTGCAGCTGATTAGGTTTCTATCTTGGCTTCCATCCCATGAGCTCTGTGGCCTAGATCCCTGGATTTCCATTCTCATGGCCTTGAAACTTGGATGACAGAGATTCTGTATATCAATTAGTTTCCCATCTGTGGGACACTTGGAGCAATGTCTGATGCACAGCTGCCACTCAATGCCAGCTGTCGTAATTCTAGCATGAATTTTTGACTTTATTCTCCCGGCCCCTCTCTTTCCTTGCCATGCCTCATCCATCTCATTAGACAGTCCATAGGTTTCTCAGAATTAATTGGGAACTGAGACAAGATATAAACAAATGTAGAATGAAAAATAACCTTTATAGTATTATTTGAATCATTTTAATGTTATAGAGTAGTCAAAATGGCACAAAGCTGATGTTCTTTTAATGAAGCATATTTCTGGGAATGTGTGATAGTGTATGGTCTCCATCACTAACTCTCCCAAATAGCTCTCAGTTCTCTGAGTCCCAGTATCTGGCATGACAGGCAGGGGTGACAGCATAGCACTGCCCCTCAATGCTCTATCTTGGCACTCCCCGGATCAGTTCCTGTTACAGGACTACCAGCTGCTGTCCACAGAAGAACCTGATGCACACATCTACCAAGTGGTCAAAAGCCAATGGTGAAAGCCAGTAACACCCCAAAATAGACTATGCCCCTACACAGGAGGAAGTAGTTTAAGAGACAGGGCGCCCCAACTCCCCTTTCACCATCGACTTCCTTTCCCCCTTTTTCTTCTCTTTATAGTAAGAAAAAGGGAGGTATGTTGGTATCAGGCTCTGACCCCAGTGACATCACGTCATACATTCTCAGAATCCACCTGGCTACCTCCCACCCTTACCTGCAAGAGGCTATGACCACCCATATAAAATAAGCAGAATCCCCTGACCTTGCTCTCCCCCTCATCTTTGCCTTATCTCCTGAATAAACCTCACTTGGAACCATTTGGTCTGGCGTGGTCTGTTCTAAGCCACATGTGAATGTATATCACCCAGTAACTCTGTTCTGTCATCACATGACCCACATGTGTGTTTAGTGGGTATCCACTACTATGGAAGATGAACATACAGAGTCTCTTGAGTAATATGCAGAGGAGGGACCTGCAGCCCTAGACAAGTGGATATGTAATGTAGAGAATCAGTGTGGGTGTGGTGTGCCCACATGTATACATGTGCAAGTACTCAAACTAGCACACACATACATATTCATCCACATGTACTCATGAATTCGTACACACATGCAGAGATAAAGACAAGACAAAGAAGTGGTTATCTCAACTGTAAATGACAACTTTCAAACTGAAAAATCCACCAACCACAAACAGAAAATAGCTGGCATTAATCTTAACCATCCAGTAACATAGCCCTCTCTTTTAGGCTGAGACATATACATACTTTTACTAGGTTTTTCTAACTTCAATTGTCTACACCATATAAGCTTGGCTTGTGTTTATTTTAACTCACTGAAAATTCCACAGAGCTCACTCCAGCTTCTCATCCCAGAATATTTTTCCCAAACAGTTTTTGGCAGAAATTTTCTCACTTTCATGTTTGATTATTAAGCTAGATAGAAAATAAAGATATTACTATTTCTTTCATGCTTATCATCATTGACATTTTCCATAAAAAGAAACTTTGATCGATGTCAAAGACAAGCTTGGACACCAGTCCCCTGGGAGAAGAGAATGTGGGTCTCTGATTCAGTTACAGATAGAACTGAATTTGATAGCCCTAAACTACCTGCCAATAATAGCCTTGTAGCCACAGATAATATGACTACTCGGTGCTAAGGTTTGGAGTTAAGTGAGAAAAGGCCTACTGTGCATCATAGTCTTTATCCTCTGCCCAGTTGTTCACAAGTTCATCCAGTGACCAACATGTATGTCCATTTACAGCAGATAGCCCACACACTGATGAAGGCACCACACTGTCTATTTTCAAAGGCCTAGAAGTAGCCTAGGGCTGCCTCAGAGTTACTAAGCAACCAAGAATGGCCTTGAACCCCTGATACTTCTGCTTAAGGCATCTAAGTACTTCGACCTCTAAGTACTTGGCCTTTATTTCTAAATTAAGAAAAAGAATACAGGGCAAAAGATCTAAAACCCAGTTTTCAATCTGACATTGGGATTTGGTATGATTTAGACTGAGTCAAAATTATTTTAAAATCTTGTTTCTCAATATGCAATAAAAAGAAAAAATGAAAGGCACACAAACCACCAAAAGGTTAATTTTTTTTTCTTTCAAACATGTGTTTTTTTTTTTATTGGATGATTTATTTACATTTCCTATGTTGTCCCCTTACCCCATCCCCCACCACCCCCTCGGAACCCCCAATCCCCTCGCCCCTCCTCCTTCTTCTCTGTGGATGTAACCTCTATCTACACCCCCCCCACTCCCACCTCCCCACCCTCAAAATTCCCACCCCCTGGGGCATCCAGCCTTCATGAGGTCAAGGTTCTCTTCTTCCACCTATGCCCAGCAGGGCCCTCCACTTTTACATATTCAGCTGAAGCCCTGGATCCCCCCCTAAGTGCTCCCAGGCTGGTGGTTTAGACCCTGGGAGCTGTGGTTGGTTGGTATTGTTGCTCTCCTCATAATTTTTAAAACTACCATTTCTCTATAAAATTTAAAATAAAAATGGGAACTGAGCTGATGGACCTTAAAATATCACAGCTTTTTCTAAAAGAAAAAAATGCAAATTCTTTGACCTTGACATTCTACATTCAAGAAATTATCTTAAGGAAATAATTGTGAATATATGAGAAGATCCACCTTTAATGATAATAGCTGCCTTGTCATCAGTAAAGAAAACTTTTAAGATGAAAGGTCCAAAAGCGAGAGAACTGGTTTAATAAAAGATGAGCTACCCACAAAATACTAGGTGATGGAACTGTTGAAAATAAGGCATGTTTGAACATTTTGTGGCAAGAATATTCTTGCAATGTGTTGACTAAAACTGCATGGATACCTTGTAGAGGTTTAAATTGAGTTTATTTTCTTGCACTTTCTATGATAAGTGCATTTTCTACTTTAATTAAAAATAATAAAGTAAAATAGAATGTTTTCAGCAAGAAATCTATAAAATATGTTTCTTAAATATAAACTCTTAAATGCTGTTAAACAGATATGAAAATTCACCTTATCATTAATAGAATATTTTGGTTAAAAAGGACATTCTTTTAGTTTTTATCAATATCATTCTACAGCAAATGCAGTGTTTGTCGAAGGTGTTATGAGAGCACAGGCTCCCGCTGCTGCTCTGTAGACAGTTTGTATAATACACAAGTAAGGTCACACAAGGGAAGACGGCTAAATGTTAAGCTTGCTCCAGGGAAAGATGGTGGAGAGGTCAGGAATTGCAGACGGATGCGGGTGGATGAGTCATTACGGGCACGGCAGTAGCTCTGGTGTCCAGGGAGTCTTGCAGTACATCTGCTCTCTGTTGGCTATTACTATGGACTGAATATTGTGTCTGACTCAGAATTCATGGGTTGAAGTCTCTGGTGATGACATTTGGAGTTGAGGGTCTTTGCAGGTAATAAAGAAGAAACCTCCGTGGGATGAGAGACATTCGGCTTTCTCCACCATGTAAAGATACAATACAAAGACATCTGTCTAAAAATTAGGAACTGAGTTGGCTTTGGTCTTGGACATTCATCCTCCAGAACTGAGGAAAGTTAATTTTTAGTGTTTAAGTCACTCAGCTTGTGGCCTTTTCTTGTAACAGAGTTAACTCACAGAAGTATGAACGTTTGGTTGTTTTACTTGACTCCATAAAGCCTTAGAGAATACAGAATCCGACAAGGGTTGGGTAACAGGCGAACCACTTCAAATAGCATGATGCTTTTCTTATCCTTAAAACTATGCAAATGTTACCATAGTCTTTAAAAGTTGAATGAAAGTCTCCATCCAAATTCATAAACATTGCTGCAGACCAGAGATGAGTTGTCTCGACACAAGGGACAACTGGACATGCTCTTTGCACCACACAAAGGAAACAATTACCCTTCTGTGTGGTAAAATAATCCACCAGCTAGAACAATGACTACCTGAAGAAAAAAATATAGGAAAATTTACTCAAAAGGAAAACCCTTAGGATCAGGTCACCTTAGAATAGAGCTAGTCATTAAGAGCTACAACTAGGTGCATGGCTGCATGATCCCACCACAAAATTCCTTGGCCCTGAACAATGCGGAAAAAAAGATCTGACTGTCTTCCCCCCAAAAACGCAAAGGTTCACGTTTCAGATTTAAAAAAAAAATATAATTTAGAAAAATGATAACTACAGACAATACTCTGCTAAGAACAAAAGCTGAAATGAAAAAATATTTATGGACAGTCCCATAAATCATGTGGAGGCTTTGAAACATCAACACCCAACAGGAAATGAAAGGCCTTCGGAAGACTGGAGGACAGTGGCAGCCTGGCTTCTGCCCACACCCCTCTGAACTGAAAAAAAAGGTCCTTATTTTTAGTAAGATTGCTATCACAATTGCAAACAGCACTTCTGGACGTGTGTCTGCAGCCTAGGGCCAGCATCTCTGTGGTGTTGTGGAGCCAAACCCACCAGAACATTCTGTTTTTTCAGAAGTAGCTTTGTCTCAAAATACATTCACACAGAGAGCAGGGAGGACTACAGCATCTGAGGAGCATTCCAAACAGGGAAATCTGGAAGAAGACTCAAGGAGTCTCCTGCAAAGAAATCTTTTTAGCTCTGAGTGAATTCCTCTGAAATTAGTGGTTTGTCTTGAAATGACAGCAATTGCAAGAACTGTGGCCAACGATCCTTTGCTTGCCTGCTTCATGGGAATATCTTCAGCCTCAGAAAAACATGGTACAGGAAATTTTATGGCACAAAAAATGTTTTCAAAGACTTATGAGCCTCTCTTTCAAAGATACATGAAGCAAGAAAAACAGTAAGAAAACAAAACTGGTCTTTGATCAGGATTTTCCAGATCTTGGAAAATGTGTGGGGTGTTCCAATTCCACAAAGTATTGTTTCTGAACAAGGAAATGTACCTCAGTTTTCCAAGCTACCCTCCAAGAAGCAACTTAAACACTTGGAGAAATGCAGTCCAAGATAAATGGCTATGGAGGAAAGATGACTTTAATTTCCTGACTTTATTTAAAAAGATATAATACAAGGTCATGAAACACGATCTCAGACTTCCCAAACCATCACAGATCTTTAAAGATAATCTATTATTTTAATTTTACAATTTTTATGCTCCTGCTGAGACAATTTTCTACCTCTCCAGTAAGATGCCTGATTATAAAAGAAAATGCATGTTCATCATAGATTTCAGACTATAAAGCCTGAAAAAAAAATCCACACAGTGGAATCCAGGTTATATGTCTGAATTAATTCCCTGGGCTCTTCCATGTTCTGGTCTGCAAGTGAAATGCCCCGTGAGACCTGTACATAAAGCTGTACATTTCCTTCAGTGGTTCAGCTTCCTGAACATTGTGCATGTTCCTATAAATAATTTCGTGCCTATTACACCTAAAAGAAACCCCAGTTACAATAATCTCTCCTCAAGTTGAGTGAAATGGTTTCTTTGGTCTGGGTTGAAGCTCTATCTAGGGGAAAAATTGTCTCTCCAGGAGAAGGGCACATCACAAGAGTTCTATCTTCAATGAATTAGTTCACTGCTAGATTCATAATCCAATGGGATTATTGGGAAGTAGAGGTCAGAAGTGGGCCTCACTGGAGGAAGTATGCCCTAGGAGGTGGGGAGTTGAGAGTCATATCCTGTCCCTAGATTTATGTTGAACCAAAATGTAGAAATGAGTCAAGAATCTAACAACTAAGGATAAACAAAATGTGATCTATCTGTATATAGAAAATATTGCTCAGCAAGAAAAAGGAAAGCAAATGTTGATTTATGCTATAGCATTTATAAATGTTAATATGCTGAGTGAAAGAAGCCAGTCACATTTTAGGATTTCATTTTTATGACATCTCTAGAATGGGCTACTCCACAGTGACAGATGATAGATTAGTGGTTGTCACAGGCTAAGAAGATTTACAGTAAACGTGTTTAGTAGCAAATGCTGGATTTCTCATTGGGGAGGATGTTATGTTCTGAAATTACTGTTGTTGGTTACATAAGCCTGTGAATAAACAAAAATGTTGACATAAATTTTAAATCTTCAAGTGGGTTAATTTATCACATGTGAATTATACCTTTGTAAAACTGTCATCGTAGACTGAGAAGATAGTGAAGTGCCTTCTGTAAGCATCAGTGAGGACCTGAGTCAGATTCCCAGCGACCACATAAAGCTCCAGTAAGGCAACCTGTTACTCTGGATCTTGGACTTCACCAGCCAGTAAGGCTAAATCTTCAACCCAAAATTTAGTGAGAGACCTTGTCTCATAAAGTAGAGGATGAGAGATGGCTCATGGAATAAGATGCCCGGGATCTAGATTCCCCAAGGCCCACATACATGCTGAATGGCTGTGGCAGTCTGCCTGTAACTCTGCTACTAGGAAGGTAGAAACAGGATTCCCTGAGCAAGCTAGCTGCTATGGGCTAGCTCCAGGTTCAGTTGAGGGACCCAGCCTCGATGGATGGTCTAGACAGTGATCTAGGAAGACGCCTGGTGTCAGTCTCAGGCACTTGCACTTGCAGGTTCATGCTCATACATGCACACACCCATGAATACATGCACACAACATATACAAACAAAAGTTATTCAAAGCATAGGCAAATTTACTGAGATAACCGGTGTACCATACTCAAGCAATTTTTTCCTGTCCACCAAGCCGCATTCGGTGATACATTTCTTCAGTATGCTTGAAGTTACCTTATAATTACTGCCATTTCCAGGTAGAGTTTCAGATTGCAACTCAAAAATGCTTGGTATTTGGACAATAGAGTTTACACTGAAGCAAGCTAGAGAATAATGAGAGAAATTTTAATTTAATTCACTTGCTTTTTCTGCAAATTCAAAACTAATACAGAGTACCCCCTACTTAGAGAATGCAATAGAGTTAATTACATTCTAAGGTTATATATGTCATAGCAAATTGGTTAATAATTCTATAAATTTCATTGTTGCTAACACTTCTTCCCAGGAAAAGACACAAAGAACATCTACCCCCTCCTCCTAAGCTTCCAAAGATAAGATGAGTTGCATTTCTACCAAAGTTATCTCCAGGGAACCAAAGAGTTTATCAGGCTTCCTTACAGAAGGAATGGTATTCAACACAAGACACCCCAAGACCAAGTTCTCAGCACAAAGAAGATTCATTTGCCCCAGAGGGACAAAGGACAGTGAATAAGGGACAAAGGCGATACAAAGGAGAAGAGGAAGACAACAAGGGAGAGGGGGAAGGGGTATTTGTCCCAGGGGAACAAAGGATTACCTCTGGATAGAGATGAAACAGACAAGGCTCATAGGCAAATGTCAGTTTATAAAGGTAAGAAAGGAACCCTCGTGTTAGGATGCGGTGTTTAATTTTAATTGGGCATGTTAATTGGGGCATCCAAAAGGAGGCTTTTGATTGCTGGACTTCAATACTTTGATAGCTGGACCTTGGTAATCAGCCTCACCTGGAGGAACTGGCCAAATAAGACCTTAGTGGCTAGCTTTAGGAATGTAGTCTAAAACTTCTAAGAGTTTTAGCAAGGCAGACGGAATAGGAGAGAAGGGAAAGACCTACCAGAGCCATGTTTACCATGCTCAGGCTGGCTACAGTCGCTTCTGATGCTCCCCATAAAAAAGCCACAGTAGAAAGTCTTTACTAGCACTGGTAGCTTTCCCATCACCACCTACAGAGGGCTCCTGCCATAGTCTTATATAGTCTAGCCCCTCCAAGGCCAATGTAATTAACACAGCATGGTATATAACAGGTGGTAGGGAGTCAACAAGCTAGAGTAATCATTTGCACTTCTTTAACTCTCCACACGTATTTTGACAGCTCACACATGTTGCCTGTTTGTGCAGTGATGTAACAGAGATGGGGAGAGGGGTTGCAGAGAGAATGGTAAACCTGTGGGAGTGCATGAGTGATCTCCAATGCTTCTGTGGCCACATTTGGGGAAAGGTCACCTGTTTCTGGGGATAGTTTATGCTTAGTCATTTTCACTTTTATATGAAAATACCTTAGTCTATCAAGGGATTTTCATAATAAGGAAAGAACTGGCTATGAAGACTACATGGACAGGGAAGGTTGCATGGAGAACAAGAGAGAGACACTTCATGTACCAGCAGCCCTTCTACGTCAGCACATAACCCATGCACCTAGTAAAGTAGCTTTTCCTCTCTGGATAGGAATGGCAGATGTTCCATGACCCTGTCTCCCTCCTTGTGGGATCCTATTGAATAGTCTGTGACTGAGATTCAGGCCTGAACTGTGTTTCCATCTCACTTCTTCCAGCTCATCATCTTGTTCTCTTGCAGACAACACCTATATTTATGTCTTCCTGCTTTCCAAACCATCTTTTTAAAAGCCAGCATTCCAATGCAAGACAAACTGAACTGTCTTGTCCACAGCCTGCTCCTCCATCCTGTACTCTGTGTTACTAAATTGACAGCCATACAAATTGACAACCAAACCAGGATCATGTTCAGGGTCTCCTTTTAAAGTGAAAGGAAACCCTGAACATGATCCTGAGCACGTTTCCCCCATGGAGCATACCCAGATAACCAGGAGACTTTATCAGTTCAGTCTGTCAGATTTTGTTGGAATTCATCCTTTTCCTTCAGCCCCACATCCCCATCGTCCTGTCAGGATCCTTGGAACCATGTTCCTGCATGGCATTTCTTAGATCTAATCCTTATCAACACTTCCTCCACGATATGTTCATAAGCAGATCTTTAAAACATGAAATACGATTATGTCCAAAACCAACCTCAAAACTCTTTGAAGAGGAGCTTCTTCCCCCCCCTAAGGGAAAGACTAGGCTTAAGTCAATCCCTGCTGTCCTCTCCCCTTCCCTCTTTCTGGAGGTGACTCTCCCAGAGACTCTAAGTTCCTTGGATGAGTCAAGCATTTCTTGCCTCAGAGCAAATGCTGATCACCCCTCCTGGAGGAGTTCTTCCAGTGAGAACCATGCTTACCAGATACTTCCCACACATTGTGATTAAAGAAGATCAACACTAAACAATCTCTGATTCAAGTGTAGCAGATCACATGTAGATAGAAGTAGCCAGTACAACGCCTCTTTGTGTACAGTAAAGATGGCATAGTGTAGAGACATGTGCACACCTCAACCATTTATCACACTGTGTACTACAACACATATTGCAGTGTAGAATATTATGCTACAAATTTCATTGACTTTGTGATGTATTTTCAGTTTTCAACCATGCAAAAATTAAAATGTATTCATTTTCAAAGAATGCTCAGACTCTACACTTTCTCTAGTCTTAAAACAATTCTTGGAAAATTTGATTCCTCTTTATTATGATCAAAGTGCAAAGAATATATAACAAATGTTTTTTTAAAAATGTATTATTTAGTATACTTACAAGACAGGAAGGAAGAAAGACTAGGAGGGAGGAGGATGACAGGAAGATGTGCATTAGAATCTGGATGCAGGCGAATCCCAGCATCTGCTCATTAGATAACTTTGGAAGGTCACATAACTGTGTCTTTGCTTGCTCACCTGCACAAGGAGGGTGGCATTTCATTTGCAGACTGATCATGTAAAGTTCATGAAACAGCATGACTACAAGAGCCACATCTAACTCCTGACTCATGGTGAGTTCTTTAACACAGTTTATTCTTTTCATGTTTATGTATTACATATCTCAGAACACAGACACCGCCACAGGCAATACTTTTTACATAGACATACAAACACCCATTCAGTAACAAAATTCCTGTAAAGAGAGTTCAGAATGAGGCTGACTATTTAGATCCAATATTGTGGGGCTGTTTGTTATGTTTGTTCAGGAATACTGGAGCAAAGCCAAAGTAATTAAATCTCTAACAAATTTAGTAATATAAAAGTCCCAGCCATTGGCCAGAGTAATCACTCAACTTCTGGGAAGAAAGGAGACAGGTTCATTTGCAGTGTCTCATGCTTAATCATTAGTGTTAAATGAATTAGGACCAGAACGAATCAAAGAAGCAAACAGCTGATGGCTGCTGTTTCTGGAAGAGAAAGAAGCAGTTGACGTTCACACAGGTTACAGCAGCCAAAAGGGCCTCTCAGTAAATGGCCAGGCACTTTCTCTCCCTTTAAACTTGTTTTCAATGGTCTTTAGTCTGTGATTACTTAAATATTCATTTACTCTAGGGGCCTTTTTGTGCACCTCTCAGTTTAGAACCTAATCACGTTCCCATTCAATTGGGCTAACAACTAACTTCAAAGGAAGAAATAAGCTATAATATTTCATCCAGACAATTTGACTTTGAGCAAGATAATATAAACAGTTAATTCACTTATACAAATTATGAAATTTAGGTATGAAATAACCAAAGTTTCAAGAGAAATCAGAAAAAGACAAAGACTCTTATAGGCTCATGTGTGGTTATTGATTTACAGACTGAAGGGGTTAGGGTATACATTATACAACAGAATCTATTGTCTTATTTGTTCCGTAAGTCTGTCTTATAATTTCCACCACTATATTTTGTATTTGTTTGTCTTTCTGCATAACTGTGCTGATTGTACACTTGCAACTTCGTAATTGGTGACCCAGTTGCATTTTACAATCTGGCTAGAAATATCGAGATAATTAGCATATATCTTTCCTTTGGTCTTTCAAAGGGTATTATAATCACTAAATTTAAATTCCTGTGGGGAACCACAGAGGGTGGAATCCTCTGAACTAATTATAAAATAATCCTCTTTTTTTCCCTCTTATTTTAAGGGTGGACTACAGTGTAGGTTGGCATAGGCCTACACTTGAAGGATTATTCATTTGATTCTGGCCACGTTTATGCTTGTTGTCTCCACTGGAAGTGTTTTAAGAGTTTCCTTAGTAATGCATTCTAAGGATAAGAAGCCTATATACTTCATCAAGTTGGAAGATTGATTTACTTCCTATAAGAAAATCTTTTGTATTTCCATATAAGAACACAGAAACGTATGACTGTAGGTATGTACACATGTGTATATGACTGTAAGAAAACCATATAGGAAAGTGTTAGAGATTTTCTGTTGTCACAAAATATACTTGGTAAGAATGAAAAGATATAAAAAGACCTTAACTTTGAGTTATAGGAAATATCACAAAGAGGTAACATGTTACTGGAGGAGAAGCCGAGAGAAAGTTCTGGAAGCCCAGGCATGGCCAAGCTGAGTCTTGAGCAGAACTCCATGGCAATGACTTCCTCTCTAGGAAAGATCTTTGGGATATCTTGGGACCACGAGAGCCAGCACATGTTGTACCAGAATCTGCTACTGATTCCTAACGTGATTCCTAACATGGATGTGAATCATACAGAGCAGAGTGTGCAGAGAGGTGAAAATGGTCTTATCAGGTCCAAGGCCTGCCTTGGCATCCCTTTCTCTAAAATGTGGTTTAATGTCTTCTCACAGACTTACCTGTTTGGACACTTGGTCCCAATCTAGCAGCAGTCCTGGAAGGTTGTTGTGAGAAGTGAACTCCTGGAGGGTTGTCCTTGAGGCTCTTAGCCTGTCCACACTTCCTGTCTATCTCTGCTTTCTTTATATGGCTAAAACCCGATCATACTCCTATCACAATGCCTTCCCCACCTTGATGAGCTGTAAAGGCTAACCAAACCCTTTCTCTCCTAAATTGCTTCTTGTCTGGTATTTTGTCACAGCAACAAGTAACTGTGTGTGTACAAAAATGATTTAGCTCTCACAAAATAATTTGCATTCCATTCTTGGATAAGCAAAATTTTGAATGGCATTGAATCACATTGCTTTGCCATAGAGCACTGTTACGAGTATCCATAGATAATGTCCAAAAAGATGTTAGCTTTGTCAAAGTGATTATGAAATGCAGTGTATGTTAGATATTTAACTTGGGGATTCCCCTAGACAAATTAAAGTCAATGAGAAAGACGGCAGTAGAAATACATGAGAACGTGTGCTTGCAAAATGTATGTGGAAGTAGAATGCTGTGCCATACACTTCAGCCAGAACAAAAATTCAAGAAACAAAGATAACTGTGTAAATTAAAATTCTCTCAATTGCTAATGTCAGAAAGCAACTCAACTAAACAGAGATTTATTTCTTTTGCATACTGGCAAGACATGGAGATGGCAGCTTCCAGCACTTCAGTGATTTCAGTGGGTCAACTGTAGGAGCACCAGCACCTCCTAGATTTCTTCATTTCTCCTTTCAAATTTACAAGGTGATGGAAATAGTCCACATATGAGATGTTGGGAGCCCTCAGCACCATTTCTGTCTTTGGAGACCACCCAACAGACTTCCAGTTCATCTTCAATTCCAGGTGAGTTGGAATAGCTACTGTGTTGGAGGCAAGGAAGGGTGAAAGGGCTTGGCAATGGCTAACAGGGTAGCCAATGGATAGTATTTTCAATGTTTACCTTTAAGAACTTGCACTGAGATCTTATGTTGGTGGCTTCTTGTAGGACCATGAAAGGCAGCCTGGTTTCTGGTTGAACTAAGGTTGGAAACACTGTGACCCTGAGGGATAGTAGGTGTTTTGCCTGGTTCCCGGACACTAGGCTCCTGACACAAGGCTGCAGCCCTCCATAGATTTGTGGCCATCACTCATGTAAGGGTAATGCCCCAAGCCCCTCTACAGGTAGAGGATATGAACACTGATTGTGTAGCCTCAAGACAGATCTCCATTTTGATGAAGTATCTAAAGGCCAGAAGGGCTTAGCCAATTAAGCTTTCCTTCCCAAACACTCCTCCCTGCAAAAGGTATTTAATCTCAGGCCCTCTCTGAGAAACTGGGGTACGGTTTTTACTCATCTACTCTCCACTATGACAATAAAAGCCTTAAAACCATGGACTTCTTCTTTCTTTCAGAGGTCCTGAGGTCAATTCCCAGCAACCACATGGTGGCTCACAACCATCTGTAATGGGATCTGATGCCCTCTTCTGGTGTGTCTGAAGACAGCTACAGTGTACTCATATAAATAAAATAAATAAAACTTAAAAACAAGGAATGTTAAAAAAGATACAGTAAGGAGATATGAACTATAAGTTGAAAGGGGTACAGTAAGGAACTACAAAAATTGGAGTGACACCTAGAGATTCCCATGTGATACACATGTAAATGATGCTATCTCAAGCAAGGGATGGTCTAGAGTCAAGGGTCTAGATGCGGAGGGAATGTGGGCGCGGGGGAGGATGTGATTTTCTTAGGGATATGGGATATTTGGGGATGCTTACATTATACCCAATAGAAATGATACCTGACTTAATAACATCCAGGGGGAAAATCTGAGCTAAAAAGAAAAATCTAGAACCGCTTATGTGCCAGAACAAGACAATAAAGCCTGGGGCCTGCAAGGCCAAGCATGCCATTTCAAAGTAGCCCCATACAGACATTTTTCCTTACCACAGACTGAATTGCCCAGTTTCACACATCACTTTTTCCAGAACATGTCATAGTTTATCATGTACAATTGGCCTCAGTATTCTTCCACTTGTTTAAATTTGTTTCTCCCAGTGCAGCACTCCCGGTGCTCAGTGGACATTTGCAGAATAGTACCAGTGATCAAAACAGGAGCAAGCTGACTTCCTGTCCTAGAGGCTCCTTGCTCTTTGGTTGGTCTGAAGGCCTTTCTCCTACATCCAGCTCCTCGGCCTCTGCCTATGCTGCTCCCACATGGGAAGGATGCCTCTCTGTGTGTCAGAATGAACCTGTCCTTTCTTGTACTTAAAATAAAACTAGCTTTATTCTGATTTCACTGAATACTTCCTGAGGAGAAAACTGGTCTTATTTCTTCAGCACTGATAAATGAACGTTAAAGGTTTTTGGTTTTACCAAGCTAAGAACATACACAGGCTGGACCTGGGCCTCCCCACACATATGGAACAGATGTGCAGCTTGACCTTCATGTGGATCATGAACACCTAGAGCAGGGGCTATCCCAAAATCTGTTGCCTGCATGTGGGATATGTTCTTCTAGCTGGGCTACCTGTCTAGCCTCAGTGGGAGAGGAAGTGCCTTGTCTTGCAGAGACTTCAAGTGCCAGGGTGGGAGGATACCCAGGGAAGGCCCCACCCGCTCAGAGGAGAATGGGAGGGGATGACCGAGAGGGGACAGTGAGCAGAATGTAAAATGAATAAATATTAAAAAATTAAAAAGGTTTTCAGTCTTGTTTTGTTTCATTTTTTTTTCCTTTTGTGTGGTTGGGGTGGAATAGAGTTGGGTTTTGTTTTGGGGAGTTTTTTTTGGTGATGCTGAGGATTGAATCCCAAATTTTACATGTGGTAAAATTTCTTTTGAGTGAAGATGCTAAGTATAAATGGATTTCAGAGGACATTGTGAAATTGGTGTCACTTTGATTTCCTTATCTAGAAGAGTGCACACGTGATAGGTTGGTTTTAAGGGACTAAACTAAAAATTTTAAAGTTAAGGCATTTCCCACCAAAATACACCTCTCCTCCCTTTATGCAAGGCAGATCTTCAAAAGGGACACAGAAGCTGTATCTCTGCTATTGTCTATGTACACTGTCTTCTGTTGTGGAAAATATTAAAAAAGAATCCACGCTATTGCCAGCATGGTGCCGAAAGGCTGGCCAGCCAGGCACCTGCAGGCAATGGCCAGCCTATTCTCACCTCATGGAGACTCTGACTCAAGAGCTCCGAAATCTCTCCACCCAGCTCACTAAGTTCCTTCTGGTGGGTTGCAACCACGCCAGCCCCATGCTTCAAAACTCCCATGCTCTTTTGTGGTGCACATCTGGCAAACCCACACTTTGCCGCCGCTGTACCTTTCTCACTGGAACCCAGTCGAGCCGCCATGTGAAGGAAAACACCACACAAACTTAGTTCAGAATCAATGGTAACTCAATCGCTGGGTGCAACAACTAGAATCCTAATCTTGTAAGTCACATTAAATCTAAACCCTCCTGTGGCAAATCCTGGTGGATTCGCCATTTAAACCGGGAGACACTAGTAGCTACATCTTGTCCTCTCCCGGTGGATGGATAGCCCTGGTGTTGCTTGTATTTTGATGCGAATTCTGCTTTCCCAGGAGGGGCTGCGGCCCAGGAGTGAATCCCTTACATGGGTGACTTCTTGTGAACCTTCTCCCCACCTTAACTTGTAAAATAAAGGTCAGAGCGGGTGATTGGGCAGTAGAAGGGAAGGTGGAGCTGAAAAGTTTGGGGGAGGAGGAGGAGAGAGAGAAGGGAGGATGACAGAAGAGGTAAGGAAGGAAAATGGAGGAGAAAGACGATTCAGATTCTGTGTGGCTTTAATTAGCCAAAGGTAGCTATGAATATCCTAAAAGGATAGAATAATTGGGATAACTTGTCTAATATAGGTAGGCAGCTTATATCATTATGAATTGGCTCAGATATTATTATATGGGCATCTCGTGAGTTGAGAATTTATTATGTATAAATCTGATTAATTATAAGCTTCTAGAGTTTTGATTTACTGAGTTAAGGGGATTTGTGACAACTAGCTGCAGGGGGTTGGTGGCTGAGAAGGAATAGCTTTGAGACAGGCAACCGAACCTGGGAAGACCCTGCCTGGGGCTGGCCTAGAGGCAGCAAGACCGCAAGGCAGAGAGTAGCTGGGAATAGCACAGGATGGAACCATTTTTTAAATATTTCCTGCAACAGTCTTCAGTTTCAGTCTCTTGCTGACTTTGATGTAGAACAGTTCACAAACAGCTGGTCACAGAGAAGCCTCGGAGTCTAAAATTGGCAGAAAAATAATTTGTGGCTTCTGCCATGATCTTCTTTTGACAATTTCTCAAAGAAAAATCCACTTCACCGAACTTGCTCTCAGTGGAGGTAAAGCAGTATACTTTCACAGAACTTTTAGTATCTTAAAAACACCTTTACTGATTTCAGTTTAACATGATGCTGACACACAGAAGTGCTTGCTGTGCTGTGTACTTGGTCCTTATACTAGAAGACTGTGATGTGGCTTGTATAGAGATTTAGTGTTAAGACAGCCCAGGCTCAGGAGTTGATACTTATAGCCACGAGTCCAGCACTAATGAATGGTAAGCATAAGTTTTTGTTTTTGATGTTATGAGATACGGTCTCAATAGGTAGTCTGACTAGTCTGGACTCTGTACTACACACACCAGGCTGGCTTTGAATGTGTAGAAGGCCCTCCTACCTGTCTCTCCAGTGCTGCCATTACAAGCATAGACTACTATTTCCAGCCAGTTCAAAGTTAATAGTCTTCAAACAGTGATACACTGAAGTGAGGTTATATGCAGACTTTCGATGAAGTACAATCACTTAAACAACAATAGGACACGATTCTAAGTTGGTTATCAAACCCAAGTTTCAGGCTAGCAGAAGTAAATAGTTCTAAAGTGCCAAGACTTGCAAACGCTTCTTAGAAGGTTACTTAAACTCCAACCTGTGAGCCATTTGTAACCCATCCATAACAAAGGAGCTGTGCCACCAAAATCTATCACCAGATACCTGGTTCAGCTGACATTTTCCACAAGAAACACTGACTCCTTCTAAGTCCTTTCAGACTGCTGAGCCAGTGCTGCTGACTTAATCTCCAGTGTGGTTAGAATTCCACTGTTAACTGGGAAAACTCGGTGGGGAAGTCATTAAAAGGACAATTCCATTGCCTTCTATGCACCAGATGTTCCAATCCCACCCATGCAGATCCATCCAAAACAGCAGCTTGAGTTTTGTGGGATATCACACTTCAGGTATGCCTGATGCTCAGAGGGGCTCTCCAGAGTCAGGGCAAATGACACATCTTGATAAACTCGTTCTTCAATCTTGGCAGGGAGAAGAGTAAAAATTAAGGTAGCTTCAGATTAATTCTCTCAAAAGACATTTATTTCCACACTTCAACATGGCAAATTTGTAAATTTGCTTTTATGGAAAAACTGTTTTTTATTGTGTACAACCACTAGCTACTGTTTTACAATAAACAATGTTCCAAGGAAAGGTATGAGAATTTACAACTTAGTAGCCCATTAACTAAGGGAAACACACAAACTATCTCAGAATTCTTCAGAAAAAAATACAGACAATAAAATGTAATTTTACACAAGTGACTTAAAATTAAATTTTCAAATGCTTACTTTTGGCATCTGGCATAATACTTTTTAAAGTTTTTCAATAAAATATCACCATTTGGGAAAGTAACCACATTTCCTAATGACTGACTAATGACTTTACCTGAATTAACACTGATGGAAAGTACAAAAGCAATCAATAATTTACCAACAGCTTCTCGATTTCAGAAACACAAGAGTTAAATTTAGCATCTTCAGTGTTTGGCTTCTTGGACCAACAGACTACTTCTTAAAGAATGTATGTGCATACTTATTATTCAGATAAGAGGGCTCCTTTGGCACCTGAGTTGAGCATAAAACACAAGAATATCTAACATGTAACTGTTTAAAGGCTATATTTTATCTATCTATACATATATACATATACCTGTACACATACACATATGCACATACATATACAAAAGGCAAACAACTTTTCCTTTAAAAATAACAAAGATGTAAAAGGAACTCAACGTTTAGTCAAACAAAGACACCAATGCTCAATTTAAATAGTTTAAAGTTATCTAAAGAATTTGGAATTTTATTAACAATTTCAAGAATTTACAGGTTGTTAGACTAACACCAACTTCAATACAGAGGCTTTTCATTTGTTTTGGCAATGGAATCTGATAGAGTGGCATATTTATGAGATGTTATCTTAACATGATGTTATTACAGACCTTAAAATGGACACCAGTGGGAAATCTCCAAGGCAGTCCCCAGGCCCCTCCCATCAGGATTGAACATAGATATTGACCACGGACAACACTGGACACTCTCATGTGTTGTGTTCAGCAGAACACATACACAGGGAGTCTGAAGACAGCTGCATGTCACTCTTCCTCACTCACTAGAATTTCACACAAGAACTCCAGAAGTGCCTATGCTCTAAACGATGGGCTTGTATCCTGAGACTTAGGAGGCACCCAACACTAAGTCAGCTGCCTGAATTTAACATTTCCCTTTATGAATATGTCTGACTGAAATTAGAACACATTTGGTACTATCCAATTCTCCTCTACTCTGATAACTCTACAGGATGAAGGCCTCTTTTATTTTGATACCATGTATCTTGCAGATCTTACTAGATCTGATAGATGATGTATGTACAAAATACATGAGTTGGAAATGACGTCAAGCTTTGAGTCAGTTTGCAGAGAAACAGCCTGGATCAGTCTGACTTCCTCCCTGCTCTGGTTGACTGTGCCCTCTCATGGAGTGCATGGCACACAAAGAAAACCGTAGTTTCAAGCTATTGGTGACTGGGAAACATTTTCCATTAAAAAATGTCTCTGGAGTAGTTATAATGCAGTACATATTGTGGTTTACCCTTGACAGCATTTCCCCAAACAAATTCTCTGTTAATAGAGTTATGGTATAGGGCTTACCTTAGAGAGAACCTACTAAATTCCTGTTTTCAGTTTGTTCAATCTTTACTAACCATAATATAACCCATTTTATAAGTTTGGCTGAATTTGAATTCTTTCAGTTGCATGCACAATTTATATTTTTGTCATATATTTAAATATTTTTCTCTATAAAATAATTTCAGGATAGGAAATGATATGCTAGCTAATAGAAGCCTAGCATTCAAACTGTTCCTTAAGTTCTTCTAAGCAAAAGTGCATTTATAATATAAACATATTATATATGAGGCTACAAACACAATCTCACACCAGAGAAGATTTCAAATTTCCAAGTCAGTCCAGATGAGTCACAGAGAAAAATGCTAACAGAACAAATCTGGAACGAGTTCATGGGGGCTGGGCAAGGAGTCGTCAAATCGAAATCTTTTAGAAACTAAGCTGCCATCCTCAGGGATGTTTTCCTTGTCCTCCCGGTCTCCACAGCTTCCATTACAGGAGGACTTGGGGGTCTTATCCTCTGAGGACCTGAGGGTCAGATCCTGAATTTGAGAGGAACCTGAAGTTTCCTCAGGATGAAACAAGCTTCCAAAGTCCCACTGCTGCAGCCATGAATGGGAAAGGCAGGACTCTGCTGTTGGTCTTTTCCTTTGGCAGAAAGCAGAGGAAAAGGTGAGCACTCAAGGCAAGCTGAGCATGTCTTCCAAGTACACTTAAAAATGAACACGAAGGCTGGTTGTGGTGGCACACACCTTTAATCCCAGCACTTGGGAGGCAGAGGCAGGAGGATTTCTGAGTTCCAGGCCAGCCTGGTCTACAGAGTGAGTTCCAGGACAGCCAGGGCTACACAGAGAAACCCTGTCTCGAAAAAACAAAAAAAACAAAAAAACAAAAAAACAAAAACGCAAAGACAGTACATATAGTAAAGTCCAAGCAGAATGGTGGATATATCTTATTGAATGCTTATGGATACGGCAGGGCTACTTCACATGCATCTAATTTTTTATTTAATCATCACAAGAAATCTAAGAAAGAGGTACCACTGCTGACATTTAACAGGCCATTGGAGGGAAGATACAAGATTTGGTTTGAGGTAAATTTCCCAAGCCTGTCACTGTAACATGCCACAGTCTGGATACTGACTTTAGTCCCCCAAAGGACCCTGTATTAAAGACATGGCCACCAGTCTGTGGCATTGCTGGAAGGTGGTGGAACCTTTAAAAAATAGGGCTTACTGAGGTCAGTTAGAGCTCGGTCACATTATCTCCTGAAGGAGCACTCATTGCTTTCTTTGAGCACTTGATAATACATTTTACTTTTATTAAACAAAACCATTTTATTGTAATGAGCTCACAAATAAAGATTTCATGCAGTTAGATTAAGTAGCCATTCAAACAAACATTTGCCCAGTCACAAACTATTCATCTAAGTGAATGTCTGCATAGTTAAAATGGCATGCTGCAGCCATGGAGCTTCACCTAGGGTTTACACTTTCACTGTCAGCCACATTTTTATGCACTTATCCATCACACGTGCGTTTACACACACGCGCACACACACACACACACACACAAAGAGAAAACTGTGACAGGGTTGAAACCAGATGAACAATTAACCATATGTCCTCTTTCATGGCTCATGTGTCTTTGGCCTGCATTCCGCCCTTCCTCACCACTTAATAGCACCCTGTCTTGTTCTCCTTCCTAGATGTTATACTATACCTACACTTTAAGCTCTGCACATATATATATATATATATATGTACATATTATAATCTAAGATCTGCATATGAGGCAGAACATACGGATATTTTCCTTTAGTTTGAAGCACCTCACTTCATATTCTACTTTCTAAGTTCACTCATTTACCTTCCTGCAAATTTCATGGTTTTTCTTTACAACTGAATAATATTTCATCTTATATATGTACCACATTTTCATTATCTATTTATCTATCGATGGACATCTCTGTTTGTTCTATTTCCTTTCTATTGCAAATACAGCACCAATAATCATGGATGTACAAATATCTCTATGGTAGGATATAGTTCCTCTGGGCCTCTGTCCAGATATGAATAGCCGAGTAATACAATATTTTATCTTGAATTTTAGAGAATCTACACATTGACTTCCACAGTGACTGTATTAACTTGCACTCTCACAATCAGTGAATAAGGATTTCTCTGTCCCTACATCCTTTCCAACATGGGTTATCTGGTTTCTTGATGATAGCAGCTCTGACTGGTGAGGTAGTAGCTCAAAGTAGACAATACATCTTTTAATTACCTTTCTACATGAATACAGAATTAAAGGTATTTTATTTATCGCTCTTCCATAGTAGTATATATACCACAATCTGTCTAACCAGATACCTATTGGTGCTTTCAAAATCTTGATGTTATAAACAATGACCTAATGAACACTAAGGAAAGGCTTTCTAGAGATTTAGTTGATCATCTCCAGAGTATAAATTTATTTTTGTATTCTGAAACATGGTTTTAGGTCCCCTCCTAATTACCTCTAATACTCAATAATACCAGGATCTTCTAGAAAATTATAGAAAATAACTAAGTTTTTATAGTATTCAGGATGTACCTTTTGAACTTTGACCTTTCTTTCTTAGTCTTTATTATATAAACTAGTTTTCAGTGCTTGGGAATCACATAAGTGAAGGAAACTCTACCATTTGGCCTTGCCCTCAGCCCATAGAATTCAAATTGAGTAAGGTGAGACAGAAAAGATAACTATTCCCATAAATATTTTCTTGGAAGTACAACTTAGAAAACCACTAGCCAATGACAATGACGACCTGTCATGGTCTACAGAGCAATGGGAGCTGCTCTTGATTTTTAGATTCCTTTATTACAGAATAAACACTTGATTTATTTTTAAGTTCTTTCAATTTGGAAAATCTTTGGTGGAACTATAAATCAGTGACTTATTTTCAGCACTTATGCTTTAAAACAGTAACTTAAATCTTGAAAAGATAGTCTTCAATGATATTTATCCAATACTTTGAATTTTAAGATTACTTTCTGTTATTCGAAAGAAGGAAAACATCTACAAACTCAAAGATTAAACAGCAATCATTTGGTAGATAGATATTTCTAATCTTTTGCTTTTGTGTATAGTTTTTTTATAATTAAAGTAGTAATGTACTTACTACAGAAAATTTAGAATATAGGCAAAGACTATTTAAGAAAACAAAAATGGCTTATAAACAAAAACCATAATTTTACTCTTTATATAAAGTAAGTATTTATGTCCAATATATACCCTGAAAGAGTTGTCTGGAATCAAACTAATCCAATAAAATATTCAGGAACCTATCTCTTTTCTTGCAGATAAAGAAACTGAGTTCTCTAGGAGACTATATGTCAAAACTAGAAGTCTAGAAAGTGAGACCAATGGCCTGCAGGTTGCAGCTCTAGGACGTCTTAAACAAGAGCTGTGCCTCTCCTTGCCTCGAAACTGCCAATGACCAAGGGTCTGGAGCTAGGGTCACGTCCTTTCTCCAGTAAATACCATGATTCATTACAGTTTTAGCACATACCATGGTGAAAGATACTCTGTACTTCCTGGCTGTCTTTTTTTTTCTTTTTAAGCAATCAAAATTTGCTTAATTTTTATATATAAAATAAAGCCACACATGAATAGACATTTACTCCTTTAAGATCTGGTAATTGGTAAATTTTGTCTATTATGTAACAGGCCAATTTAACTGGAAATCATTCACACTGAAGTCCCATTGTAGTAAGCCAAGGATTAGCAGTTGCTTGAGAAAACATTATCTCAAATCTTACCTTCATTCTAAGCTTCCTGTTGTAAGTTTTTTGTTTTCTTTCTTTTTGCTTAGAGTTATATATTTTTTATTTAATGGACTTTCATATCAACTTTCTTCACATTTTACCAATGTATAATTTTATATAACTTTAGAATGTACCTTTCTTGTGAATTTAATGTTAATTTTATTTTACTGTCATTTTTTAGTTTTATAAAATAGGTTTCACTGAAATAATTCTATATGTACACATAATAGGTTTTATTACTGAGACCCCCTGCCCCACTTCCCCATAACCCCTCCCTCTTTCTTAGCAGTTCCTTTCAACTCATGCCAATCTCCAACAGTTTCCAAACATGGGATAAAGAGACATGACTTCCATTTTTGTGTAGAATGCATCTTTATCAGGCATCTGGTATTTGTTTTGTAACAGCATTTAATTAAGGTCATTACTTACTCTGGATTCTTTACTAGGAGGCTCTGGATGAAGTCTGTGGCCAGTTGTGAAACTGATGAAAACATTTCTTCTGAATAATCTACATTTACTTGAGAAATATTCAGATATGTTTCTTGATTATCTTCTCCTACAAATGGTGATGTATGAGTTAACAACATATACGCTATTATGCCAATATTCCTGAAAAACAAAGAAGAGAGAAGGGAACTTAAAATGCACATTAATTTAACAGTATTTATAGAGAATACAATTAATAGTCCACAAGTCTGGCAAAGCTTAAAAAATACTTAAATTGCTTCTAGAGATTACTGTACCATAAAAACTAAAATAGTTGTGTTGTATTTGCCTCACCAAGAGAACAGGGAGTCCACAGATATGTTACATATAACTTCGACATAATCCACTGAGTATATCATTTTATCTACAGCCTTCAGTACAGACATTTGTTCGTTTGCCCCATGACAATAATGATCTGAGAGATGTAGCCAGGGTTCTGTGAAAAAGGCTGCAAGTTTAGCAAAGCACAAAGCTAAATGGGTACAATTTCTCAAAGCTGTAAATATGTTAAGAACAAGGCCAGCCAGGAGCCAGAACAAGTCAGCACACCAGGCCTTACACATGGACTTAGCCATCAGACCTTTTGTACCAATGCAAGCACATCAGTTTCAAAGAACCAGGACAATAAGGCTAAACTGTTCACTTGGACTATGAAGTCAGTTGGTCTCAACAGAAATTCCAATGCCAATACCAGTGCTAGTCCCTGTGAATGTCTCTTGAGATGGCTGCAAGCCCCACAATTCCCTACAGGTGAACCCTTATAAACTTGAGTCTCTGTGTGCTTCTGACCTCATTCTGCTCAGCAAATGCTTAACTCTTCTAGACTCACATAGCTAGGTAGGGCCTCATGCTTTGACTGATGTGTCATCCTAGCTTCTTGAGCAATTTACTTGACTACAGAGTGTGTGTCACTGATACAGGCTGGTTCACTCTTACTCAACTGAGATGATCAATGGGAGGGAGGAGTTTCTATTTCTGTGCCTCTCTCTGGCTCAAGAGCTTACTAAAAGTAGGTAAAAATCCTTTAATGGTACCTTTTGAATAAAATTTCTGAAAGAAAGCCTTAGGAGAGTTGGTGGGCTAGCCAACTCAGCTATCTGAACTGGCCGACCCCAAAACTTGCAATGAACACTTGCAAGTGAAGATGCACGGACAGAGGGATATACTGTGGGACACACTGTGACACACTCCAGCTTCCACAGTGAGACGTTTTCTATGCTTTGGTGTGTGTGTGTGTATGTTTTACTTTAGGGGAGGAGGTGAGGCTGTAAGGGTGACGGGTGACTATGAAGAGAGAAGGAGATGAGCGGGACTGGGGTGTATGATGTAAAATTCACAAAGAATCAATTAGAAATATTTTAAAAGCCTTATTTTTACTGTTAAAGCTATTTTTAAAATACTAAATATATATTATTCAATTTTGAAAGGTTGTTATTAGGCCTCCAGTAGGGTCTTACCACATATCTGTTGCTGTGGTAATGGGATCATAGTTGAGGATTTCTGGAGCTGAAAGAGAAAATTAAACTAAGACTCAACACAGGCAAACTTTAAAACATGATAATCACCTTGCATTAAATTAGAACTTGATTTGTTATGAAAGGCAGAGTAATACAAACCCAATAGAAATTTAGTGAGGTTTTACTTTGAAATTAGACACTAAGAGCTATCTAATACTTGAAAATCTGACTAAGTGGGCTGTGGACCAAGTCAGTGCTGTCCTAGAGGAGCTTGAAGCTCTGCGGGAGGAGAGCCAGTGCGTTAAAGATGACCGCAGAAAAAGCATTAGGAAGAAATGAAATGGCGGGAGCATAATCTTTACAAGTACAGTTTTATTGCTTTTTATTAACTTATATTATCTTGTTGGCTTCATGTAAGCTTATCTCTTAAAGGTAAAACAGATCGTGTTCTTATGACATTAAAGAAAAAAAATCTTATGAATGCCAAGATTTTTCAAGCAGATTAAATATTCTTAAGTTATCAACAACCTAACTTCCTAAGCAATTTCCACCTGTCTCTTTCCTTGTCCCTCCAAAATGTAACGTAAATTATCTATACTTCCTGAACCTTACAGTGATCTTCCAATTAGTAAATCCCCAAATAGTATTTATAGCTAAAAAACGACTGTTTCTCAATATGATTTTATAATCTCTTCAAAAAGAACTTTCTCACCTTTAACATTCTCATGATTGAACAATAAGAAATGGTTAAAAATAAAAAAAAGATAGCTATCTCACAATATTTGATGTTTATCTGCTTTTCACACATCTTAAGAATTTTTTGTGTGAGTAATCAAAAACTTGTTAATTTGGTACATTATCCTAGATTACCTCATCATCTTTTCTGGTATCCTTTTGCCCAGAATCCTCCTCCTTACAGCCCTACTGAAAACTCTCTCGTTTGAAAACAACAGCGACAAACAATGAACAGCACCTGCAAAACCAAAGGTTGCACTGCACACAGCTCACCCAGCTCGGGCCAGGAGCAGACAGAAGTAGATGTGAGAGCCACTTCAGCCGGCCTCAGAGGTCCTGTTTCTCTCATCTCTATCTTTTGCCTATTTGCTACTGATTTCCCTCTTACGCTTTCCTCTTTTCCTTACACACACAGCCAGTATAAACATGTAATATACTTTTACACTTAGCCAATGTCCTGTGAGCTGTTCCAAATGCTTACACAGTCCTGTATTCATTATGGCTCATCTAATGAGTCATAATCAAATTTGAATGCATTCAACTTCTGAATCAAATGAGTCCTGGTATTGTGTAATCTAAAATATGTGAGGGCTTTCCTGTTTGTTTTTGGTACTAAGCAAGCACTCTATCTCATGAGCTTCACCTCTATCATAAAATATACTTTTAAAGAAGTATCTTTATAAATTTCAAAATGGTATAAAAATTAAATGGAACTCTTACCTAAGTATTCAGGTGTTCCCATGATTTCCCGAAGCTCACATGCATTTCCAATTTTTCGAGACATTCCAAAATCTACAATTTTTATGTCCCCAAGTGGGTATATACTGCTCAAAAGTATATTCTGAGGCTAAATAAAGCATACAAAATGTGATAAGCAATAGACAATGAAGGAGGGTACTTATCCTATTATAGATTAAAAATAAATGGATTAGAACCTGTTGCTTAGAACTTACACATTTCTTAGATACCTTACCCCAATATCCACTGAACTCCCAAGTAGGAGGAGTACATATTTCATAATGAAGAAATTAAGAAGCAGTCAAGAAGGACTTTTAGTTCATAAGGTGTACCAAATTCTGCCCATGAAAATCTCAAGTGTCAAGCACATGTGTACACATACATACACACACACACACACACAGAGAGAGAGAGAGAGAGAGAGAGAGAGA
>NW_021604613.1:8054064-8112189 GCF_004785775.1 Grammomys surdaster
CTACTCTACGCGTCCAAAATCTAAAAATTCATGAGAAACTAACTCTATTATTTGACTTGAGGTATGATGATAAGGCAGTCTAAATGTCAGAAATTTCATATCACTATTGCATTTATATTAGTAGTTATTGCATTTATAGTAGTAAACTACAAAATCAGGCACAGGAAGGCAAGATAGGAAAACTGCAATCTGAAAAAGGAATAAATTTCCCCTCATGAATATTTTCTATACTGGCCACTTTATCTGTGCATCAGTGTTTACTTCCTGTACCCTTCCCTTGGGTCTCTTGAGGAAGGAGTGGGAGTCCATGGTGTAAGCTGGCAATATATCTTCACTCCTCTCTTTTTAATTAACACTATTTACTGTAACTAAAAATCTCACTCAAGAATCGAGTGGTCTAACTACATTCCAGCAATGGTGGCAAGATACAATTAGCAATTATAATACTTCAAATACAACTATAATACTGTGAATACAATTCCAAGAAAGTAAGAAATCAAAAGATGACACATTAGGTTTTCAGAAATTTGTTTGCTAGGCACTTTACAAGGTACAGAATGCACCATGAACTGAGAAAATCATACAAAGCAAGACACAGGTCAGCAGGATGCTCACAGGAGTGTCACAGAAATCAAGAATTCATTCTGGCCGCTGCTAAATTAGCTAGCACATGAACTTTTAAAATGTCTTCTACAATGATATATTTAATCAACAGAACTTTGTAATTTTCTAACAAAAAATAGGTATCTTAGAAGGGCAAAGTTACCACCTGTAAATTATAGGCAAGTTTCCCTTTTAAGCTAATCTGTTTCAAGGGAAGCTTTTGTCATATAGTCTTCAACAAGTTAAAAAATATATGCCATAATTAATTTTAGTTTGCTCAAAATCCAACATTATTAAAAACTTCATATGCCTATTTAGAAAACATGTTCTCTTTGATTGTTTTTTTAGGTGTTTTTCTTAATTACCTTCACAAGCTTCTAAAGCACTTAGTGTGGGCACTGTCATCACCTCACGGAGTAGAGATACAGTGACTGGACTAGTCTCGACATCTCTCCTCAATTTATAAAAAGATGCAACAATACCAACGTCTAGAAAGTAGCATTTATTTATTCAAACAGTCAAAGAAAGGACTAAAATAGTCACGGAGACATTATAATTGGGATGAAATACTTTTATGTGGGCTATATATTTTGATAAAAATAAAGAGATCTTTGTACAAGGTGATTACAAGGACTTCAGTTTAATTTAATTTGACTTTTAAAAAGTTTAGATTAATTGAGGTAAAACAGGAAAACACAAAAGCACAATAGAACTATTAGAACTCCTAGCCATATTAATTACTAAAGAAAGTTTACATGTATTTACAAAGTTAGGAAATGTAGCAACTCAAAACAGATTCAGACATTGTATACAGTTGGACACACATTTATCCTTTGAGCTTGCAATAACTTCCAGGAATTTGCCCTGAAGCTTCACCTATGTATCATAGGCTGAATAAAAAATAATTAAAAAAAAAAAAAAACAAAGCCATACAATGGAGTTCTTTGGAACTTAGCCATATATGGGTCTAGGGACATGGCACAGTGATACAGCATGTACGCTTATATGCTTATACTGAACAAGGGCCTGGGTTCAATTTCCATAATACACACACAACACAGACCAAACTACTGCCAGGTGTGGTATTAGCAGGTTTAAGCAGAACTGACAGATCACTCCACTGAAACCAGAGTGTCATGTAGAGCTGGCTGACCAGGATCAGCCAGGGAAGATTCAAGGAGACCTTGGTGTGCAGAGCGAGGAAGTCTGCAAACACTAATTCAAGCACATCAGAAGGATACAGATTGGAGATTTAAAGCCTACTTGACATATTTTAACCTTTGATAAATTCGGGTCAAATTTGGCATGAAAGAAAAATAATGGAAAAAATGATTAGGGCCTACTAATTTGATCATAATAGGTTTTTAATTAATTCTATTCAATAGTTTAACAAAACTATGAATACATAGTGATAGTAAAATGGAAGAAAAAAAGAAAAACACTTTTATCAGAAGAATACCATGTTAGTAAATGTTGAATAAATAATGGAATTAGAAAGAACCATTTTCTGACATTCACTGTAGTTGTTAATTTGTGCAAGTATGTCAATGGTTATGGAAATTTCTGGAGGAAAATCTGTCAAAGAGATGGGCATTTACTAGATCAGCATTCAGATTAGTAATTGACTACAAAGGGTTGTTCCTTTACACTGAAGATATACTCATCTTCAAATTTAACAAAACCAGCTGACGGTGTCAGGCAGTGATAGCACATGCCTTAATCCCAGCGGTCGAGAGGCAGAGGCAGGCAGATCTCTGAGTTCCAGGCCAGCCTGGTCTACAGAGTGAGTTCCAGCAGTCAGTTTTAAAAAAAGAGATCCTGTCTAAAACAAACAGCTGACATTAAAGCCACCTATGTAACAAATTAAGAAACACACATTATCACCCACAAGGACCATTCTCCTTGCCAAACAAGTTATAATCTAATGACAAGGACAGTCAGACAAATCTAGAGTACATGACATTTCCTGTGACAAGTGATCCCATTCACTACCCCGAAAAGACCATGTCATAAAAAAACAAAACTATTAAAGAGACTTTACAACTAAATATAATTATATGCATCTTGATTGGATCCTGTGTTGAAAAAAAGTTCTTATAACACATTTGGAGACAGAAAAGACACTCACGTGTGGACTACTGGATGATCCTACTTAATGCATACTGACTTTACATCTGATACTTATGTCGGTTGTGTAGAACACCTCATTTCTTAGAACAAATCCTGCAGTGTGCAAAACCATGCAATCTTCAAATGGTTCAGTAAAGACATCAAATGTCAACTGATGAATTCAAGTGAAGAATACACACGTGTCAACTGGATTATTTTTCCAAGTTTTCGTAGATTTGAAATCTGTCTGGCCAAATTGTTAGAATTAAACAAGAATGCCCAGTGTGACACTGCCACCCAGAAAGTGGTAAGACATGCTTAAGTCCCAATCCTAGCAATTAACTTTAGTCTTAGTCACTTTAAGAGATTAAATATACTAAGCTACCCGTACATTTACTGAGGGCTAGTTCTATCTCAGCTAGAGGTAGTGAGATCTCAGTCAGTTCTACTAATTTGTTGGGTCCATGGTATCTGGATCTATTTTCAGATTGTGAACATGACCTATGCATAAAATATATCATGATTCTGAGGAATTTTGTTGTAGTTCTTCAGATGATCTCCAAACAGGATTAATACAGTCAATGCCTTGTATTCATCTCCATACCTATTATTTCATTAGCTGTTTCTCATGATAGCTACTTTTCCCAGAATTTATAGGAATGGAGTAGAGCAAAGGCAGCTAAAGAACTTTTGACAAAAATCATCATAGAATGCATAACAATGAAATGGCATTGGCAGTATCCTAATTTTTCCTGTTATGCTAACTTACTCTGAAGCTTCTAGAACACACTTTTATATATCTGGTTCTAAGAAATGTATATACTACTCATTGTTCAGTAAACTTCATATCAGTTAGTTTAACCTTTTAAAAATCTTCATTTCAATTCACATATTAATTTTAGTCAAATCTATTTCCTTGCATAAAACAACTGATTTTTAAAAAATCACATAAACAAATCTCTACCTCCTTACAATATAAATCCTAAAACAAACCTCATAGGAGATGGGGGGGTAACTCAGCAAGCATGAGGCTCACGTTCTGATCACTAAGCAGTGTGGTGGCCTGCCTACAAACCTAGTGCACGGGAGAGAGGGACGGTGCAGCTAAGGAGCCAGAAGGCCAGCCAGACTGGCAGAAAGGGCACACTCAGGTTTACTCAAAGACCCAGTCTCAATGTGTAAGATGAAGATCAATTGAGAAGACACCTAAAATCTATCTCTGGATTCCACAGGCTTGTGCATTATACACACACACTGCATGCAAAAATACGCATTACTCACACTCCATATAAACAAATACATGTACAAATAAAGTAAAACAGGACAAATACACTTTTACATTCTAAGAGCAATGCATTATATACACTGGCTGGTAAAAAGAATTACTATAGTTTGTAGCATTATTTTCTCTAAAAGAGTACTTATCTTTTTTAGTTTGTGTTGAAGTAGATTTACTTTACTAAAGCCTATTAAAACGAGAGGTGAACTCAGTATTAATTTACTATTCTCTTTCAAATGTTGTCCATCTTCAAAAACTAGTAACTGTATTTGATGCTGAATTACTGGTTAGCAACCCATGGAGATCAGACAGTCTGATACTCATATTACTTCATCCATTACTGAGTATTTTAGTATTTTCCAGTTTTCACTAACCAGACTATTTTTTTCTTTTTTTTTTTTGGCTACAGTTGCTGACACTGCTTTTTAAATTGTATGTACTATAAATGTCTTAACAATGTAATAGACATCTTTTACAAGTCCTCTTCTTCAATCATTTCCTTGGGCATGTTTTACTAAACATATTAGTAAAACATAAAACATGGCTTCTATTTTATTTGTCATTAGATTACTTCTAGACAAAAACCTCAACATATAAACTATTAATATGGAATTAAATTCTTACAATTATATTCCCAATCTGTTATGTTGCCTATGTTTGTTGCCTGTTGTTAATGAATTTTGATCTAGATATTCGAGGCTATATATTTAGCCTTGTCAAAAATGAACAAATATAAACTATATCTCTCTAATATTTTATCAACAGGCACCTTTATAAATGTTGTCATGCTGATATTATCTCTGACATTCTGCATTGTATTCTACCTATTAAAATAAACACCTTACGGGGGTGGGGAATAAAATCTGGACGGTAAATAAATAAATACAAAATAAACACCTCAAATGTATGGAAGCACGTACTTACTATTCTAACACCAAAATGATTTCGGTTGCATTTTCGTAGACCTCGTGCAGATTAATCACGTGGGGACAAGACCTGGCCAGCTCCAGCACAGCTATCTCATGCAGAATCTCTGCCCGGCAATCCTGCCCTCTTCTTCTCTTTTTCAGAAATTTGGCAGCATACTCCTGTCCAGTTGATCTTGATATACATTGTCTAACCACAGCAAATTTTCCTCTAGAAAGAAAGAATAGGACAACTTCATAACTCCAACCAACTTAAGGTGAGGTCTTTCATGTATCTGTGCCGTCAGGAATTTTTCTTTTTTTTGTACAAGCTGACACAAATATTATATGCTCTTTTATTAAGTCTACAATGTTACTGCATAAGTGTAGATGATTATCATAGCAGAATAAACTATTGTTTTTACTATCAGTATAATATATTTTCAGTGTATCTGATAATATCATCTGCCTATCAACTCTATGCCTCTAACAGATTCACAAGGAATATGGATCCTATGGAGGGTACTCAAATATATTTTATGATCCATATATTTTATGATCCACTTATTGCTAAGTGCCAAGAATCTCTAACTTTCTTGTCTTACAACTATGGAGAAATTTCTCCCCTTAAAATAGATTTGTTCATTAACACCTACCAAGTCTTACTTAGATATAGAAGCAAAAACTTGTCTAAAACAGAAAATGGAGTTGAGGTTGTAGAAAAAACTCTCACCTTGTAAAATTGAGGAAACAAGCTAGTAAGCCAAGGACATTACATATCTGAAAGTCAGGCCTTTTACGGTTGTGATGACATCACTAACAGTTATCTGACGGTACCTATCAACTAGAATTGCTTCAAAAACAAGTAGCAAGATGAACAAGTTTTGTCTATTTTTACCTCACTATTTAAGCTTCCTAAGACGCTCTTAAACTACTCTTTTACTCATGAACTCAGGACATGTCAGAGGTAATGGTTCTTCTGACAGTGTTCACTGCTAACGGAAAGCTCTATGAGGACAGGGAACGAACGTGTCTAATCTAGTTAATCAAGTCTATTTAAAAAATGTACATTTAGATAATGCTAACTAACACATATTATCACCTGAAAAGCTTCTGAACAATCTATTCTGAATATCTATTATAATACCACACATCGTGTTATGTTTTTAAATCCACATTTGCTGCTGCTTCTCATCCTCCTCTTTTTTTTTTTTCTTTTTTCCCGAGACTGTGCAGCCCTGGCCATCCTGGACCAAGCTGGCCTCCCACTCAGAGATTCCCAGCTGCCTCTGCCTCCAGAGTGCTGGGACTAAATAAAGGTGTGCACTACTACTGCCTGGCCTACATTTGCATTTTTAAACATTTGAGAAAGTTACATCAACATATTTATACAATTACATATGCATATATTCATATAAATACTGTGAAGCAAGATAAATATTTTACCATTATTATCAGAGGCTTTAAGGGGAAGAAAAAAAAGACAAGTATCTGCTTTATAGTCTAAGATGCCAGTTGTCGTTTAGAAGTCTAACAGTAATCTTCAAAATATGTTCCTATACCAAACTGAAGAGAACTCGTCAAGAAAACATAAAGCCTTAATAATAATCGTCAATGCACACCTTTAAAGGGCAAGGCAGACTAGATTTCCCAGCAGTGAAATCTAGCCGTTACCCTCTGCATTCTAGAACACACAATAAAACACGAAGGGATGGGGAGGGGAAGCCACAAAGGAAGCTGACGTTTATTTCTGAATCTGCCTCACCCTTCTAACCACAAGGCCGATGAAACTTTGCCTCAGCTGGGGGAGGGGTGGAAAAAACTTACCCAACATGTTAAAAAACAGGAACAATGCAGTTTTTGAGAATAGTGAAAAATAAACTTAGACTTACATTATATATTGTGTTGCTAAAAGGACATTTTAAAATTAATTTTTAAACCAAGTTGATATGGACAGATAACTTGTAGTTTTCCACATGGTAGAATTATGTTTCTAAATTACAAAATATGCAAGCCTCCCAGAGGGGGAAAAAGTGTGAACCCCAACTTCACCTCATCAGACATGCACACTAAGACTGGTTATGACCTCTGCAGAATTGTAAGGTTCATGAAAGACTTTAAATATTAGAATTTTTAATTGCCAACATTGAAAATTAAATGCACCAATATTTACCGTGTGAGTCATTTGCCCAGAGCAATTTAAAGGTGCGATTTAAGTCTCTTCCATGAGGATGTCTGTCTGATGCTGGGACACTAGCAATCCCACTAGTAAGCTCGCTAGCATTTGCTTTGAAATGTTTAGAAGCAAACTTACTCCAATTCAAGCTGGTCCCTATGACATCACTTCAGCTGTCGACAATTTAAAGTTAACAGTGGCCCCACACAAGTCCTCTACACAGCTAAAGGAAAAAGGCTCTCTGTAGCCTCTATACCTATTATTTTGCAGTTAACCTAGTAAAGTTACTAATCCAAATAGTAACCTAGAAAAACAAGTAAGAATGCTTAAGTCTTTGTCTAAGTGTTTGATCAGAGCAATTTCCAAATGTTGTACAATAAAAGGCAGCTTGAACACATTTATATTCTCAACTAAGTAAAAAGTGATCTGTACAACTAAGTATATCACACAAATTTTGATCCAGAGCAAAGGAAGCTCAAGTAACTAGCTTAGTCAGAATAATATGATGCTACATGACACAGATTAGGCATCCCTAGTGATAAAAATGGATAGAAGAAAGGGAGAAGAGAAAAGAGAAAA
The DNA here is from genome assembly GCF_004785775.1 of Grammomys surdaster. Classification (NCBI taxonomy): domain Eukaryota; kingdom Metazoa; phylum Chordata; class Mammalia; order Rodentia; family Muridae; genus Grammomys; species Grammomys surdaster. The sequence continues at coordinate 8,061,716 of NW_021604613.1, forward strand.
TGTGGAAGGAGACACTCGGGCATCTAATGGCTTCAGCAGTCTTCTCACAAAGTAAGACTGTCAACAATACTGTGTCTAATACTAGGCTCCTCATTTTAACAGAAACAATCAAAAGCAGGAAGTGGTCCAGAAGAGGGTGACTGAACAAAGGAATGCCCGCTGGATACTGTGCCATATGATACGTGCTTAGGGAAACTAAGGATGTTCGGTTTTGTTTAAATATTTGAAAGACTGTCACCTAAGTATATACTGAATGTAGCTACCAAAAGAAAACCATGTCTATTTATGAAGAAGAGATTAGTAAGCATGAAGCAAAATATCCTATGTCTCTGAGGTGGTTTCATCTCTACGTTGGCTACATGAAATATCCAAAAAATAGAAAGGCCAGGACTTGCATCTACGTAAAACATAAAAGACACTAGCAAAGAACTGACTTTCATAGTTCAGCCAATTTGAGATTCCACCCTGAGATTTTAAAGCAAAAACTAATCATACTTGTTTTTTGTCTATCCATCAATACAAAACACTGTGGCATAAGCCAAACATTTATATACACATACACAAACACACACACACACACACACACACTCCCATGACCTAACTCTTCATAACCATACTTACTTTAAACCTAAGAAAACACAAAATAGGTAAATAACTTGGCACAGGTTTTCTAATATATACTAAAAATTACTGTAGTGCCCATTGTCCAGGGCATGCTTGGACATAAGAAATGCATACTTGACTAAGCCAAGGCAGAATTTATACAGGCTTCTACTAATACAGAACACCCATTCTTTGAAATATAAAACTGTGATATTAGACGTGAGTTAAATATTCTTAATTTATGAGAGTATGTACACGTGAAATGAAGAACTACCTCTTTCTCTTTTAGACAGACAAATTAGCTGGGAATTGAAAAAAAAACGTATTAAACCAAGACATATAACACTGTATTAAGCCCTTTACAAATATTAAGTAATTTAACCCTAAAAATATCTATATAAATTAAATGCAATTATCCTCATCTCTTTTTCAGATGAAACACTGGCACTAAGAGGAGTTGTAATTTAACTGAAGTCACACAGGTAGTCAATGGCAGAGTCCAGATGGGGACTTGGTAGCCTGAGCTGTCCCTTCCCATTTACAGACGTAGTTGCAAGAAGAAATGAGATCTGGAGCTAGGTGGGATGTTTGATATGAACTCCTCCACAGATTTGATTTTCTGTTCAGCTAAGAAAATGGAGATGAAAGCTTTTCTTTCTAACCGCTGATAACGGTTCCAAGTTTTATAACTCAAATAAAACTCTGAATATAGACAGCACACATATCAAAGTTTTCTTACCTCCCAAGTTCTTTCGGGGTAAGCGTATAGAAATTATTAAAATTCTCTGTTTTCATCGGTGTTTGAGGGGTTGTAGTTAGCAAGCCAGAGACACTTCGGCAATCAAACCTCCTCCGAGACATGCTGATGACTGCCAGACCTGCTTCTCTAGGCACTGACTTTTACCTAGTTAAAAGAGACAGGAAGAGAGAAGATGGAACTTAAATGTAACTAAGAAAAAGAGACATCATCTCAGGCAGGATGTGCATTACTTACACAACTCCAAATATAGTATTAAGATAGAACAACAGAGATATGCTGATTTCAGGAGCTTATTCTATTCACAAGCAGAAAACGCCAGAAGCACACGTAGACATAAATTGGTATCCCCTCTTTTATGGCACCTAAGCAAACCTACAGATTTTATTTAAAAAAGAAACTGTTATAAAAATAGTAAGAAATAATTATTATGCAGGTGGAAGGAGGTATCATTTTTATTTGACTTATGGCTACAGCTTTCGCACACCTATGGAATTTAATACAGTAATGTAATGACTATTTGTTTTAATTTCACATGTCCACAAACTTGGTGGCAAATTCACATTTTGTGAGTTATATTTCTGCCCCATGTAAGTCAAGAAATAAAACGTGCTCACGGATTGGCTACTTTCCCAAATTAAATCTAGAGCCCTCCCACCCCCCGAGACCTTAACAATTCTTGCCTTGGCAAAACTCAGTGCTGTCTATACATGGCATTCATGGAAACTCTATTTTGCTGGGTCAGTGACTGACCATAAATAAATTATCAACCCAGAGTCAAACCCATATCTGAAGTTCATAGTCTGAAGCTTTTGGCACTTTATGTAACCAGTTTTAGTATCAAATTACTATTTAATATTACCAAATCTGTTTAATTATGGTGGACTCTCAGCCATGTCTGTCTATGAAAGATCAGGAATTAGTCTGCTAGGACTCTCCCATAATAACCCTCTAGATTCTGTTCCTGTTGCCACATTCCCCCTCCTCACCTCCTGCTGAGAGAAACTATTTTTTGTTTGTTTGTTTTTTTAAAACTTTGCTATATTCAGATGCCAAGTAGTATCTTCTACTTAGGAAACAGGCAATGTTTTCTGATCTATATTTTGTTTGATTTTCAAATCTATAAATTATTTCTCTATAACCTTTGGTCTTGGGGCAAAACACTTCTCTAGGTAGTTGGGGATACATCTCTAGGAGTCTAAGAATACCAACACTGGGGTGCGGGGGAAAAATTGAGCTGAAATGCTCCTGGGTATGAATTCCACTTACTGTTCCTTACAGGTACGAGGCCATACACAGAGTTTTAGGTTCCCTATTGTATCAGTCTGGTTTCTGTTACTATACTGAAATTCCCAAGGTAGGCTATTAATAAAGAAAATATGCTTGTTTTGGCTCACAGTTCTGGAAGTACAAGGATAAGGAGCCTCAACTGATGGTGACCTTGGAGAATATCACAACATCACATGGCAAGGACTGCTAAGTGTGAGGCTAGCCTGAAATACAGAATGCATATGAGGTCTGCCAGGACTATACAGCAAAGCACCTCACAATGAGAATTCAGTATAAGTCTGGAAGACAAAACCTAACAGCTACTATTATAGGCCAAACTACGTCTTCCTTGTATCTGTTAAGTGAAATATTAAACCCAGTACCTCACACTGTAACTGCTTTTTTAGATAAAGGCTTAAGGTGGTGACTAAGTTAAAATGAGACCATTAAGGCAGGGCCCTACTCCACTATGACTGGTGTTCTTGTAAGAAAAAAAAAGACATAAAAACACATGGAAGATATGTGAAAACACTGGGCAAAAATAGCCAAACATTTTTAATAGCTGTCTGTATTTTTTTAAGGGTCTCACTATGCAGTCCAGTCCTAGAACTCTGGGTAATCCAGGCTGACCTTGAACTAATTATAATCCTATCTCTTGAGCGCTAGGATTACAGGCCTATGCCATCACCTTGTGTTAACTTTTCATATCTTCTTAGTTCTGAAGACATTGTTTCCCTTGTCACATTGTATTATTAAGAAAATCAATATGGATATCGATTTCTACAATCAGTCAGTTAGGAAAACCTCTTCTGTACCACCTTTGGATTTTAGAATTTTATACCTACACGTATGATTACACTTGCATTATTCTCATTTCTACAAATAGAAGGAACAGGCCTAATCACTGATACAACTGGGCTATCTTCCCAACACTTTTTTATCAACAAAGAACACTGCAATAGATCGAAGAGACAAGTTTATTAGTCTTCATTTTTCTTTTATATAGATTTTAGATGCTCATTTTAGATGATTTTGTCTCTCATAGAAATTGAACTAAGAAACATTTTATAAATAAGCATTTCTACTCTCAATTTTCAAGAGGCAATATGATCCTTTTATGGCATCAAAGATTTGTGTTTAATTAAGTATGATGTATATTTAAAAACACTCCAGAAACCTGTTGAATTCATAAACTCTAAAATCCAACATATTAACATACTTAAGACAGTTGTACTTTCAAAGATTAACTCATTAAGTATGAAATAAAGACATAAAAGTTTATAAACAGTATGATAAATCAGTGGGTAGACTATAAAAGCCAACGGAAGATTGGAAAATTACAGCAAAATATTAACGGTAGTCATCCCCAGTGAGATTATGGTAATTAGAATTTCTTATTACTAGTTTATCTAAACTTAAAGCATTACACTTCAATAATCAATAAAGACTGTTGTCATGTCACCTGAGACTAAATACTTTAAACCTAAAATAATATGAATATACAATAAAACAACTGATAAAGTCTTCCTTATGATAGAAAATGGCTGTGAATATGTGGCCAGAAAAATGCAAACTCTTCCTCATCTGCAAGAGCAAAGGTGTCAATCTATATCCTTTACTTTGCAGAATTTACTTTGCCTGAAGTTCAAGAGCCATTATTGGTTGGATTTTTCAAGGCCTCAAATTTTTCTTTGCATTTATATATAGGTGATGGTGTTCATTATCCAAATTGTAAGTCAGATCTCATGCAGAGAGCATGTACAACTTCAGGGGATATATATATATATATATATATATATATATATATATATATATACTAAGTTAAAATCATTACATTGCTTACGGTTAGCTTTAATTCATTATATTAAGTAAGCAGTAACTTTTAAATACTTTTCTCAGGGAACATATTGGAAGAGCACGTAAGAGCTGGAGGTCAGGAGGAGCACTATGAAATGCTGTCCTGTGGTTACCTGCAGAGATCAAACCCTTAGTTCCAGCATGGGGAGGAGGAGCTCCCATGGCCCCACCCCTAGCTAAGGAGCTATAAGTAGTTGACTATTAAAGAGGGGGACAGTGTGGCCTCTGATAAGATTCCCATGTGGATGACCTCACTAGTACGTATGAGCAGCACTATCTGGACTCTGCAATTAAATAAATGAGGGCAAGAAGTTAGGAGGGGGATGAGATGGAGTTCTAAGGAATGATGGAGGGAGAGAGTAGGCGGTGAATATGATTAAGATACATTGCATGCATGTGGGAAATTGTCAAAGAATGATATATATATATCATATATTCACTATATCATATTCACATATATCATATATATGATATACTGAATATTGAAAAAAGCCCAATTTGTACTGGGACTCCCCCCAAAAGAGTCTAAAATGTGATATACAAGTATAGTAATTAGAATTAAGTTTGGCAAAGCCTGTCATTTAATTATATGGAGAGAAAAGAAAAAATATTTTAAATAAAAGTTAGTGAAATGCATAGTGATAGTTTAAACCAGTTCTTATTCATCAGCTCACTTAAAGGACTTTCCTTGGGGATTTGGCATGTATTCGCTCCATTCCCTAACAAATTCTATTAACACTCATATGAACTGATGACCATTATTATGGATGAATATGCCACAGGTACTTGTATGACAATAGATGTATCCAAAAACACTGTTGAGCAATTGCAAATTTTTTAAATATATTTAAATACAAAAATGAGTTTTGATGTAACAACTCATTTCATTATGGCGCTGTATCTCCAAAACACAAACTTTGCCTTAAAAGAAGACGATTCAAGAAACCAAACCTTAGGTACATTTGCCTGCATCAGAAGCTGCTTAAGGATCCACTCAGCTTTCTTATTTGTCTTTTTCTCTTTACTACACTTAAATGAGTTGTCAGTTTAGTTATTTTCCCATTTCTCCTCCTCTGGTCAATCTTGTATATAATAGAACCCAAATGTCACCTCCATCTACCAAAGGCTTTACAAATGGGTTGCCTGTCATGTAAAATACATGAGAGCTACCAATCAGTTCTGTCTCTCCTTGTATGCCTTAAAATTACCACCAATTTCTCTTGCTTCTAATAGACAATCTGCAGATCTTCTCTTCCATAATTCACAGTTATAACCAATTCTAAACAAGAATATAACTTACAATAAATTTACAAATTACCAATGTATCTTACTTAATTTGAACTCGCTTTATATTTTATCAGACTATACCAATAAAAATATCTAAAGGGACTTACTGATTTGTGTTTGTAAACAATTATAGACACACTTATAGAAGGCATGAATGCATAACAAAAGATACAAGTAGGATTTTAATCTTATACCAGTATGGTGTCATATTTTTCCAATTTTTTCATTAATTTCTATTACAATTACAATAAGAATTCAGATATGGATCAATGAAGGAAGGAAGAGAACAAAATCTTATATTTGATCTGTGCCTTTGATTGAACGGAGAGCACAAGTATGATAAACACTAAATAAACATCTTTCTAAATCTCTAGGAGTTCCATTCAAAAGTTATTCATTTCGAGGTTATCAAATGAGAAGGCTTATAAAAGTAGAAATTACAGAGTGCAATAAAGAAAGCATTTAAAAGTAAGTTGCCGGCTTTATTCCTTTACTGGCCCAGGAACTAAAACTTAAAATCCTTTGTAGCATGATACACAAAGGCCCAGAAGATGAGTATACACCAGCTTCATTTCCTATCATAACTCAATCTCATATTTTATCTCCACTTCTTTGCTTTACTTCTCTGCCTGAAACATCCTTTCTACCTTTCCTTAAATGGCTACTTCATACTCATGCTCTGCCCCAGGAAGTCTTGCCTCAAACCCACAAGTTGACTTAAATGTCTTTTCTGTATGCCTGAAACAAAAGAACTCTTGACATACCAATTTACCTGAAAATTTAACACTAGACTGCAATTCTACTTTGTGTCTAAAAGAAAATAACCTTTAACTTGAGCTTGAGCAACTCAGCATGGTATACCTAGTAAGGATTAAAAAATGTTTAAACAAAATGCTATAAATGATAAAAACACAGTAAATTGCCTTTTTAGGTACATCTAAATGGATTAGCTGAACTGAGGTTCACCTTGAAATTGCAATACAGAAGCTTTCAACACAGTCTCTGCTTATTTCAGTAGTTGGCTAAATAAGAAATATTAAAAACTGCTCTTACAAAACGCCTTCTAAAAACAAGATAGCTACATAATTCAGAAATGTGAATAAAATTATTTTTATCATCTATTATAAGATTTAAAAAACAATTTAGTCTGCTCTAACTGTTCCAGACTAGGTGACCACTTGTTTTCATGTAAATATCTGTTATCTAAGAACTTCCTGAAAGCCACATACTTGCTCTATCCAAAGTCTGACAAATCTAGACCTTCATGAAGTAAATGTGAAGGAATATGGCAGCCAAGCAACTTCTTTCCTTACATGGGCACCAACAAGACTGAGCTGTGTCTAGGAAACAGAGAAACGGAAAGTTTACTTATCTAGCCTCTATAAGAAATAAAAACTTTCTGCATGTTCAAGAAGGATGTGTTTTAGTTGGCCAGTGACTGGAAGAAAGCATTGGTGTTGACAGATGATTTCTATGTTCTATGAACTCTACTCATAGCACTGAACTGTCATGTTTGTTTTTAAATTCTGAACAGCAAGCAAAATCCAGTAATTTAATTCCCTGAAAATCACAATGGGAAGCCAAATGACTCTAGTCCAACCACTGGAGTATAGATTACAGCAGGGTTATGTCCCAGGCAAGGAACCTCAGCCTGACACTGGGCCAAGACAGTAAGACCTGATGCCATCCCCTCCCACCTTCAGAAAAAGAAATGGATCCTGTAATTGTGAAGTAGGATGAGAAGATGTTGAAAAACGGAAATAATGCAGGCTGATGATTACACAGAGCTCATCACTCATCAGATGGAAAACTGGGTTTCTGTTGCAAAATAAATTACCATACCCTTTACTAATAGCACCTCTGAAATAATGTTTGTTCAGTAACTGTTACAATGTAAACTGGAATCTAATTCTTAAAGGGTTAAAAAAGAACCACCATTTTACTATTAAAATTTCTCAGTGCTTAAAGTACATCATCTTTTGGACTAGTTGGAGAAAGCAAAGTAATCAAAGTATATCATGTATAAATATTTGAAAAAAGGACTCATTTACATGCACAAGATAATTGAAAAGAATATTTCTCTGTCTTGAACTCAGTTCAAAAACTCATCTTTTTCTAAATAGTCTGGTATAGAAAATATAAACTATGTATGGTTGCATATATAGCTCTTTTGGTAGAGTACCAACCCTGCATGGATGAGGCATAAGTTCAATCCCCAACACTGCCATATAAAACTAAGCAAATAATCAAAATTGAGCTGGTAGTGTAGGCCTTTAATTTCAGCACTCAGGAGGCAGAGTCAGGCAGATACCTTGAGTTCAAAGCCAGCTAAGACTATACAGTGAGACCCTGTCTCAAAAGACAAAAAAATCCTTTAAAACTGGTAAGCAAGACTCAGATACGGCTCAACAGTAGAGCAAATGTCAAGATGCAGGAAGTAAGAATTTTAGACACAGGAAATAAGCATTATAATATATCATATCTTGAGAAAATTTAGTTTAAATCGAGTCTCTAAAAAACTGGGAGATTTTGACACAGAAATCTTTCCTTATAACTGTCAAGCAGCTAAAAAAAACAAAGCATTGAAAGCATATGTTCACTTAGCATCAATAAGCTGTTCATTGTCAATACAAACTTAAAAATGAAATTAAAAGTGTCTGCCATTAAATCCCTGCATTGTCTATAGATGTTAATTTAGATATAGATGTTAGATTGTTAATTTATGAAGTCTCTACTAAAATGTCACTTCTACCTAAACCAAAATGTAATTTCTTTTTTTCTTAATGTTTTATTATATGCAAGTTGAGAGGTCAGAGGACAAGCTGTAAGCATAGGTTTTCTCTTTCTACCATGTAAGTCCTAGGGATCAGGACATTTGAGTTGGTGGCAAGAACGTTTCCCAGCAGAGCCATCTTCTGAAACTAATTTCTTATTTAAAAAAAAAAAAAGGAAGAAAGAAAGAAAAAGAAAACTAAGAAAACTACTACCATTCTATCCACATACAAAAACGATTTTGAAATTACAGAAATGCTACTTTTCTAACTTAAACATATTGTCATGTAAGTAAATGTACTTTAACCTTCATTCAAGAAAATGATCTAAGATGTATGTGTATCTCGAAAAGAAACCCAATTACTTGAAATATTAAAACTACCAAAAATTAAATATCAAACAAAAAGATTGGGAGAAAAGACAGGTCTAAAATTTGGTCACTATTTCTATGGACTAGGTTTTTTTTTTCTTTTAATATATACAATTTTAAGGCAGAGTGATTCAACTTTTATGAAATAGTTGAAAACCATTTCTGAGCATCTCACCGTGAAGACTGTACCAATGAGAAAGTGAGTTTATATCTCTGTGTAATTAAACTGTGCTCCTTGAGTTCAAAATTCCATGTTTCATATGCTTCCACTTGGCTCGTTATCTCTGCAGACCTTGCTGCCCAAGGCACAGTCTCTCTCCTAGACTTAAAACTTAAAAAGTCCACACGGTATCAAACCTGCCGGCAAGGTTCAGCGTTATCGGTGCCATGGATGTAAACATGACGTCAGCCAAACACTCAGTGAATGTCATACACCGAGCTAATGATTGAGTATGACTGAAATTCCTAGGCTTTCAGAAGTATTTCTTAATTCCAACTTGCAAGCTGAAGCCAGCGCGCCTCTAGTCCCAACACAGCCACAGACACTAGCCACCAGTTGGCCGTGAAGTTTCTTTCAACTTTGTCTCCATTCATCTATATTCCGAGAGGGAAGCAAAGTTAAGCGCTTTTCCCACGGTAAGGCCGGGCCTTACCAGATAAAGATCCAGACCGTGGCTATGATGTGGCTGTCTAGTCTGAGGATGGGTCACAAGCACAGAGGGATTCCCACTGCTTTAAAGCCAAAAAGTCATGGAAACAGTTGTGGCTCCCCACGCCGGGACTGACAGCGGCCCACGCGGTGACCGCAAAGTTTCTCCGGGGCTGCTGGCCGGAATCGTCCACCCGCCCCGACGTGAAGGCGTCCCGCGCCCACAGCACGCGAGCCCGGGAGCTACCGGGAGGACCACGTCGAGACGCCGCGGAGGCTATCGGGCACGGTCGCTCTCAGGGACGCCGGCTCTGGCCTTCGGGCTCGCCGCAGGGTCCCCGCTCCCCCACACCGACCACTCGGCCACAGCTTCGCGCCGCCGCAGGCTCTGCCCTCCCTCCGACTGGGCCGGGGCTACACAGGCTCACCTCGCACGCTTCCCCACAACGGCTGGTCGCGGTCAGCCAGGCCCCTGTGAGGCGACTCCCGGCGGCGACCGCACAGACGCTGACCGGCGCTTCTTACAGTTGAGGTTTGAAAAGTGCAGCCGCGTCTGGGACACTGTACTTCGTTGGACTCCTCCCGCTGGCGCCGAAGAGCCAATCGGAGCGATGATGGAGGGTGGGGTTGTCACGTGGGGCGGGGCGGGGCGCCGGCCGGCAGCGCGTGCTGTGGGGCGGGGCCGCAGCGGGGGAGTGGGCGGGGCGCCGGCAGGGGCGCCGGACTCCTGAAGACTTGGCTGCTGGACAAAGTCTAGGACAGGACAGGGTGCAGGTAGTGTTCGCGCGCGACTTTTCTCACCTTTTCCACCTTCTGAGTGGCTCCGGGAGGTGTGAGTATCGGAACACAGGAGATGAACGAAGCAGACGTCCAGGTTGTTTCACTTGCGATGATCAAAGTATGTGTTTCAAATCTTCCTTGTCCTCTTCCTTGCCACCCGAACCTACCCTACAAATAGAGATTCCAGTGTGCTATGGGGTTCTTGGAACCATAAATAGGAACCCAGGATTTACCCATCCTAGTCTCTACAGCTGGGTGTCTTGAGACTGGCTCAAGGCACTGTAGGAGTGTCTGAAGATGAACTAATTGCTAATTTACTGTGCTAGGGGAAAGGATGAAAACCTGAATCCGCTCAATATGCAGTGCTGCTAACTTTTTAAAAAAAGCAGTATTAGAACCCAGGGCCTTTCACATGCTAAGCAAGGGTTCCACCACTAAGTTCCACACCCAACCTCCCGGATCTGTTAACTATTGGAGACAGTTTAAAAAATGAAAGTTTCGTGCTAGACACAGTAGGTTTACATACATAGAAGATCCTAGGTTACTTATACTTAAATGTAGCATATACACACAGAATCTAGGGTTTCTGAACAGAACTTTTTCAGTAGGTGTGAAAAACTATTGGGAAAAAATACTGTGAGTGGAATCCTCTTGCTTTTAAAACATCTTAGTTTTGTGTTCTTTGTCTGTCACATTTAACCAAGATTCCTTCAAGTCATCTACTTGCTCCTCCCAAGACACGTGCATTTAAAGCATCTTAGCCATTTCATGAGATCTGTCTGTTTTTATTTAGACAGGCCTCAGTATAATGTATTGATTCTTTAAGCATCGTCAAATGGAGAATATTGCATCTTTTTGGCCAGGGAAGCATAAATGTTAAGGTGGAAACAAACACACCTACTGAAATAGATTTTTCACAAACCAATGAGACTGTTCCCATATTTTCTTCCGGGAAACAGCAGCTGCATCCCGAAGTCTCAGCACCAAGGCTGGACAAGTTCCCACGTGGAGTTCCTTGGAGTGGTTGTTTTTGGTGTTTAGATGTGTGTAACTACCTTTTAATTTAAAGCTGGCAGTCCCTTGATTGACAGCTTTTGTGTGTGGAGGGTGTATTGAGTGTGTTTATAGGGGGTTGTGTATATCTATGTATGTGCAGATAGAAGCCAGACATTAATGGCAGGTATCAGTCTCCATACCTCTCCCCTTAGTTTTTGAAACAGTCTCTCCCTGAACCTGCAGTTCAGCAATTCAGCTTGGCCTGCTGACCACTGATCTCCACAGATCCATCCATCTGTATCTACTTTCACTGGACTTACAGGTGACAAGATCAGGTTACATGGGAATCTATACTGAGGTCCTGGTGGTGGTATGGTTAGCATTTTTACCCACCGAGACAATTCCCCAGCCCATTGCCAGCATACTTAAACAAACAAACAAACAAACAAACAAAACTTTTCATTATTTGTCTGTGAGGAGTATATGCATATGAGTGAATATGCCAGAGGAGGTTGAAGGTGTTGTCCCCAACACCCACCAGGAGCTGGACTTAAAACCAAGGAGTCATTTCTCTGCCACCACCACCACCACCCACTTCTTGTCACCAACTTTTAAACAGTCGTCTTACATTTTATTTAATGTTGTAAGCAGGACACCTTCTCCAGCAATCAAACTCATTGTTGCTTCCAGTGTGCTCACTCAGTGTTCACTGGTGAATGACAGTCATTGACCTATGTGCTGCTTTAATGTTCCTGTTCCAGACACATTTTTTGTTGCTGTGCTAAACTATCCTGATAGCTGCCCTAAGCAACTCAGGGAAGAAAAAGGTTTATTTCACTCACAATACCAGATATACAGTTCAACATTGTTAGGAAATGAAAGCAGGAACTTCAAACAGCTAGTTATATTACATCTACTACCAAGAACAGAAAGAAACTAATTCATACATGCCCACTTGTTTGCTTATGCTCTGCTCTCCAATCTTAAGCAGTTTAGGAACCCCTGCCTAGGGTATAGTGCTGCCCACAGTGGCCTGGCTTTCCCACATCAGTTAATGTAAGATAATCCCTGCAGGCATGTCCACTAGCCAACCCAGTGTAGAGAATCTCTTGTTAACATTTTAGGAGATTCTAGGTCAAATTAACAAAATTAACTACTATAATCCCATCACCTTGTGCCTAGTGTCAGACTTATGCTCTTCCAAAGACATTCTGCTAAATTTTCTTGGTCTCTGGTACTGTTATTGAAGTAACAAGGAATTTCCTATTCTGCAGAGAACACTGTACCTCTGTGGTGTCTCAAGGAAATTCAGGGTTCAGTGCACTCATAGCCATGTATGTTCTGATTGTTATTCCTTGAAGAGGAAATCCTCTTGTAGTGTGATGGCTATTCTGCTATCATTACTCTGCCCTATTTATTGAGCTGATATCCTTGAATGCCACTGACCAGAAACAGTGGTAAGAGACTGATTGGATTCTCCTAATTCATTTGCACTTTATATGACCATTAAAATAGAGCCATGTCTTCATCAACATTTCATTGTCGTGACAAAACACCATGACCAAAAAGCAAGTTGGGGAGGAAAGGGTTTATTTAACTTATACTTCCAGATCACAGTCCACCACTAGAGGAAGTCAGTACAGGAATCCAGAGGCAGGATCTGATGCAGAGGCCATGGAGGGTGCTGCTTACTGGCCTGCTACCTGTGGCCTCCTTAGCCTGAATTTTTATAGAACCCAGGACTATTAGCCCAGAGATGGCACCATCCCAAATGGGCTGGGGCCTTTTCCCATTGATCACTGATTGAGAAAATGGTTACAACTGGATCTCATGGGAACATTTCCTCAAATGAAGCTCCATCCTCTCTGATGACTTTAATTTGTGTCAAGTTAACACACAAAAGCAGCCAATACAGACTATTTTTGGAAATATGACCTTTAAATGAGCAGTTAAAGTTAGATGAGGTCATATCAGAAGGTGTTAATACAACATGACTGTTGTCCTGATTAGAAGAAGATAGGTCCCAGCACAAACCTGGGAACAACCATGTAAGATACTGTAAGAAGGCAGCCGCCTAGCAGCTGAGCAGAGACCCCACAGAAGACACTCAATCTAACATCTTAACACCAAACTCCAAACTGTAGGAAGGCTAGCTTCATTTACTTAAGCTACTCACTCTGATATTAATCCAGGCAGCCCTAGCAAATAAATACAATTGTATTCCCTGAACCCTTTTATAGCTTATAAATCACATGCTACTATGAACAAGTGGTCCTTCCTGTTCCCTCTAATTAGTAATGCCTATGTCCAAAGTGTTCATCAGTCTATTCTGATCAGGCCACTATGTCCACCATAAAGATAAGTGACCTTTTCCAGTCCAACCAGACCAACCATTACATATTGACCAGAGAAAGTGATTCTCCCAATCTCATGTTGAATGCTTCCAGATGGAGAGGAAGATGGTGTTCTGCACAGAGAAGGATGCAAACTCAAACTCCTGCCACATCCTCTTTAAAAAGGATGCCTAGACTGCCTAGCAGTATTTATATATTAAGGTATTTATATATAAATATATTTATATATACTATTATATATTTATATATTGACTTAGAGTTCAATCCATGTAGAAAGAGGGGGAAAACACTGTTAACTGTTGTCTTAAGGTTTCTGTTGCTGTGATAAAACACCATGTGCAGAAGCAACTTGGGGAGGAAAGTGTTTATTTCATCTTAAACTTCTGTATCATAGTCCATCACTGAAGGAAGTTAAGGCAGGAACTCAACCCAGGAACCTGGAAGCAGGAGCTGATAGGGATTCCATTGAGGAATCCTTCTTACTAGCTTGTTCTCTCATGGTTTGCTCAGCCTACTTTCTTATAGTACCCAGGACTACCTGTCCAGGGGTGGCACGACGCAAGGTGGTCTAGGCCCTCTCACATCAATCATCAATCAAGGAAATGTACCACAGGCCAATCTGGTGTGAGCTTTTCCTCAACTGAGGTTCTCTCTTCCAGAATGACTCTAGCTTGTATCAAGATGACATAAAATTAGCCAGCAAACCTGTCCACAGCCAAATACTCCAGACATGTGTGACCAGACTGAAGATAGCCAGACACAAGAGGAGTCAACCATTTTTGTAGAGTTTGGCATAAATCTCCTCCCAGCAGAGGAACTCATGCTGGATGGAGATCAGGCCTCCAAACACATACCCTCTCTAAAGGACAAGGTGTCACTCTCAGATGTCAGATGAAGATATCAGAGTGCCTTTATCCACAGCACTACACACACCACAAATGGGTCAGCCCCTCAAACCAAAGTGCTGTATCAGACTCCACTGGCTCTCCTATACCCTGTTAGCAAAAGTAATTAGGGCAAGTCTCTTTAGCTAAGAAGAAGTGACTCAGGATGATTCAGGAGTCTTCCTCAAACTGTGACACAATTCATAATGAACTAGAGCCATTCTGCCAATCCAGCCACCTTCTACAGTTTATAGGAGAGAGCCATCTGAAGGAAATACTATGCAGATTAGTAATTCTAAGTGTTCTACTATCTAGATTTAAAGTATAAATTCAATTAATTATGATAATACATTCTTTGAACTTAGTATATCTAAAGTGTTGCCATTTCAACATGGAATGGATATTTTGCTTTCATTTTATCTTTATTTTATACTCAATAGCACTTTCCAGTTCAACCACTAAATGTACTTATAGCTTACAATATGTACCATGGAATCAAACAGATTCACATGTGTAAGTTATTTTGAGTATATTAATTTTTAAAATAGTAACCATTTTGTATTTAAATTTAGAAGACATACAGTGGTATGTCAGTCACATATCAAGTGCTCTGTAGACACATACTGGTCTTTATTGCAGAGGTCTGCAAGGCTAGAAATGCACTTTTTCACTTTTTAAACTGGTCTAAATCTCAGATTGTCTACTTCAGCAGTACAGGAATACAAGCTTTCAAAGAGTCAGTATCAGAAAAAGTTTATAATTTCAAATGTCAGTAGAATTAGAGGAAATACAAGCTTTCAAAAGTCATAGAATCAGAAAAAGTTTGTAATTCAAATATCATTAAGTGCAGTAGCCCATTTTCCTTGGCTTAGAAAGGGGAAAAAATGGAACAAGAGAAGGTATGGATCCTGAACAAGCTTTTAGATAATAGCTTTGTCTGTTTTTATTTATTTTGCATTTTGCAATGCTAAAGATCAAAATCATCCTTATGCAAGCACTATACCATCAAGGTATATACCCTGGTCCTACAACTCCTGCTTCCTAATCTCAGGATATTTTGTCTTTCTTGTCTGATCTATGCTTCAGGGAAAAAAGTATCAAATTTGTTTGGACAGTTGATCAAATGATGTGGGCAAAGGAAAACCATGCATATCCTAAACACATGTATATCCTAAACATATGTATATTCTAAACACATTCTTGTAGCCTGATAAAGGTCACTGCTGTAGCACTTAAGATACCTGCTTACACTGCGGCTTGAGGCCTGGGTGGCTGAACCTCACAGGGCCCCTTACCTCAGCCTGTCTGTCACTGCTTCCTCTTCAGGGAGTCACATGACTGCACATGCATCCCACCCACCCTCAGAGCATCCGGCCACATTTTTCTCTCTGCAGCTGTCTTCCTCAGCTGTCAGCCACACTTTGTTTAAGGTCATGCTTCAGAGCCTCCTTTCCATTTGTAAACCAAAGTACTTAGTAGAAACTGCAGCAAAGCAGTGGAGGAGCTGCCATACCAGCCACAAACATACCAGACCCCATGGTCCTACAGGAGACCTGTGAGCAAGAAAGGGGATGTATACTTGACATGGTTTAGAGAGTGGTGTCCTCTGCCAATTCCTCTACGACTTTGGAAAGTCCTCAGTTTTCTTATTAAAATGGAAATGAAAGGGCAGCTACCTCTGTAAGATTGAAATGTGATAATGAATACAAAGCATTGCCTGACAAGATTAAACATGGCTCACCTGACAGAGTTTCCACAAGATCTGGCAGCTCCCTGCAGAGAAAGGCCATGTATACCTGGTGCATTACTGCACCAGTGACTACCAGATGCTGGAGACATAAAAAGTGCTAAGTAACTGTACATCTAACAGTTATGACAGGTCACTGGGGCGGGGGAGGGGGGCGACGACAGACAGGCACAGGGAAGTAAGTCCCTGGGAAGTGAAGGGGCAGGTGAAGGGATTGCTTTCAGTGTTTTCCTGGTTGAGGTACCACATTAAAAAAGAACTCATTAAATGGTGAAGCCAGGGTCTGTGTGAGATAAAGAAATTAGACTGGGATTTAAGGGAAGCGGATGTGAACGGGAACAAAGCTGTGAAGGAGGAGTGTAAGACTGTCATCAATGTCACTTGAGGAGCTAGATCATGCCTACCAGCCTTCCCCAATAGATCTTCTGTTTCGCTTTCCGAAGAGACCCTGCCAACCAGAAACATGTGCCATGGCATGATATGGTGTCCCGTTTCTTGGAGTGAATACCAGATAAGAAATATTAATCTTTCTTCAGTACGTTTCCATACAATAGGCAGTAACAGGTATAGCTGAGCTAAAGCTACCTTCTAAACAAGTCTCTTCTTAGGAGTGGCCTCTGTCTCATCTGGTTTAAGGCAATGTCATTGGCATCCAGAAAGGCAGTCTACACGTGGAGTCCCTTAGTGCCATTGTCATGGTACCTCTGACATGAAGAATGAGATCTTCTGAGTGGTGAATTCTACTTTGAGACATGGAGAGAAGCAGTTCATAACATTATGTTTATAGAAAGAGAACTAAGTTGAGACAAGTTCAACTCTTTAAAGGTCACAGTTTATGGGAAAGCAGCTCTCTAATTTACAAGTAGGGAGACCTTGAGCAAGATTAGAAATTTCTGTGCCTCTGTATTTTCATCTGTAAAATGGAGATAATAATACACTTACCCCACAGTATATATATAACAACTCACAGATAATGAGCCTGGCAATTCTAAATGTACTGAACTACTCACATGTTCTCATGAATTAAAGTGCTATACTTCTTTGAAGATAAGGAACAGGAGGATTCTGTTCTACCCACATAATTCAAGTAGCAATACTTGGATCTAGGATTCAATCCCATCTCCACTGCACATACATTTTGTATGGATATCTGCTAATGTAACTACTAACACAGAAGCATAATTCCTTGGGTGTTTAATTCTCCTTAGTGTTGTGAATATAGCTGGTGGTACAGTACTTTTCTAATAGATGTAAGACCCTAGGTTGGGTCTCCACCACTGCAGAAAACAATGGATTAGCATGCACATGTCTCTCCTTGAACTGACAGCTAACAATGTCTAAAAATAATACACCCAAGAAGAAATAGCTTTCAGGTCTTGGCTTCTAATTCTGTTCTCCAGTAATAAGAGCCAAAGCTCATGATGAGTGTGGCTGGTTCTGTACCGACGGCAGAGGTAACTGGATAAAACTGAGTTATTGTGGGGTCTAAGAAGGATGTGTAGACAGACTAGTGCCATCACACAATAGTGGGGTATGTTCAAGGCACCGTGAGCTAAGTGAGAGCATTCTGAGTGGGGAAATTTGAGTAACTGACCAAGTATAAGATACATTTCTGTGAGTGGATAGTAGTATAAATGAATAAGTGAATCAGTAAATGGAAAAAGAGAAACAGTATCTTCTAGGCAGAATTATGAGTGACATGCGTAGATATTCTAGTTCCAGGCTGGTGGAATGTAACCTGTCACTCTTTAGCTATGACTTCTCTGGGACTTTCTTCTAGATATACAAGATGGAAGAGAGAATTCAGTACAGCATTAACAGTGGAGGAAACTTAACAGCACTTCAAGTCAGGCAAGTGATCAAGGTCAAGAATGCCTATGAAGTCATGGTGATAACCTGTGTCCCTTATTGCATGATGACAATGATCCCTCGCCTTTACAACCTTCTACCTGAAAATCCACAGCCCTGACTGATGAGCGAGTGCTTTGTAATTTACCTGTGTGATGATCCTTAGAACAGTTAAAGACACCAAAGCAGGGGACATCTCAGAAATGGTCACCAGCATGGAGAGTCTGAGGAGCTGAGAAGGCTGAACTGAATGACATTTTGCATGGGATCCTGGAGTGGGTAAATGAAATTGGGACAACAAGGGAATCTGAATAAACAATATGCTGTACTTAATAACCATGAATCTGTGTGATAAATACACCCTACCACAAGAGAACTTAGTCCCAAGCACACAGAACCTTTATACTACATTTGCAATAATTCTAGAAGTCTGTAACTCTAAAATTGCTCATTTAAAATATCTTGTATACCATTTCTTAAGACATGGAAATATATAAGAGCTATACAATTAGAAATTAAAGGTGGAATTAACCGTAACCGATCTCCAGGATTAAAGGAGAGAGTGGAAAATCTCAGTCAAATAACCAATGCTGTAGCCCTTGGTTCTGTTACTTGATCATTTGAATAACTTGGCAGAGACACAATCCTGTTCACCTCTGTTAAAAGACATAGGGTGGGAATAAATCAAAATGTCCAAACAGTTGTGTGCCTCATCTAATTTCAGTCACAAATTGCACCTTTCAACTAGCAGCTTTGGAACTAGGAGGAGACACAAGGACCTTTTCAGAGACATCGATGTCAAAGTTGCTTTCATAATGATGCTAAGATATTGATCTCTTCTTATTCTCAGTCTCTCAGCATACTGTGGCGCTTCCAGAGACTGCAGAATATGCAATAAGTTATAATAAGTTAACACAACGTACCCACAGAGGACCACTGCTCTCTGTGAAGCCTTTTGCTTATAACCACCTTCTTTTGGATCATACAACTATTTTCATAAAGTATGTTACTTATGCTAACACTTAACAGTTATTTTAAATGAGTTGATAACTATTTTTAAATATATCTTTTAATTTTAACATGGTAAGCATTGATAAATATATATAAACAAAAATTCTTTGAGATACTTAGTGATTGTTGAGAGTAGCAAGTATGAGAATCAAAATGATTGAAAACTTCTACTCTAATTACAGTGATCAGGTTGTTCTTTCAGGAGCTTCTCACCCGTGGATCACCTTGTGTCTTAACCCAGACTGTGTTTAGAGACTCCTTCATCCATTGAGCCTAAATGAAAGTAGTAGTGAAAGGGCCAGTCCCCGCCCCCCTGCAGATCGGGCCCATCCCGGTCCCCTGCAGATCCGGTAGAGTGACCTTAGGCTTGACCAGTCACGTGTACTCATTTGACCTTTGAATCTGGGACTACTGAAGTAGGGTCATGAGCAACTCTACGAAGGCAGGAGGAGTGGTGGAGGATCCTAGCGGATCTCAAAGGTTCTCGGGCCACCATCTGTGTCCACTGTGAATGCCATCTGTGGCACAAGTTTCGGCTTGTAGTCCCGTGTTTGGGAGTGACAGAATCAGCACTTACAACATCTGCAAACAGGACTTTGGATATTGTTTGTAGCTATTCATCCTGATTGTGGCTCTCCTGATCGAGTCCCCATTCCAGTAGTTTTACATTTTCACTCAGTCAGAGATGCTCAAATACTGCAATTAAGAACTCGGACTGATCCTACAAACAACAGTAATTACCAATCTTGATCTCTTTTATATCAGTCAGTCTTTCTGCAATTATATAAGTAAACCTTTAATTTAAAAAACAAAAAAACAAAAAAAAACTGTTTAAGAAAATTAAAACATTTACATCCTCAAGAGTTGAAAAAAATGCTGGCATTCTATCCAGCAGTAAACTTTTAGCCAGGCTTTGGAACTCTGGCCCAACTTTCATCCAGCAGAGAGAACGGTTTTCATTGTGTTACTTCTCAGCTGTGCAGTTTCTATAAACAAGCAAGAGGCTCTGAGGACAAGACCCTGTGACGCCAAGCCATGTGCATAGTTTGTTAGAAATCATTTCAAGCACCTTCAGGCTTCCTGGGCCAATCAAAACAGAGATGTTCTAACACATTTGAGATAATCTCATTTTATAGAGTGCTTAAGAGCACCATAAAAACCATATTAGATTTCAAGTGTAGCGAATTATCCAGAAAGGATTCAAGACCTGGCTCCTATTAGGTTTCTTTCTTGTTACTATTTAATGTGATATATACAATATAATGTTTGAGCTGCTAGGGCCTGAAATGGTTCTGCCTTCTTTGATTGTGCAAACATATTTTAAAGCTTTTCTTTTTAATTGAAATTAACCTTCCTGCTAGACATGAAGGGTGAAGAGTGTGTGAGATAGTCAAGTCCTTCAGATGTTCCCATCTCATCCTAACTTGGATTGTTAGGGATTTAAATTAATTTGACTGAACGAGACATCCCTTTTTATAAGTAGAAATACAGCTTGCAGCTGAAATACTACTGCAAACTACAGATTCTTTGAAGTCTTGAAACAATTCAGAGAAAACATAAGCAGGGTAGCAAGCGCTGCCTTTTTTCACTTGGCGCACTGCGATTGTTGGGTTTGAGGTTGGGGGCAGGCATCCCTGAAGGGGTTCTCAGAAGGCAGGCTTGTGTACAGAACACAACACAACAGAAAGATAGAAACCAACGTATGTGAGCTTGAGAACAGGTTGACATATTTAAAAGCAGGCTTTCATAATGACCAGTGATAATCTGCTTCCTGCAAACTTAGGTTATGGGTGCATCTAACTAAATGTGTGCACTTTGTGGCTTCTTATCTCTACGTACTTGAAGCTGCATAGGCATAAGATCACTTGTCTTTACCTCTTCCTGTCTCTCACCCAGGATGTCTGCCTTTCTTCTCTACCTGCTAAAGAAGAGGAAATGGCAAAAATGAATAAATAAATAAATAAATATAAAGATTTTTGATCTGTTCCCATTACTTTTGTGAGCATTGTTCAGTTTAACCTTAGACATCATCATACCCATATTTTTCAATGTTATATAAATGATCAGAATAGGCTTATTTGGTTAGTATTTAATTATCTCATTTTTCTAACCCTTGAGTTCTCAGTGCTATTAACTGGCCTCTAAGAAGGCTGCTCTATTAGAGTATAAATAGGTAGTACCTCTGAGACATTTCCGATTACTTACTGACCTAGAAAAATCCTCATTGAGTGGTTGAGCCCTGACAGGGTCTAACCACTTCTAGGCCAGCCATACATGCTGAATGTGGCACAGGATATATTAGTATTAATAGCGCCTGAAGTCTGTGCATTTTAGGGATACTAGAGAGGCTCTGATGGCAGGGTTTTAGCAGAGCCCCTAGGATGATTGTATCCTAACATCCCATTCCACAGATGAGAAAAGGGATGAGAAAAGTGGGATCTCCATGAGAGGTGAGGGTTCTGTCTGGAGCTGAAGACAGCAGGCCCTTTGGGTGTACACCTAAGGTAGGGGTAGACAGAGGTAAAATGTCTGGGTTGCTTTCCTTTCCCTTCTCACTCTCATCTTTTCCTGAATCATATCAGGAGGTGCTATGACACATCAGCCACAGGCAGAGGAGGAAAGAAAAAATGTAATTTGTCAGCAAGTGGCAAGCAAAGAGAGAAGGTGTGGCTGTCTCTCTCATGGGTAGCTGTGTATAAAAGCAGAAGTCCTGAGCCTTGGCCCCTTCCTGACCACACATTCCCTACTGGCCAGGCCATGCTTACTCCCCTTTCCTCTCCCAGATCACCTGAAAGTTTGTGAGGGAGGATTTGGTAGGTTAAGAATGATCTACCTTTGAAATAGTTATATTAAGCATAAAATAGAATTGTAAACCAGCAGCCAAGATTAGAGGAATGTAGTTAGAGCAAAAGAATCTACTTGTTCTGAAAAACCAGCATTTCTACAGTAATATTAGATAAATAAAAATACAAAAAATTATCACTTTTGTAAAACAATGAAAAAAGTTTGCCATTCTTACTTACACAAGATAAAATGTATATGCCATTTTATTAATTCTTGGAGCATATATTTGATGGCCTCAGATAGGGAAATTCAGGCCCATTAACCTGTCTGAGGCTGCAGAGCCAGTCAATGGAGACAGGTTTTTCATTTCAGCCTTCCAATCTCATCTCCTTAGCATTCCAGAGTACACACTAAGTATAGGTTATGTGTTCTAACTTTTTCCTTCCCATTGTGTCCTATCTCCAAACTCATTATACAAAAGACATGTATTATGGAAGTGGAAACCTACTTAACTGGCTGTCTCAGGTCTAAAGGAGGAGGGCACGGGGGTGGGGAAACACCACTGAGAAGCAGCGTGGATGTTACTCTGTTCAGTCTTCATGAGAAGATGCTCCCTGGAAGAGACTCTGCCTTTCATGTGTGCTCTGTAATTATTTTGGATGTTTATGAGACTGCAATGATAGGATGCTGCAGAAGCGTTCCCTCTGATCCTCCCCCTTCCATTCTCATCCTAAGTGTCGCATACTCTGAGAGGTGATTTTTTTCCTGTCCAGTGCTGCTTCCTTTTCTTTATAGCACTTTTTGAAAATCACAATTAGTGATCACATGTACAGTTTGTTATTGTCTGTCATCCTAGGTAGACAATAAACTCCCCGAAGGGAATCCCAACATAAGCATATGACTACTTTACTCAGCAGTTTCCCAAGCACTTATCATGCTATCTGAAACAAATACCAACTCAATAAATGTTCTTTGGATGGATGGATGGATGGATGGATGGATGGATGGGTGGGTGGATGGATGGACAGATCACTTCTAGAAGTTCCCAAAGGGATCTGAGGAGATAGGTAAATTGATCATATAATCTAGAGCAAGATGAATCACATTTTAGATTAGAGTAAGTCAGTCACTGAGCCCTAAAATAGGAATGAGATCTGATTGTCTCCCAAAGGCAACATGCAGGAACTATGAGACTTGCAGGGGCAGAGAGGGATAGAAAGTAGCTACAAAGTATTTCTCAAGCACAATGTAGTGTAATACATATGTGCTCTCTTAATATAAAGATCAGGGTTGGAGAAAGGAATTACCCCTGTTTTACAAAATTGTGAGATTTGGGTTGCTGAGGTTGCCCTAAACTATATAACAAATGACAGAGGTTTGGGGGAGATCATGACTTAGCCTGGTTAATGTGTTTAAAAACCAGGACTCAAGGTTGATCCTCAGAACCCAAATAAAAAGGCCAGTATAATGACATGCACTTATAATCTCAGTGCTTAGGAGGTATATAATTCCAGTGCTTTGATCCTGGGGCTTACTGGTCAACCAGCTGAATCTACTTGGCAAGTTCTAGGTTAGTGAGGGATACAATCTCCAAAAAAAAGTAGACAGCCCCTGAAGGATATCACTCAACATCACCTTTGTGGTCTCTACATATGTACACATACACTCCAACACATGCATGCACTGAACACAACACACACACAGACACACACACGACAGCACTAGAATACAGACTTGTTAGTTACCAAAGACTATGTTTTTTTAATTTACTTTCAGAAGATTCTTTCTTACTAAACACAAAATATGTTCATATTTTAAACATAGAGTTGATAAAGTTTAAAGTTTAAAGTTTAAAAAGTTTAAAGTTTGTATGTTTAATTATATGAGAGCTTCACATATTTCAAGTGACACTCTACTAAGCAGTGCAGAGAATGCTCACTGTTCCACACCCTTGCCAGTTGTGGTTGTCACAGTCCTCATTTCAGCAGTCACTGTGGTACAAGAAGGCCCTGGTTTTATAGACTTATACCTTGGTGTCGTAGCAGGCATCATGAGTCCTCAGAAGAGGAAAACCAAGAATTCACCTGGTTTTCGATAAAGCTGTCATGATAAACAACATGGTTTCTGGTTCCAGAAAATGAAGCTCTCATGCCTGACCATCTTGTAATGGAAGCATTGGAACCTCCAGCAAAGGCTAGAATAGACTAACAGACTAACAGCAGGCTCCCATGTGGCTGACACATGGTTGGAACATGTCACCTAGGCAAATGGATCCATTTAGATATAAACAGACCAGAATGCTGAAGAAGGTCTTCACTTCTGGTAAAGAGAGAGAGAGAGAGACATCAAACCTCCAGGAAAAAAGATGGCCTTGTCAACAAAAGAGGGTTAGGTGCCTCATGCAGGAGGTGAGCTCTTAGACCATAGCTGCTCAGGTATAGTTTTCAGCAATTACTTGATACTAGCTGGGCAGAGTAAGTCGTGCTTTATAGAATGAAGATGTTAGGGTTTGGGGGTTTCAAATAACAGAATCCAAACTCAGTTTTACTAAACTGACGAATGAAGATTAATTTGCTTGAAGAATATCTATTTATTATGAGATTTTTCCTCTTCTTCATGTGTGTGTTAAAATGTTTACCTTTTTATGTAATAATCATAAGAGTTAGATGGTGAAATGTTCTTTTACTCATACATAAGGTCAAGACTTGGCACATTTCCCTCTGGCTATTAGCACTTTTTTCTTTTGAGGTATATATTATATATAATTAAGTGTAGATTATGCATAAACAAAAACACACACATATATATCATTCTACTCTACCATAGAGGTAGTTGCACCTCATGTCTGTTGCTGTTTTACTCACTATAGGAAGGGATTGGAATCAACCCAGTTGTCCATTGTCAGATAAATGGATAATGAAAACTTGGGGTATGCATTTGTGTGTGTGTGTGTGTGTGTGTGTGTGTGTGTGTTAATACTATTAATCTCTAAAAAACAATCATTAAATTTTCAGGAGGCTGGATGTACTTAGAATATATACTATTAAGTGAGGTCACATAATCTCAGAAAGAAAATAAACTCATGTTCTGTGTAGCTCCTTGTATGTTCTCCCCCAAAATTGCTTATAAAAGAATATCTGCAAGTAGCTTCTGAGAACCTGCCCCCAGTTGTTTCTGATTGGTAAATAAAGATGCCAACAGCTCAGGAGGGCAGACAAAGGTAGGATTTTAGGATTCCCAGGCTGGGGACTGGGAGGAGAAGTAGGAAAGAAGATCTTCCATGCTAGGAGAGTGTGGAAGAGAGATCCACCATGCCTGAGAAGAGTGCAGGACAGAGACGCATAGCCACCATATGAAGGACCTGGGAGGGTGCGGTCCAGAGGGCTGCCCAACTGGGTCTAGAGCAGTCAAGATAGAACATAGTGTTAGTAAGAAGTAACTTGGAATTATGGACGGAAGGTAGATTAACTGCATGGAGGTTAGGCAGTGGCTTAGCTCTAGTGCTGTTTAAAGAATATTAAAATGTAAAAGGTGAGAGTGTGTCTTTCATTCAGGAACCTAAACCACTGAGGCGGGTTTTATCAATATTAATATTTAATAGATGGTGTCCCAACTATTTCAATGATGTTCTCTCTTACATATGGAATCTTGCCAATAAAATATAACCTATAATATAGTTTATAATCAAATATCAAGTATAATGCATATCATGTAATATATACATATGTATACTCAAGTGTACACGTGGGTACAAAATAGCATGTAGAGAAAAGAACAAGAAAGGCTTACTATTAGAGGATGGAGAAGGACTGAATGCAGGTAATGGAAACAAGCTATGAAAGAGGATATAAAGCTAATTATTCTTCTTGTTCTGTCAACCTTTTTTTTTTTCATTTTGGGTGGTGATAAGTTCATAAAAATATATTTGATCATGACAGTGTGAAATGCAAAGTGAAATTGAACAGCTTGCTTTCCCGGAAGCTCTAAGTTGTATAGTCTCTGGGTCTGGTCAGTTCCAGTGTGTGATTTTATTTTTATTTGCAACGATTTTTAATCACTAAGTTTTTTTTTAATAGAGTCATGGTTTTTAAAGTAAAAAATAAAATAAAAGCTATTCCAGGCACAGCACCATCGGAAATAGCTTGGAGACTCTTCCGTTTCATGAGTTAGGCTCTTGCTGAAGTGTTTTGTATTAATTTATAATTCTCTTGCTTTCTTAGAGTTCCCCCCCTCCCCCGGATATCCCTTGTAGCTCAAGCTTCTGTCAAATTCTCTATATAAATAACTTTGTACTCCTGGTCCTCTTGTCTCTGTGTCCTGTCTCTCCAGGTAATAGGCATGTGCCACTGTGACTAGCTTATGCATTGTCAAGGACTGAACCCCAGGCCTCATGCACACTAGGAACGCACTCGACCGATTGAGCTACATCGATCCTTAGGTCTCTTGTTTCTTAAAAAAGAAAAACAACAACAACAACAACAAAAACCCAACTATTTGCTTTTAATAAAAATACCAGAATTACTCTTTGTGGCATACATAATGCATTGCATAGAGCAGAAGCAGTTTCCATATACTCTTCAGCATTCACAGTTGCCTTTAAGCTTACTGTGCTCTTTGTGATGCTTGGGCACAAAGCCAGGGAACTGTGTCCAAATTTTGTTCATTTTCATAGTTGTTGTTTAATTATTCTTAAGCACTGGTCTATGACTCCCTTGTGACAATCACTATTACGATTGGCTGGCTTTGTCACACTCTGTCTTGCCTTTGGTTTCAGATCCTAGGACAAGGGGCTGAGGTGCCTATTTTACTATCAAAAGAGACCTGGCTTCCAGGATCTCCCAGAATTCCTCAGTCCCTACCTGGCCTACCCTGCTCTCAACCTTGAACTTTCCAGATGGAGGCTGGGCTGCCCTTCCCTCAGAGGCTCTTCCCTATTAATCCAGCAGACATTTTGGTCTCCCCATGCTCTCCCCTCCCCACCTACGTATGCTCCTTCCTTCCTTCCTTCCTTCCTTCCTTCCTTCCTTCCTTTCCTTCCTTCCTTCCTTCTCTCTCTCTCTCTCTCTCTCTCTCTCTCTCTCTCTCTCTCTCTCTCTCTCTCTTTCTTTCTTTCTCTTCAGGTCTCCTCTCTCTTCCCTTCCTTTAGTGATTTCCCTGGCCTTCTTCCCTGGGGCCAGTGAACTCACTGAAGAGCACCTTCTCAATAAACCTGCACTCAGTATAATCTAATCTGGCTTGAATTGGTTTATTTTACTGCCAGAGAAATAACTTATCAGTCTGTTTGAGTTCTAATTTTTCTACATGAATGAAGCTATTTATTCTCAATATACTTTATTTCTTAAATAGTTTCATATTTACAGAAAAGTTGAGAAAGTAGTATAGAGTTCCCACAGAATTCATATTCGGCTTCCATGCTAACATACATTAATACAACATTAATTATAACTCATAAACCAACACTGATACATTATGAATTGAAGTGCCTGATTCATTCAGATTTTGTTATCTTTTTTATTTTGTTATATTCTGATTGATGTTTTATTTGTTTACGACATCTTTTAGCCTCCACGAATCTAAGAAACCATTTCTTAGCTTCTTCTTGATTTTGCACACCTGGATGGTTTTGGAGCGCACTCATAAAGTTTTTCTCATAATGAATCTCTATCAGAGGAGATGGCCATTGTTGTCACACCACATCAAAGGCACATGATCCATGTGCCTTGTGACTCTCGGCCTTGCTCACTTGTTTAGGCAGAATTAGTATTCTTCACTGTGAAGTTAACTTTTCTCTCCTTTGCTGTTCTCACTGAAAGGAAATCATTATGGGAAGCCTACACCTGAGACCAGTATAAATTTTGTACATATATTAAACAAGATATTTCTGCATAGGGAACTGGTTGCTTCATTGATTATTCAGTCATTTGTCAGTATGGAGTTATAGGTATTTATTTACTTGATAATTACTTGTTATAATTTTAAAAACTTAAATTATGTTTTATTCACCTTTCCTGTTTTTTAAATCATGTATATGTATTTAGACACATGTGACATACATGTGAAGGTCAGAGGAAAACTTTGTAGAGTCAGTTCTCTCCGTCCACCATGTGGATCCTAGGATTGAACTCAGATTTGGTGGTAGCTACCTTTACCGGCTGAGCTATCTCATTGGCTACACATTATAATACTCTAACTTGATTTTGATTTTATTGTGCTACTCAGACTGTTCCAGCTCTGGCTACCGGGCTCTTGAATCCTTTGGGCAGACTTCCATAGCCTATTGATTTTCCCATCACTTCCTTACTTTGTAGCATAACAAGACACTGGGACAATTAGAGATGTTATGTGCTAACTAGGGCCTTAGTTAAGGACAGACACATTGCTGGAGACATTTACTAAAGTGAACTTGTACATCTCAGCTGTGCAGCAGGTTAGAAAAGCCTTGGTCAGCTTGCCGTCTTCATTTGTTCTGAAACATTATTATGCATGATAAAACATGTAGACTAGTTGCACACAAACCAAACATTTTAGCTCCAAAAGTGATTAATAATATGAGAATTATCTTACAGACAATATTCTCAAGTCAGTGTGTGCAAAGTCCAGAGCATACTACGTAGTAGCCAGGCAAAAAACCTGAGAAAATTAAGGATGGATCCTTACTGGATTGATATATGTCTCTAATACTTGGGGTGCTATGTGCAGCAATTAGTGAACAACAAATGAAACAGCAAAAGTGACTGTGGGAGGCAGAGATAGTTTTCCACTACTACATTTCCCTGTTGGAAGGTATTCTGGCATTAAGGGAGATAAAAAAATTAGCCCTAGTTGGTGTCTAGTCCCTTAGCCCACAGCTAAAAGCAGCTCAGGTAGTATTCCAAGGAAGAGTTTGAAAGGAGGTAGTTTTATTCTTGAAAGCCAATCTTTTCAAAAGAATTAGCCCTTGAATGACATTTGTAGTTCTTTTCCATTCTCCCTCGAACCATCTCAGAAAGATGCTACGGTGGGTCAACCTGGTTCTGGAATCCTGCTTCACATTTTATTCTCTTCTGGGATTTTATTACTTGGGACTTCTCATCAATTCTCATGCCATGAACATGAACAGTAACAAGAACTGCCCAATCTTAGTTAAACCTCATCATCTTATTTTTGATTCTTCCAATTTTGTTGACCCACCAATAAAGGACATGTGTTTGGAGTGAGAGAGATGGCCCAGTGGTTAAGAGTATTTGTTGATTCTGCAGAGGACCTGCTTTCAGTTCCCAACATCCACATGGTAGCTCACAACCATATGTAACTCTGGTTTTAGGTAATCTGATAATGTTCTTCTGGCCTCTGCAGGCACTGCAACCAAGTAGTGCATAAAGATACATGTAGGCAAAACACCCAGATAATTTTTTTCAAAGATCTATGCTGTTTCTATTCAGGCTTGAAGTGGCAATTCAAATCTGCTTTGCTTTAAGTGTTTTATTTTTTATTGGCTGGCCTGTTCTTCCTGGAATTTCCTGACCCTACAATTAAGATGATCTTAGAAAGAAAGAGACATATGAAACATTTTGGTTTCCTTTGGTAACTCAGTCCATTTGGGTTTCCATAACAGAGTCTCACATACTCAGTAGCTTATAAACAACAAAAGTTGATTTCTTACAGTTCAATAAACTAGCAAGCCCAAACCAAAGTCTGGCCAGATCCATTATGTGGTGAAGGCCAGTTCACGACAAACAATGGTCTCTATTAGCTCTGTCCTTACACTGAAGAAGTTAAGAAGTCTTCTGTGATATCTATTTTAATGGCAGTAAACTCATTCATGATAATTTCACTCTCATAAATTAATCAAATCTTACAAGCCCTACTTCTGTTTGTTTGTTTGGCACAGGGCTTCTCTATGTATCCTGGCTATCCTGGAACTTATTCTATAGACTAGGCTAGCCTTAAATGCAGAGAGATTCACTTGCCTCTGCCTCCTGAGTACTGGATTTTAAAGGCATACACTACTATCCAAAGTCCAGAGCTGGTTAAGACTGTGATGTTAATGACATTTCTCCTCTAGCTGCCTACATAGTGCCTTCCAGTACTATGAAAGCTAAACAGCAGGTGGAAGATTCCAGAGCAGGTTTCTCTGTGTCCTAGAGCCAAAAACTCTGGTGTCTCTTGCATAAGTGCATCATAGTTTTGAGTCTTAAATTTATGCATTTAAGTTGGAATGTCTGTAAAGACATGGCAGCATGAAGGGGGCCATAGGTGAGGGAACAAGGTCACCAAGGGGTTGGGAATAGCAGAGCGCATCCAATAGGAAAGCAGAGGAAGGAATACTCAGGGTCAGGAAGGGTTAAACAGGTGGAGACAGGGACATGAGGGAAAGGCAAACAAGATGAACCCAAATCAAGGATTCATGAAGAAGCCATTTGGAAACCTAGTATTTTGCAAAATATGTAATTAAAAAGAACAGTTTGAATGGAGGTACCCTGCATGAGTGAATAATGCTGCTCTGAGAAGCCATAGATTATTAAATGAAAATCTCCATGTTGGGTATAAGAACCCTCCCCTCTGAACACTAACCAGGAAAGTCCCAGAGGCTCCCAAAACAATATGGGAGATTGCCATTGCCTCTGGTTATGCACCAGAATTAGATGGTAAAACCATACTGCATTTCTTTAGACTCCATTCTGTTTAATTTAAAATATGTCATCCATTGGAATAAGTCAAACTCTAGAAACACTGACTTGGAAGTTGGGACAAAAATGTCCTTTATGGTCTTAACCTCAGGATTTAACTGTGAGTGGGCACGAAAGGCTGGGGGTTGACAATGCATAACAGCATTGAAGAAAATGGACTTGTCAACCGGAGTTAGTACTTTGTATTTTGTATTTTGTATAGTATTTTGTATAGTATATGTATTTTGTATAGTGTTTTTTGTATAGTATTTTGTATAGTGAGTGGTACTTCATAGCACTATTATAAAGTATGGAAAATGCATGCTGCCCCAACAAGCCCCTGGATAGTCACCAGCACTTCCCAAGTGAAAAACGTCATGCCTGAGGATCTTTGAGAAGATTGGGTGAGGATTTTTTTAAATGTCCAGCAGATAGAGTGAATAGAAAGCATTTCAGCAAACATGGCTCTACCTGGTGCTCTCAAGTCAGTTTGTTCTACGATTTCAAAATTTTACTTGTCTGAGAAGCACAAGAGAAGGGAAGTTTGTGTCAGAAAAAGTTATGTCATTAATAGGTGAACATTTATGAATAAGGAAAATAATAAAGAAAACCTTTATCTCTTCACAAAAGAGTGGAAAAGCTTTCTGGCTTAAAGATGAATCAAACAAAATAAAACACCACAACCAACCAGCCAAAAGAAACAACTCTACACCAGTTTGATATATTTATTCCCTGGGTGGTAGATGGTTTAATTTTTTTGTTATGACAAAAGCATAGTGAAGTCCAAAGGTATAGCATGAATGCTATGGGGTGGAAGAGGTCAGTATGCTGTGTCTCTCTCTTGTCCTTTAGTGACAGTCCAAAGTTATAGTGAACTCTTCTGTTTTAACTGCTTTTGTTGATCTCCAATCTAGAATATCAACTAAAGAGTTTAATGACAATTCAAGATTCATGTCATCTTGACTGTTACCCTGAAAACTAACACTAACTGGTTTTCAGAAAGACCCTAGTAAAGAGATCACTCTCAAATACAAACATCAGTGGCTGCCTGCCAGCATCACACTATAAAGCTACTTTTTCCTTGTTACTGATTGATGACCAACACACTGTACATTCACCTTTCTCCTTTCCTCAGCTTCTCCTATTAACTGCTGTGTCCTACTAGCATTTTCTCTATTTGAACAGTTCATTTATGTCACCAATAAGTCAAATAGAAAGAATTAATTTGCTAAATCGAGGATTCCAGACTCTTGACCTGTAAAAGCAAATTCAACCTGTGGATCTGGTGAGTTTGATCCACCCAATAGATAAAAAATTTGGAAATATCATACCAACATTTGGATTTCTGAGTTTTTCTTTATAAATCAATGGTTTTTTCAGTGACAGGATTTCATATAGCCAGGATTTGATAGAACAAAATATTTTGAAGCTTCATTAGTCTCTGTTGCTCATATTCAGATATTTTTCCCATTTGCTTTCTCCAGATGTGAGTACATGACCCCTCATATTAAACTGATACGAGTGGTAGTAGTATGAATTAAAGATTCAACATGACTTAACAAACTCAACTCATACGAGTTAAATTACTATAATTTGCATTAATTCATTCCTGTAATGTCCATTGATGCACCACTGGGATTAAAATATCCTTGTAAAGATAAACAAAATAAATTCCAGGTTATAAATTAACATACTTGCAGAGCTGTATACTCAACCCAAGTATTTTATCCTTATTTATGT
This sequence comes from Grammomys surdaster, assembly GCF_004785775.1. Lineage (NCBI taxonomy): Eukaryota > Metazoa > Chordata > Mammalia > Rodentia > Muridae > Grammomys > Grammomys surdaster. The sequence goes on from NW_021604613.1 coordinate 8,094,072, forward strand.
TTCCGAGTTTATTCTTTCTCCAAACTATAACAGAAAAGTCATAATTCATTTTTTAAAAGATTTATTTTTGATTAAGTGATTTCATGATGTAACATGGTTTTTAAACAAAAATAGAGATCAGTATGAAAATAAAACAAATTGTACACATTAAAATATCTTTCCGTCAAAGCATTTCATAATCATAAAAAATACAACACAAGAATCGGAGGCTCAGGTGAGAATAAGAATACAGACTTCCCAGAAAATGAACAACTGGTCCATAATCCAGTCCTAAGTGTTGTGTAACACCACTCATGAAGTACTTCTAGGATGCCTATCAACAACGTCTATTATGTGCCTTAAAAAATGTAAATGTATGGTAAAATGAGGACTGTATAATCTTAATTCTAATAGCAAATACCTCCCATTATTATTGTCTACTAAAAGTTACGCTGAATAAATACAAAGCTTGAATCAAGTCAACAAAATCAGAAGTGTACCTATTAACTGTGATCTGTGGGAGAGAGGATGTAATGAGTGGGCAGGGCTGGTGAAGAAAAGTGGAAAGGCTTAAAAACTGCACCACCTGTACTCTACTGAAATCTTAGAAATAAAATGTTTTACAGAGCCTTAATATTAAAAAGTAAGCATTATTATAAAATTAGATTCATACTTCAGTAAGAAGCAAGAGAGATGCATGTGTTTTTATTCATTTTTTGGAATGCCTGCATCCCTATTATAAAAACATAATCTTATGCACTTTCTGATGTGCTAACAGCCCCTGTATCTTTCTTATGATATCACATAAAGAAAAATAAGCTGTAATTACATCTTCTAGGGCATTAGGGTCCTAAAGAACATTCTGTTCTGTGTATTCCCTGGTTTACCCTTCCAAGGTGTTTCTTGAACATTACCCATCCCTTTTTACAGAAGGTGATAATTACCAGAATTTACTGACGATTTCTTACACCAGTAATAGCTGATTCAGTTTGAATCATACGACATACTTACCAACACCCCTCAGGGTTGCAATAGCTTAAAAGAAGATTGGATATGAAGGTATCACCTGCCCGAGGTCACTAGACATAAAAATCTTATACAGCTAGAGCCCTCCTGTTCTGTTGAGCTGTTTGATCATGAAATGAGAATAAAGTACCTTGAAGATCAAAATCTAAGCAAACTTGTCTGCTGTCTTGATTAACTTCTTCAATAGGAAACACTTGCTAGGCCTCCTTTTGTAATTTAGTAGCCGTACACTTAGGATTTTTGCTTTCCGGATTAATAGGGACTGTTTAAGGCAGCATTAGATAGTATGAGAATGTCTCAAGAGCTATGCTAATGTCAACTATGAAAACAAAGTAAGCAACGATGAAGTATGATCACTTTTTATTTCACAGATAGTGTCTGATAGTGGTAACAATAACTTTCAAGTTTTTTTAAAAAACTGTAATAATTTAATGCAAATTGTTGAGCTTCCTGATTGAACTATGGTTAGCCTTAATACTTTGGGACTAAATGACATTTTGTAATACAGGAAATACTAGCCTACTGAAGTCATACAACAAGGGTATTTCCCACCAGGTAGATGGCCAATCAATGCCTGCACTAAACACAAATACATTGTTCTCAAAACTCAGAAACCAAAATGGAACACATTCCTACCCCCACTGGCAAGGTCTAAGTCTGATGATGTTTGTACCATTGTTTCATTGTTCCCTTAGCTATTCTGTGGTTGTAAACATGCCTTCACTCCTAAGCCAGATTGCTCTAATAGGGCCAAACACATTCATTATACCCAGAATGTCAGTTCCTTGGAATGTAGTTTTTACTCCTGAATCATGACAGTAGTTGGCATCACATTACCAGGGTGGTACAACTGCCAGGCATTTACTTTTCTACTTTTTATTTCTAATTAGCCCTCTAATGGTAGCGATTCACCTAAAGTGACAGCTCAGAAACCTTTAATGTCTCTGGCATTCCTTTGCTTCTGCACTGGACAAATTATCTGGAAATGCAACAGAATTACAAAACAAATAAAGTCTGGCAACTGGAATGTTTCTAAGGGACATTCCCATTAATATAAAGTCAAGTCATGTGCAAGTAGTGTTACTGATTCAGAATGCCACTCATCAACAGCTGGCCTGAATCTCAACTGTGGCTGGGAGGTTGGGCGGGATTCTTCAATTGCATCTTGCTTCTAATGTGGGGTTAGTGATGCCTTTTAATGATAAAATGCCCTCATTTCCTGCCCCTGGAATTTCCTGAATGAAGTTAAATTGAATAAAATTCTGGACTCTTCATTACACGATGTATGCCTTGTTAGAAGTAGCTGTATGCAAAAAGGATAAAAAGGTAATTTGAACAAATATTAGGAAGACAAAGAAAACCAGAAGCTGCTGTAATCCCTCCACATTACTGAGGTCAGCTGCCAGACCTCTGGAGACTCAGGCTTATCAAAAATTAATAATGAAAGGCAGGCCTCTGGTTGGTGTCTTTTTCATACTCTTACTTCTACATAATCCCCAAGGGGGCCAAATTCCTGTGCTGTGCAATTCCACCGATCACAATCAGATTTGTCTTAAATTCCTCCCACAGGCAGTAAATGGAAACAATGAATTTTTGAGAAGCCTTTTCCATGAATGTGCTCCTTTCTCCGTGCCCTCTGCAGGAGTGTCACAGTCTAAGGGTGTTTAAGAAAGTAAGGGTTTGAGAAACCAAAACATTGGAAAGTTGAATATATTGATACAAATATTAGTCTTCATATTCCATGAGACTAAACAGGATCTTGACAACAAAGCACGAATCATCTCACCAGCTACTCATGAAATCAGCCTGAGCCCAGGGAGGACTTGATACCTCTCCCCAAGCAAGCACTGAGGAGCAAAAGAGAATGCCCCTCAAGCACTGTGAAACTCATCAGCTCTAAGCACAGTCCCCACAGACCACACCTTCGAAGGCAATTATCATCGAGGTAGTGGTGAATAGATCTCAGCCGTTACCCTTTTTTAAGACTAGAGTTTAATTTAATGAGACTGTCTGGAAGTGCTACACTTTCATTTTGCAAACTGCACTCCCTGTCTAGTTCAATAGTGGCTTTTGTATTTACTTAGTACAGAATGCCCATTAAATTATAAATACAACATATACTAGAAAACTATGACTTCCATTCATTTTGTGCACAAGAAAAATGTTGTGATCCCATATGTGGGTTGGGCTGAGGAACTGTGATACTTTCACACTAAAAATAGAATGTAGATTGTAGCACAGAGACTGAAGGAGGTCTCCTGAATTCATTTTGGCATCTTTGATAATTTGAAGATCTTTGTGTTGTTTCTTCACAGCTCAGTCCCCACCTACATACTTTAAACTCTCATTGTATGAATGCATTTTGGGTCTTGAGACTTACCAGCATTTATATTTTATGACACTTTTGTAGTTACCAGAAGAAATACATGATGATGTCTTTTAGCTACACAGTTTCACATACTTGAGACTATCACCAAGCCTTTGGGATGAATAGGCTATTCTCTTTTCATTCATTAACTGTAGAGCTTTTACTTAAAATGCTTTTGGAATCTTGATGTTCCCTCTAGTAGACTATGAGCATCTTTCTGAAGGCCAGATTCATAATCTTGTAGCTTCATCACCAAATGCAGTGACTGGCATGAATGAAATGCCAACAGTGTACCTGTGCTCTGAAAGATAATATATACATGGTGTATCGAAACTGTCTTTTATATTGTTATTAGCATCATGTATAAATCTCTTAAAACAAAGCCAAAGAGCCAAGTTATCAAGGTACACAGTCCAGAAAAGCATATTTATGAATATTTCTAATTGTAGAGTACAATTACACCTATTTTTTTTCTGTGGATGTGTTATTGAACTTTTATAGAGATAGTATTGTCTGTTTTTTGTTTTACCCATGAAGAATAATGTGCTTAGAATCACAATTTTCTAATATCCAAGCTACAATTTTGATAATTTCCAATTCTGAGAAGAGTGCCAACTGGGACTAAGTCCTACCACTTTAAGAGTGTCTGGATGCATTTAAAACTGTTATTTGAGAAGTTGGCTGCCTTAGCATCAATAGCTCACAGTGTTTATTAGAAATAGTTAAAGAGGTACATTTTATTTGAAATCTCTTTTGCCTAGTAATACGGTACATGGTAGCAACTGTCTCAAACCAAACGAGCACTAATGTGGCCTATATGTATTTTTGAAAGAAAGGCAGCTTTCTCTTAACGAGCCCCTGTGACAACTCTTAGGGAATGCTCTGACACAGCAAAATGTGGTTTTAAAAAAATGTATTAGCATGCTCTGTTTTCCTTATGATGAAAAAATACAAACAAGTAAAAGCAGTTTGCAAAAAGTAAATATATACTTGTATTCATGACAAATAAGTACAAACTAATAATTCCAGTCAAAAATTTTAGTCATTCTTTTTTTTTCTGGCCCAATTATGGTATACAAATAAATATTCCATATATCTTTTCCAGGTTTCCGTAATTTGTTTTCTTCTGGAACATTTTCCCATACCTAGGACTTATCTTTAACACAGTAATACAACATGAGTGTCATTCCTCTTGAGGGTCCCAACAGTAAACACAGCTTCACTAACAGGAGAGTAATTGTTCTTACAAAACACCTATGAGAACTATGCATGGAACCTGTATAAGATGTAAAGTTACCTGCATCCCACAACAAGAAGTCCATGATACCTAGAAACAAGATTCTCAAAGCAATGTTCAGGTAATGCCTGTAGCCCCTCAGGCTGGTAAACTAAATGTTAAGCTAATGGTTTTACCCACCTTGATTCCACTTCACTGTACTGTGTGTCTGATTAGTTATGGTCACAAATCAAGGAACAAACAACAGCGTAGGACAGTCCCCAAAGCAATCAAAATTAAGGAAATCCTTTCATCAGGTTAAGAAGACCTGTCAGTGATAACATGCAGTTTCCGAGAGACCATACAAAATTTTTTCTTGATATTAATAAGAAAATTATGCATCAGTGAAAATGCAGGCTTAGAAATATGGTACTGAGAGTTTCAATTTATGGTATCTTCATTGATGAGAGAAAGTGGAACTCTTATTACGAAAGAGAGCTGACCTCTCCGGCATTGCTGATGGCTCCCTAACCAAGCTCAGTGTTCAATGATGCTGTACAAATAAGAAGCAGTGGGGGAAATACGAAATATCTGTAATAAATGCCATCCTGTAAAGTAGTTGATGGATGGAAGAGAGTCTAATGCATTTTAAATAAATGCATATCATACTATCACATATAGTGAGTCTTACAAAATTATTACTTAGATGCACAGTCCTTGCAGTGGTTGACATGGCAACTGTGAAGGAAGTCAGGTTCAAAAGCTACTTCTATTGTAGCCGTCAGCTGATGGAGCTGCTGTTAGTCATATTGTAGGTCCCTTCGCCTTTGGTACGTTCAGTGCAAAATATTTCGGGGAATTTTTTTTAACCTTTATAAAAATAAAAGGCCCTTTAGTTCCCTTGAGCGTGCTAAAAAGGGTAATACTAGCAAGATGCCCGAGTAAGCATGGAACATGAAGATGGAGAGGTGGTACATACAATATGGTAGGTAGGTAGGTCCTTATATACATCTTAAAGAACAGAAATATGATGAACCTATAAAAAATAAACAGAATTCACTGTGTACATTTTCCTGATATGCTGTGATTAATTGCTAGATATTTTTAAATTGTTTTCATGCATTATAAAGCATAAAATCTGTCATTAGTAATTCATTGAATAAGTTGTCTTCAGCCATAATTACACACATACCACTTGCATTGCATTGTTACAGACCACCTTATCGCAAATCTTTAAAGTTATCACACACTGACTTAGTTTCACTTTTCACACTTGTCCTGTGAAGGTTGAAACCTATAGTGCACACCATGCAGGCACTCATAAGCAAGAAATAAATATTCTGCTATAACTTAGGGCTTAAACAAATGTACTTTCAGGAAATATATATATATATATTTTAATGATTTTCTTTCACTTGCGCTAATTTAGAGATTGGGTCAGTGCTGCCAGTTTGGCTTGAAGTGTATTTACGGGAGAGTTTCAAGATTCTTCTGAGTCCCTAAATGTCACCACAGGGTTGGTCATGTGCAGATTCGTCTTTTATCTTGGAATATGGGAACAAATAGGAAAGGTTTGGCAGTCAAGAACTGTTGATTCAAAGACTGTTGGGTTGTTCCATGGGCACCAAGCTCACCCCAATCCTTCCAAAAGAACTCACAGCCAATCCCCATACACAGGAGCATATGTTCCCAGAGAGCATCACTCAGGTTGTTGTAATGGAAGCTGAGGCTTGAGACTATTAATGCTGTGTCACTCTCCGGGAGGCCAGCTTCTGGAACTACCTGTCCAGGAAGAGCTGAGCATCATGCTTCCAGGTCACTCAAGTCCAAAGGTACTGGTCTCTTCAACTGCTGTCAAGAGTTTTTCATAAAGCATGGAAAAGGAAGGGTATGGAGGAAGATCCAGGCGGTTAAAACAAGTGTGGGCTCTGCAAACAGAAGAAGCATGACATAATTTAGCAGAGGGGCTGAGTAAACCAAGTAAATGCTCCTGTGCATCTGCACGAGTGCATAAGTGAATGTGTGTATGTGTGTGTGTGTGTGCGCGCACGTGCCCGCCCACTCGCATGTGCACGTGCGCACATTCGTGCATGTACTAAGAGCGCTTCTCTTTCATATTCAAATTTATTTGTTATCATTTTCACAGTTACTTGAGGAAAAGTGAAGATATTTCAACTTAGTAACCCCAGTCCCCAGTTAATTGTGATTGGTAAATAAAGATGCCAACAGCCAACAGCTGGGCAAAAAAGACATAGGTAGGATTGAGGTTTTGAGGGCTTGGGTCAGAGAGGACCATGAGGAGGGTAGGAGGGAGGAAGAAGCTTTCATGTAACAACATACAGGAGGGAGAAGGAGAGCAGCTATGGGCTAGGGCCAAGAGAACTTGGCCCAGAGGACTAGGTTAAGAGCAGCCCAGATGGAACATAGTAAATAGTAAGTGGTGACTTGGGTTATCAAAAGGAAAGCAGATTCTAACAGCACAGAGGGTAGGCAACTGCCCAGCTTGTGCTGCCTAAGGTATATTAAAAACATAAAGGCTGTGTGTGTCCCTCATCCAGGAACATAAATGGTCTAAGGCAGGGAAGAAGCCCTGGGCCAGGATTTCAATATTTCTTACTACGCAGAGTTGAAATTTTCTTTGGAAAGTAAGACCCCTAAAATATTTTCTTTATGTGCCACCCTTTAGAAGATATATTTCATACATAGTATTTCTTGCTGAGTTGTATGAGAATGAAAAAGCCAAGTTCAGTCTTTTTTCTTCCTTTCTATTCAAAGACAAGAATAAAGACTTTCCAAAGAGATTCACTTTGATTCCCTTCCAGCACTGTCTGTTGCCTGGATGTCCCTTGGATAATGTGTGGCTCAGTGGTTTTTCATTTTCTTGGGCAGAGATGAGCAGCAACTGTAGCTGAAGACCAGACTGTGGCTTAGAGTTTGGGAAAGTCCTTGGCTAGACTTGTCTATGGACGTCTGCAGATACTGTGACTGCTTTGAATTCCATGCTTTCTTTAGTCTGCTTTCTCCATGTTCATAATGTGGGAAAAAAATGTCCATTTAATCACAGTTATATGCAGTACTCTTTTTTTTTTTTTAAGAAATACCTGTTCTTTTGCCAAGTTTGGGGGAGGGGCAGTGTTTTCCTGTTATTTGCACCTGAATCACAATAAAGAAATAGTCTCTGAATAGTACATCTTATCAGGGGGCAGATCTGCACTTTTGACACAGGATAGGAAGCACCCTATCCTGAATTCACAGCAGCTCGTGTGCTAGAGCTAAGTAGTTTACACTCAATTTAAAAAAAAAAAAAGTGAGCCTGAAAGTAATGTGTAATTTGAGGAGCCATGAGTAGGATATTTGTAAAAAGTAATATGCAAATTTTTATTGTTACCAATTGTTTCTTACTTATGAGGTAAATATAACTACTGTTCCTATAAGTAATACAGAACAGGGGGAAGACGAAAACTTTGGTGTTGGGGAGATTTGGAGTTGAACCCCACTTTTACCAACCACACCAGCTGTGGGATTTGGAGTGTCTTAATAGAATTCTGAGACCCAAATTTCTTACCTGTGAAAAAGAGTAAATATAATAAGGTAGTTTATCTCAGACAGATGTGAGGATTCACTGAAACAGCAGAAACGTGTTTTCACAGAATGGCTGGCACATAGCGTTTAACTAAATAATAATAGGTCATTGTTAGGTACATCTCCTCCTCATCACGAGGACTCTATCCTGATTGCCTTCAGTAAATTGCCCAAAGCTAACCATGACCATGGGGACGGGGCATAATAAAGAGATCATAAAGCAGGTATGTGCTCACATGACTTCTTAGAAACAGAATACGAGGGGTTCTGTTAACACTGAAGAATCTCCGCTCAGGTTTTCCAGTCCTGTAACCTCAAACTGAGACACACTGGTGGGAATCACCTCACCGATCTTTGAAAGCAAACTGTAAAAACTAAACCAAAACAAAAAAACACCAAAACCCAAAAATACAAACATCCTAGAATTTCATACCATAATTCTTCTGATAGCTTCTTATGATGGAGTCCAGATTGGGAACTCAAGGCAAAAACAGTTTTACTAACATACTACTGAGTTCTATAGATGGCTTAAAATCTATCTGGTCTTAAATTCTAAAAAATAAAAAACAAAAAAAACCCTCTGAAAATACAAAATAAATGGTTTCATTTTTGTTCCAGGAGAAGGTGGAGATAAATATAAAAGTGAAATATGTATGCTTTGAGCAGAATAACATGTCAGGCTTCCTGTGATAGGCAGGGACAATTCCTTATCCCATTTGACTGAAATATGATACTTTAATTTTTTAAAAAATTTTCATTGTTTTGTCTACTTACTCTCAGCTTTCACTGACTTTTCATGACTTTACCTTCTTTACCTGCCTTTTCTTTTTAAGGCTTTTATTGTGGTAGAATTTACTCTTGTAGCTATTGTCAAATGTCCAGGTTTGTGGCTTTAAATGCACAGTTACTCTTGTCCATCAACTTGTAAGGATCTAGAATTGCCTGGGAGACAAACCTCAGACGTTCTTCAGGGGTTACATGGATTAGATCAGCTTCTGTGCATGTCTATGAGAGGATATCTAGATTGGATTAATTGACGTAGAACAGCCCATACTAACTAGGGGAGGAGCCATTCTCAGGTCCTGGGCCTTGGACTGAGCAAAGAGGAGAAAATGAGCTGGCACTAGTATTCATTGTTGTACCCCCTGACTGTGGGCACAGTATGATCAAGCACCTTACACTCTTGTGACCATGACAGAGATGCCCCTTGAACTGTGAGCTAAGTTCAGTTCTCCTTCCCTTAAACTTCTTTGTCAGGGCATTTTAGAACAGCAGCAAGAACAGGAACTAAAACACATGGATGGACAAGCAAACAGCATTATCATCTAATGACAGAATATTTACATATGGCAACTGAAACTGTCTCCATCAAACAGGAAATAGATTTTGTTTGTCTTCCCCCTGTATCCCTGGAACTCGCTGTTCTGTCTATGATTTTTACTACTTTTGTGTACTTTGACTAAATGGAATCTTAAGATATTTTTGCATTGTGTCTCGATTATTTCAGTTTACATAATATTTATAAGGTTCACATTGTAACCATGGCTCAGAATTCCCTTCATTCTTAAAGCTGAATATTAATTCCACTGTGCATATATAACATGATTCCTTGGTTTCAGATGACTTTAGCTTGTGTCAAGTTGGCATAAAACTAGTCAGCATTCTTATAGAATAGCCATCCTAATGGGTATGAAATTCATTTGCAGCCGGGCAGTGGTGGTGCATGCCTTTAATCCAAGCACTTGGGAGGCAGAGGCAGGCGGATTTCTGAGTTCGAGGCCAGCCTGGTCTACAGAGTGAGTTCCAGGACAGCCAGGGCTACACAGAGAAACCCTGTCTCGAAAAACAAACAACAAAGAAATTCATTTGCTTTCTGAAGCACTGGGGTTCATATTGATTTGTCTCAATGTTACATAATAACTCTGGGTTCTCTGGCTGGATTTGAATGAGCAAGCTGCCATGCATCCCACAGTCTCAAGGAATGAATGTCACAATAACCTAAAGGAGCTCAGAAATACACCCTTCCCTGGCTGAAGCTGCGATGAAAAATAACCTCTAATATCAGGAGATAGCTGATATTAGACTAAATAGACAGTTTCACTAGGCCATGCCTGCACCCTTGCACCAAGAACACGGGGAGACAAGCAGTGGCCATTGTTTTAAATCACTACGTTTGCATGCTTTGTTTTGTGGCAACTAGAAAATAGTAACAAGTGTTAAGGTCATCAAACGTACAAGGAAAGGTATAGAATGTGATGACGGTTTAATATGATACAATCACAAAGCAAGGCTCAATGCTGAAGCAAGGCAGAACAGGAATGTCTCTTTCAGTTCCTGTAGTATCTTTACTATTGTATCTTATCTAGGAATTTCCCCCAAGACTGGGCACTACAGTTCTCAACACAACTGGAAGGACTTGCTTCTCAAGTTACATCTGGTTGCACAGCACATAGTTATCATAAGCCAGCTTCTGAATGAACAGATCTGGAGAATGTTACATGAGGCTAGAGACAGACTAGATTCTAGAGGGGAAAGACTAAATGGTTTTCCTAAGCTCAAAGACAAGTAAGTGGCTCCCCCAAAACAGTATTTCAACCCTGGATCTCCTCAAGGAAGCCCAACTGTTAGGACCTGCCACTCATGCCTGGGAGCTGGGAGCCCTGGCACTCTACACGCAGTTTGCACTATAGTCACATCCGAGGAAAGGATTGAAGGGGAAAAAAACCTTAAGTGAATTTTTAAGGAACTATTCAGTGGCAGTATGCAGTAGCTCTGGGGACGAAGGTCAAGTTTAGGTCAATCCAGAAGAAACTTGGGAGATACCTTGGGGATTTTTAAGTGACCAAACTGTCACTGAATCTCAGGCTTACTGGACAACAGAGATACACAGTGGGGACATTTTGGAGTACTTCAGAATCACCCAAGTAGTTATTCACAACAGAGAGTTTGGGTTTTGTCCCTTGAGATTCTAACTCAGATGTTTAGTGTGTGTGTGGGAGGGGGTGTCCTGGCGATCTGCATTTTAAGATTCACTCCAAATGAGTCAGATGTAGGTGGTCTCCACTATAGAGAGACAACAAGCCAATTAGAAATACAATATCCACACTGACACTCTGTGTGCTTTGCAAATTTTTCCAAACTGCATACAAACAAGCCAGCACTGCTAATAAGGAAATTGAGGAAGTGTGGTTAAATACATTCCCCAGTATTTACCATCAGCTTGTTGTGTGATCCAAGTAGGAGAGAGAGAGAGAGAGAGAGAGAGAGAGAGAGAGAGAGAGAGAGAGAACAAGCAGCAACAAGCAAACAAAACAAAAATCTCTTGAGGCTTTTCATACTCCACCCCCATCCGTTCTGTGCCCTACAAAAGTGAGCAGAAAATACCAGGAGGACCTCTGGACTGTGTTGATATTGGCAGCAAAAGTGCACCCAGCTTTTCAGTCTCAGTAAGAGAATGTTTCTTCAAATCTTCCAAAGCCAACCACCCTGAAGCCATAATGAGTTTACCTCACTTCAGTCTATGCGGCCAAAACCACTCAAAGAAAGCAAGTCTGAACCCATCCTTGGGAAACCATGCTGGCACCAATACCAAGATTTTCAAGACCTCCGGATCTATGGTCTGACTTAATGGCTTTCAGGATTTTTCTGGTATTAAATAGGAGGCCATAGGCTTGCCTTCTTTTGGATTCTGTATGGTTAGTCAGTTATCTAACCCAGTAAGCATCACAGCTATGTTTTACAAGCTACTTAAGTTGATTAACAGCTCCCTGTCTGGGGTGAATGTACTTACTCATTCTCTTATTCTACACCCAAAAGTATTTTATTTTGTACAAGCACTCAAAATGCTAGACAAAGAAGAAATCAAAATCAAGATTTTAAAATAGAGCAACAGAGACAAGAGACAAGAAAAGAGAACCACGAACCCTGTCTGAAGTAACAGATGTAATACAAAAGTAAATGTGTTATCATCAAATAAATCCTTTGCTGAATTAGAATGTGCCAACACGCTCTTCTTTGATTTGCAATGATGTCTCACCCTTCACATCTCAGTTTTCTTATCCCTATTTACACTTTTTCATCAAGAAATTTGTCAGTCAAAAGTAATACTTAAACACCCTAGAGGTGGGGCAGCAATGGTACACACCTTTAATTCCAGCACTTGGGAGGCAGAGGCAGGTGGAGCTCTATGAGTTCCAGGACAGACAAAAAAACAAAAAACAAAAAGCAAAACAAACAAATAAAACAGACAAAACTGAAAACAACAGCAACCAAAACGCCCTGGAGAGTTATGCATGGATCCTGAGACATATCATTTCTGAATGTCAAATTTTCTTTGGCAATGTGTGTGTTCACAAACTGACTTATCAAGTCCAAATTTTACTTAGTTGCAGGTATCTGGAGAAGACGCCTGCTCACAGACCTGTGGGCTGTTGTGCCTGGAGGAGATAGCTCTTGTCTCCTCGGGTGTATCCCTAGGGGGTCTGCACTCACATCTCCATCCTGTCTCGGCTTTTCAAGTTCCCAATTCAGAAGACCAATGGGTGCCTGGGAAGAATCTAATCCATTCACTTCTAAAATCTTACTAACAGAAAAATACCTATATTATTTCCCACCTTAAAGGTCCCACGTCATGAAAGTTTGCCATACAAAGTGTCTTTGGTGATCAAAATTTAAATCTTCCACTCTTAGTATTCTGTCTAAACTCCACCTCCACAGTTATCTGGCAACACCCCGGTATGCTCCTCCCCACAGTTACCTGGCAACAGCCAGTTAGGCGTGCCCACTATAAAAGGGGCTGCTTGCCCCCTCCTCTCTCTCTTGTTCTCTTGCTCTCTGTTCTCTTGCCTGTAGGTTCTGTCTGTCCCCTCACCCCTCCCTCCTTCCCTTTCCCCTCTCTCCACGTGGTCATGGCTGGCCTCTACTTCTCTGTTCTCTCTCTCTCTCTCTCTCTCTCTCTCTCTCTCTCTCTCTCCCTCTCTCTCCCTGCCATCTTCTCTTGTTTCTCTTCCCACCTTTGCCCTCTGCCCTGAATAAACCCCCTCCCCTTTGGAGAAAGCATTGCATCACCAGGAAACCAGAGAAATGCAAACCGTTTGGTCTGGTGTGGTCTGTTCTGAGCTGCACGCCAAAAATCTAACATCCACTTATATGACACTTTCTTATTCATTCACTTGCCAAACCAGTGCTCACTGAATAGATACTGCATGCCAAGCACTGAGCTCTTCAGACAGATGAGGAAGAAAGGTCTGGTCTGTCCTGAAAGAATTCACATGCACAGCAAATAAAGCCTAAGGGTCAGGCAGCCTGTGGTCTGAACTGGGGAATTTGCCCTGGGCAAGTGGTTCTAATAAGTCCCCACATGCCTTTGGATGTTTGATAAAACATTAGTCCTAGATCTGAGCTATACTTTTTCCTGAGGACTGAGACACCTTTGTCTAATTAATCCAAAAGATTCCTGTGGGTTATATGTGGTTCAGGAAACAATGATAATACAATGAGTTACAAGTCTGTTCAGTTACAAGTTGGGGAAGGCTTTGTAGAGGATGCTGTCCATGCCAAGATTAGAAGGATTTGTAGGTGTGCAGGGCTTTTCCGGATCAATAAGAAGTATGTTTCCCAACAGATAGTCTGGAATCCTAGGAGAGAAAGCATTGCATCACCAGGAAACCAGAGAAATGCAAGTGACAAGGGCTGAGGCTTGACAAGGCCAGAAAGGGAGGATAGCCAAAGGAAGGCTGGGTGTCCATGCAAAAGTCCTTTCCATTTGAGGATGAAAGGGAACAGTGGTTGTATGTCCAGGGAGACAGCAGAGGTACCATTAGACAAGGCAGCAAATAGAGGATCAAGATGAAGGACAGAAGATGAAATAAGACCCAGAGTGACGGGTTCAGTGGAGGGACCCAGTGTCGGTTTTCTTAGCCTGGAAAGCATTATTAGCAAAAATAAAGGTAAAACTTGCCATAATTTAATGTTTTTAATTCTTTAAAAATGTTAATAATTTCTCTAGTATCCTTATTAATTACTTTCTCAAAATAGGAAATTTAGACTATGAACACTTGTTGACACCAGGACACAAATATCTATGTGACCAACCTATGGTAGCATACAGCAACTTCTGATCACCAACCAGGTTATCAATAAATATGAACCAAGTGGAACAAAATCTAGGCTGCTTATTACTCCAACTACTTGTTTTCATAGTATTTGATGGAAAAACCCTGGTTGTTTGTTCATGTGAAGACTGCCACTTTTCTCCTTATGTTTTAAGGCCACTTGCACAGAGATCTATTTGTGTGTCACATAAGTACTTGTTCGAAGTAAGAGTAGGGAATTACATGTCACTTAAGTCTTCTCATGTGGTCACCTTAGTGAAGATGCCTGGTCTATGAGTACAGTGGAGAATGCTACAGTGGAGGAATTCCTGCCCTGCAGATGACGAGTAAAAATGCCCCAAACTATGCATTCCAAGCAAGTTCCTTCTTCACCTACATTACTGACTGCTGTGTTAGTCTTTACTTAACCTGTGCATTAATGTGTATTGCCTCATTTAGGCTTTAAGGCTTTGTAATGTGAACGCTGATATCAGTCCTCAGCTTTTGAGATGAATATAGAAAGTCAAGTTTAAAAACATTCTACTTTATAACCCCTGTGTGAATGAATTACGATTTGAGGAAAAAATAAATTATTAAAAAAAACCCATTCTACACACAGTATGCCTTGGGTGTCAGGTGTTCAGCTCACTGCTAAGGTCAAAGCCATATTAAATTCAAACAAGGTCCTTGTTCTCGAGAAATTATATTATGGTGATGGGGCTGGGGGTCAAAAATAAGTATGAGAACTAAACTTGCTGAGTGAATTAGGGAAGTCCTCTGATAGAAATAAGATGTCCAGAATGGTTGATAGGAATCCTGAGTGAAGAAGTCAGGTGGGCTCACATCTCAGCTGAATTCTCAGGGATGTGGGCCAGCAGAAAGTAGACCTGGGCAGCAGGTCCCACAGTCTTCAACTAGAACTGGATCATTATATTTGAAGAGTAGCCAAGAGGCAGTGTGGGCTGAAGTCTGAGTTAGACTCCTGACTCAGTCTCCCACATTTGAGTGCTTGGGAAGGAGACTGAATTTCATTTCAGCAACTGAAGGATGCAAGTGGGGCAGAGAGATGACCTTCACACATAGGCTGGATAGATGTGGGGGTGGAGCAGAGCAGGAGGAGTCTGGCTGGCTGCCTGCTGCAGTGATCCAGGTGAGAGGTGAGTGTGTCATGGAGTAGGCTGGTGATAAGAGATGAACCTAGTTTGTGTTCTTAAAGCCAAAGGAAAGGAATAGCTTACTTTTTAACAGTTGTGTTGTCTGTTGCCCACCAATATAAACTTACAGAATTATTTATGAAACAGCTCTCAAAGCCTGTTAGTAAGTTTGACTTGGATTATGTCATCTTCTACTGCAGGTAGCAAGAGAACCTCTTCATTAAAATTTTTGCCAATTTTGTCATTCTTTTGCTTTTTACCTGAGTGAATTTTTAGATACTCACCACCACCACCACAATTTTAAGAAGCTGGTCTTGGACATTCAGCCTTCTTGTCTCTGCTTTCTGGCCTGGCTTCACAATCTACTTTTATAGTAAATTACCTACCGTCCAAAGCAAAGACAAATCCAAAAGATCTATCACATTTCCATATGTTAATAACACTACAAGTTGATTCAATGCAAGAATAAGGTAAAAATCTTTAAGTATTTCTGTTATACAAAATTGATTGGGTGGGCAGGGGGTGTTGAGGAGGGACATTATATTAGAGGTTAAACTGAGAATCTATGACAAGTCCCTCTCACATTAACAGCCTTCTCAGACACCAGTAGCTGGACTCGTCAAGACAGATTCACAAAAGTGACACCAATGGGTGTTTCCACAGCTCACTCTTGTTCCTTTTTTTTTTTTTTAATTGAGCAAAGAGCCATTTTATTTCAGGACTCCCTTATTGCTTTTCTATTTACTAGCTGAAAGTTGGCCTGGATGGTAAACAATGCTCTTACTGGAGGAAGAAACACTGCATTATTGATGAGACTGCAGAGCAATAAAAGACATGGAAAGAGGTTCATAATTAATGGTGTGAAACACAAAAATCAGCTTGCAGACAGGTTGTGCAGGGCAGTTCAAATCTGTACACATGTGTGCGCACATGCAAGCAACTTAAGGATGAGTGCAAGCGGACACTCCACACTGTTAACAGAACTTACCTCACCGTTGGACTTTTGACTGATGTATGTGCATGCATATATATATACTTTATACACATTTAATGTATTTTAAATTTTAAGTAGTTTCCTTGGCATGTTTGCAAAATGTTTTTGTTTTATAACACAAATAAAAAGTAGATTTTACAGTGAGAAAAAGATTCTCATTAAAGAGAAGAGAAGAGAAGAGAAGAGAAGAGAAGAGAAGAGAAGAGAAGAGAAGAGGAGAGAGAGAGAGAGAGAGAGAGAGAGAGAGAGAGAGAGAGAGAGAGAGAGAGAGAAACTATTATATGTTTCTAGGTCTACTCCATTGGGTATGGCAGTTGAGTGTGCCTTTGACGACAGCATTTTGAGAGTGAGGCTAAGGCAAGGATAACAAATTCAAGGTCAACCTGGGCTGAAAAATCACAAAATCCGAAGTCCCTTTCTGTGGTATAAAATCTATTTCAAAGTGAATTCTTACATTTACTTTCCCAGCTTCTGAGCTAACATTCTTTTCAATCTCCTGACACAACTTAAATTCCTAAATTAACATTTTCTCTTTGGTCAAAACCCCACTCTTCCCCAGTGGCTGCAGTCCCTGCTACTCTCTAACTCCCCGTTTTCAATTCACTGGCAGATACCTCAAATGAACTTAGAGGCTGTGTGTCCAGATAGGAGAGAGCAGTGCTCTGTACTTCGCAGACTGGCATGTGAACGGTCTTTTTTTTTTTTGGACTGTTTGAGAGGAAATGCCATAAAGTGAGTTTACTCTTTACTCATAAAACCCATCAGAGCTCCAGGGGGTAGGAAGTCTTCTACAGAAATGCAAATTCTGAGCTAGCACAACCAGCAGCCACAAAGCAGAGGAAGTGCAGTAATCTGTTCAGGCTGCTAGTATCCATGGAAACACCATTGAGTAAGTTTCAAGTCTCTATCAGCTAAATCACTGGTTACTTTATTACTATAGAAGAAGAGGGAAAAGTCATGGATACAACTTGTTCTGGCTTCAGGACTACCATCTGTACTTTAATGCATTTCTTGGGTAACATTTGATCAGAGCTACCCAGGGCTACCACAGAATGAGAATAAGGAAATCAAAAAGCACAAGTCACGCTTGCTTGAAAGGTTGAAAGACTGAATTATCTGTCCAAGACCAAGAGCCTCTCTGTCATCACTCTGGCTTGTAATGACAGCTGTCATCCTTCACACCCTTCCAACTCTGCAGGTTATAGCATCTCACAGGAAGATGATGCTATACTTGTGAGAGGGGAGTTTCAAAAATTATATTTATTTTTAGTAAGGAGGACATTAGTTCTATGTAGTATATTTGTACAGTATCACAACTTAAATGATAGACACAGAATCACTAAGAGGGAAAACAATATAGTGGAGCTGACTGACTTGAGACCTACCAGCCCTCAAGCTCTGTGAAACCAGGAAACAGCGGAGTGGAATGTGTGTGTCTGTGTGTGTGTGTGTGTTTTGGGGGGGGGGTGACTTGAGTGTGTATGTATTGATCTTTGGAGTACTAGGCTCAGTAATATAAAATAATGTCTTTAGGTCTGAACCAACTTCACAGATGCCTTTACATTTAAGTGATAATCTCATAAAGGGCAGTGACAAGGTTATCAGTGAAGAAATTGCTTCTGATAAAACTGCCATGTCCAGAAGTGATTTTTCTTATGCTTTTGTCTAAAGAAGGTGTGTGTGTGTGTGTGTGTGTGTGTGTGTGTG
>NW_021604613.1:8112289-8122289 GCF_004785775.1 Grammomys surdaster
GAGGGAGAGGGAGAGGGAGAGGGAGGGAGAGAGACTTCATCTGAGTAGTACAGAAGCTACAGAGGTTAAGGATTAAAGGCTTAAATGGAAACAAGAAAGCATACACTCCCTAAGGACTTTCCAATACATTATGTCATTCAGGAGTTAGAAATACTCTCTGAGCTCAGCATTGTTATCTCTGTTCTATGGAGATGGATAATAACACCTTTATTTGTGCTGCATTATGATAAGGGCAGGAGCAGGCACCCGCACAGGAAGAGAGGAAGAATGACAATAGCTGTTACCCAACTGTGTGTCTGCAAAGAATCTGACAAACAGCTCCATCTACAATGAGTCAGCCTGAGAACTTTCTGGAACTACCAGGGGAAGTAGAGATGCCAGTGCAGACAACCCTCACGACTCTTCAGCACCTGTGTTGTGTTACCACTCACTCAACCAAACCTAATATACCATCGGCCAGCTGTCTATAGAAAAGGCAGCTGAACCCTAAAACTCACAAAACAGTGGTCCTGGAGATCCCAAAGTTTGATGGTGACAAAGTGGACCTGGAATCCAGGATTTCTAACTTCCAGACTCCTGCTTGCTTCAATATGACACTGCCTAATTGCAGATGAGGGTGATACACACTGCAGTGATAGCCAGCAGCAAACGCAGAGCCAGTGAAAAAGTGTCTTCGGTAATCTTCAGCAGAAGACAGAAGAGGATAGGGGTTGTAACCAACTATCTTTCTCTTCCCAATGAGGTTCTGGAAGATTCTGGTGCTTTAGCTGTGAGCAGCAGCTATACGTATCATTACTGCAGTCAATTCCATAAACTTTAGTGGCTTCACCAAAATAGATTCAATAGAAATGTGACACACAGTTAATCTGAATTTTCCTGCTTCTCCTCTGTTAAGTTTCTCAAGAGTAGAAAACCTTATTAAGCTAGTATAATCTGTTTTTAAGATACAAATATGCACTAAAGGAAAGAGAAAAATATCTCAGTACCCAAGCATAAGTAAAAATTAGTACATTAAATATCCTGGTAAGACAATTAAAGATCTTGTAGAATTACTATTTATAACCTGTGATGTGCATAGGTAGGTGGGGTGCTCAGGCAAGCCCCTGAGTTGCCTCCATTTAACTCCTTTCTTCACAAGCCCTACATGCCAGCTTTGTGTGCTTATTGTTAGTTCCACCAAAACATTTGATACTGTTGAGAGTCTGGTGCGGGGAGACTGAAATGGAATGACAACAGATACTAACCGCTAGAGAGGCTCACAACACATCCACAGGCCTGAACCCTATTCAACAGCTACCACGGGCTAGTCCTTTTCAACAGTTATCTAGCATCAGAGCTTGGTGCTGGCTCGGGTATGTCAACTCATCATAAGCTAGAGTCCTTTAAGAAGTCAACTGAGAAAATGCCCTAAACACATTATCTGTGGGCAAGCCTATAGTGCATTTTCTTGATTGATGATTGACATGGGAGTACCCAGATCACTGTAGTTGGAGCCACACCTGGATTGGTTGCTGAACAAGCGATGGAGAGCAAGGCCATAAGCAGCACCTTCCATGGCCTCTGCATTGTTTCTGACTTGAGCTCCTGCCACGGATTCCCTTGAGTGATAGGTTGTAAGATAAAATGAATCCTGTCTTCATTAACTTGCTTTGGTCACAGTGGTTTTGTTGGGTTTTTTTTCTTTTACTAATTTTCAGGGTTTTTCTTTTTTTTGAGATTATAATATAATTACTTCATTTCTCCCTTATCATCCCCCCACCCCAAACTCTCCATGTGCATTTCTTTGCTCTCTTTCAAATTTATGGCCTCTTTATCTTTGTTTTCTGTTTCTTTTGTTTTCTCTCTCTCTCTCTCTCTCTCTCTCTCTCTCTCTCTCTCTCTCTGTGTGTGTGTGTGTGTGTGTGTGTGTTGTGTGTGTGTTTCTAAAAACATGAGTACAACTTGCTCGGTCTATATAATGTTATTTGCATGTGTGCTTTCATGGCTGACCATTTGGTATTAGATGATCAATTGATATGCTCTTCCTCTGTGTGTGTGTGTGTGCGCGCACAGACACACACATGTGTGCTTGTGTGTTTCTAAAAACATGAGTACAACTTGCTCGGTCTATATAATGTTATTTGCATGTGTGCTTCCATGGCTGACCATTTGGTATTACATGACCAATTGATATGCTCTTCCTTGGGGAAGACAACATCTCAGTCTCAGCATTCCTTGAGAACTATTGCCTTCTAGAGTCAAGCCCCAAGTTTGATGACAGATGTTGCCTAACTAAAGCTAGTAAGTCTTCTGTCTTTGTTGTGCTTTGTACTCTAACATACAGATGCATGTATTTAACATATAACCAAACAAGATATTTTGTCTCTCCCCACTTTATTAAAGAAAGTGATTAGAGAGAATTTCATCTTTCAAGCTTTTCTCTTTTCTAGTCTTCACATAAAACAGTGATCGATCCATATACCCATATATTCATTCATATAAGTAAGAGTAATATAAAATAAATATTAAGCTGAGGTTTTCCTGCATGTCTTAAGAGTAAAGAATAGTACTTTCTTTTACCTGGGAAGAGCGGTGATTTTTCCCCATTTTTCCACGCAGAATCTTCTTGGACCATTACTCCCTCGGAGAGAAGCAAATCCTTCATAGGGAATGCTAGATGTGCCGGTAACAAACTATCGGCCACAGAAACAGAAGGGAAGGGTCAAGCCAGAGACCTCATTCACGAAGGCACATCATTACTGCTGTGCAGCACTCCCAAGGAAGAGAGACAAGTAGGGAAATTCAGAAGCCAATGGGTCATCAACATAGAACAGCTAAAGGGATTCTGATGATCACTCAGCCACACAATGAAGAGCAGTGAGTAATAAAGGGAAGCGGGTGTAAAGCATGCTGAGAGGCTGGCCTGCTCAGATATTAAACCAGGCATACTTCCCATGGCAGATGAACGAAATGAGTCTATTAATTAAACCAAACCTACTTACATCATCCCATTATCAATTTGATATAAATTTTAGGAATTTCGTGGACTGTAAAATCTGAGTTCTATATCCAAGTATACATGTAAGGCTCTGCCTTAGTATCCAAGAAGCTTCCTCATGTCTGCTGCGTTAGTAGAACCTTTCCAACATTGTTCTGGACATGTTTTACAAATGTAACAAAACACAGTGGCCTCTTCTCCAAAATGTCATTGCTCTACAAAGTTTGGAAAGCCAAATGAAGGAAGGGAACTATATCAACAAGCAGGGTCCTTTCTTACAGCATTGAACAGCATCTCTTTTTCTGCTAAGGATGCTGACTGCAGATGGCCATAGGCTGTCACTACAAGGACCCACCTGTCCTGAGGGCATATGTCAACCCAAGGTTTTTTAGACTAGTATTGGCACTTCCCCACAAGCCTCAAGAAATGCTTTGACTTGGTTGATGGTACAGTATTTGGATACACAGTCAAAAGGGTATGGAAATGTCATAGCCAGATAAACAAGGTTTGTATTTATGAAGAATATCTAGAAATTCCTAACAAGTATACACACTTCCAACAATATATTATAGTGTTAAAGACTGACGACCTAATGGCATCTTACCTGTAACAACCTCAGTCGCTGTTCATTGTTGAATCGCTCTACTGCAGCCCAGAACCACCGAATTACAATGTGATTGTCATGGTACCCTATGAACCAAGCATGAGAGCCCATGTTACTTTGAGTCTTCTATCTTAAACCACCCAGAAATATATGCCAAAAGACACAAATCAGACCATATACACAAATCAGCATCTTAGATTCTTTAAATGTTGTTTATAATTTAAGATTAAAGGACAGGACTGCAAATATGATCATACATGTATCAAAAGTTAAACAAGATGGCACAAATGAAAGCAACAGGTCTCTGTTTTCATTTAGCAGTGAGAAGAACAAATGAGTTACTTTAGGTCCATCACTTCTGAAAAATACAATTGTTATGGCTAGAAATGCTTACCTCTTTCAATCATTTCTATAAGAAATTATTTCTATAAGAAACAATCACTCAGTGGTTTCAAATACCACTATGCCAGATACTATACTAAGCTTTGGGGCAAAGAAAATTGAACCTCTCAGGATTTCCTGATGAAGGAGAGATGCATTAATCACACACTTTACATATGCAAAGAAAAACAATGAAAAAAATGTTAAAGGTGCCGATTTCATTTCCAAGTTCTTCCCTAAAAACTTTGTATACTATTCATAATTAATAATAAGACCAAATTACTAGGACTGGGGATATAGCTCAGTGGCAAAGCACTTTCCTAGCAAGTGCAAGGTCTTGGATTCAATCCTCAGTACTACAGAAAGAATTAAAATTAAAATAAATAAAACCAAATTATTTTCATAATATTTATTAATAAACAGGAAAGAGAATTTTAACTTTTTCAGCTAATAAATCCTAATGATCACAGTTTTACTTTTATTTCATACTTTCACAGAATTTAATGAAATGTCAAAAGAATTATCTCACAAATTTGGGTTAAATCTGTAGTATCAGGTTTTAAAATCTTTCAGTAAATGATAATTAAGTTCTAAGAGATAAGGCTGACATGAATTCATATGCAATTAATGATTCAAATCAATTGGTAGTCATATTTTACAAAAACTACTTTATTTAATTCTGTACTGTTCTCCTAAAATGAGCATGAGAAGGGATAACTTTAATCTGAATGTGCCTATATACTCCCATAGCTGTGAAATTTACCAAGAAATCTCACTTTAAGATTTCCCATTTCACCAGAGATACTCCCCTTGATGAGGGAAGAGTCTGCGTGAAGGATAAGCAGCATTAGGCTGGCTATAGCAACAGCGTCCAGGCTTGGGGAAAGACTTGGTTAGTGAGTGAAAGATCAATGCATGAGCTGCCTGAGGCACTACAGGTTGCTTACGAGTCAGCCCTCTTCTGCTTTGCCCTTACTGTTTGTGCGAAGCCTAATTTGAAAAAAGAATGACTATCTCATCATATCGTCCACAAACAGCTGCTGGATGAACAGATGGTACATGGCAGCACAACTGCTTTTTCACATGGTGCCAACTAGCTGTGCCAGGCAAACTTGGCAGCTAAGTGTCTTGTCCTTTGTCTAGTCTCTTCTAAGGATCTCATTTGATAAGATTTATCACTAAAATAGGCCCTTGATTCATTCACATATAGTGATTTAAAAAAATCTTAAGACTATGTCAGTCCAAAAATGACTAATTTGATTACTGCACTGCTATGAGAATCTCCTGGGAGTAAGATATTAGAAAATAATAGTTACCACAAAAGAGAAGTTAAGTAGGTTATCAGGAAAAATGCATTTTAATTAGTAAAAATAATTCAGCTAACAAAGCTTTCCGTAATAACCAACATCATATATGAATGAGTCCAGCCAGATAAAATGTACTGCAAAGTTTGACCTTAATTTAACACAGACTTTTCGAGAAAACCCCAACATTACAACTCATCCCAGAAAATGCATACTTTTTTTACTCAAAATTATTAGGCAAAACTTTTAATGCTGGGCTGTCCTTAGGTTTCACCTTTTAAAATATGGGACAATCCCAATCATGTTGCTCCAAATTACTAACTGAAACTGTGTACTGATCTACAGAAAACTACTTCCAAAGAATACCAACCCAAATTATTTTACAGCAGTTCTCAGCCAAACTTGATAGTGCAGTTTAGAAGGACCTTGCAGATGGACATGCTGAGTTTTAAGAACCTGCTCTTGTTTCCTGTTAGTGCTTTAACCATGAATTATAACTGATAGATGATTCAAGGAACTGCAGCAAACCTTTGCAGGCTAGGAAGCTCAAAGGATGTGACATCTGGAGGTTTAGAATGTAGATAGATAGGTGGGGTCTGACCAGTTGGATATTAAGCCTCCCATGCCTCACCAACAACGTCATCCGATACTTAATTGGTGTTCTTATGATCACATTTCTTCACCAGCAATTAGGAGTTATGACATCCTCAAATGGGGTGTAAACAGTCCTTCTCCTTTTGGCTAATGAAGTCACTAGGTACAGAAGGGACTGACCTTGCCCAAGGTCTCAAGGAAAACAGCAACAGACAGACCAGTAATTAATGCAAGTGCCTTTGTGTGCTCTATGCTCAGACCTATGCTTGAACTAGGCCCCCCGGAACTTAGATTTAGCCATTCATAAACCAAACCTTACCGCCTCTATACTCAGTGTTGTTTCTCCAGTCATTGAGATCTATCTCAGCTGTGCCAGCAATGACCAACTCCAGTTCTCGTGCATCAAAGACAGATACTAGCCTGGCATCTACTACCTATGGAATAGAAAAAGTACAGGCTGACTTAGAAACCTAGAGAAACGTTAGCCAAAGGAAGACTTATTAAACAAAACAAAAACAAAACCAGGACATGGGGAATTTCAAGAGTACTATGGTTATATCCTCCACTGGTATGTGAGAACTTCTCATACTTTCTACATATGGAAGTTATGTTTCTAGTTGAAAGTTTGTAAGATTAGCCTCCGTAGAATTTTTGTTTTGGTTGATCACTATATCCCACTGAGCATACCAGGTCTCCTCTGGTCTCAGATGTTAAGCAAGGCGGAGCCTGATCAGTACTAGAATCAGAGGATTTTTGCTTCATATCTGACAACTGATTAATCTTGTTTGTTGTTTTGCTTTTGAAAAAGACCTAGTGATCTTATAGAGAATCTCATGGAATATATGTGATAAATTCTGGCCACCACACAATCACTGCACATATCAAGCATGAGATTTGATTTTGCATACAAGCATGAGTAAGAATTATAACTTCCATGTTATCAGTAGTCATTAAAGCATTAAAATGGTATACCTAAAATCAGCAAACCATTCACAGTGGTGATATAACATGCATGATAAGCTTTTCCGTGTGTACTTTGGGGATATAGAGGAATATAACTGTCTTTTTATATATTAAAAGAACAACAGTAAACATAGCAAGAGAGAAGAGAGAACTAGTCTATGCATGAAGCATGGTAGAATGGCCAGGCAGCCTGGCTGTGGGCTGTGGGACAGGAGATGTCTGCCAGTGCTGTTGACCTCATAGAAACCGCGAACTAAGCTCTCTGTCTGCTGCACCACGCCCCTCTCGATCCTCCACTTCACCATCCTCTCAATGTACTCCTTCTTGTTCTTCTCTGTGACTGGAATATTGGCTCCCCCTGGTTTCAACTCTCGTTCAGTTATCTGTGATCAAAGACAAAAGAACAGGTCAGAAAACAAGCTGGGATCAGGTATATGGCCCTTCTCCACCTTGGGTGTATCCCACAAGTTGGGTAAGCCTCTAAGGCAGTGCTTCTCCACCTTCCTAATGCTCTAACCCCTTAATACAGTTCCTAGTGTTGTGGTGACCCACAACTATTAAATTACTTTTGTTGTTCATAACTGTAATTTTGCTACTGCTATGAAGCACAATGTAAATATCTGTGTTTTCTGATGGTCTTAGGTAACTCCTGTAAAGGTGTTTTCTGATGGTCTTAGGTAACTCCTGTAAAGGTGTTTTCTGATGGTCTTAGGTAACTCCTGTAAAGGTGTTTTCTGACGGTCTTAGGTAACTCCTGTAAAGGTGTTTTCTGATGGTCTTAGGTAACTCCTGTAAAGGTCTTAGGTGACCCCACAAAGGGTCCCACAGGACAGATCTAAAGGTTAGAATCAACTACACCTACAGAGCCAGAAAGATGTACCTAAGGAATACAGAAAGACACCGCAGTAAATCTTAAATTGAGAGCTCATTTTTGAAAGCACATGAAATATAGGCAACCCATGCAAGTACCAATGCCTAGTAAGAACTAAGACAGGACTCCTGACAGAAATCTTGTAGTTTTCCCTTCTATCAAATTTAAAGGAAAATAAGTATATTCTCTGCTTTCAAGCATTCTCCAAAATATTATTCACATTCTCTCTGTTCCAAAACATCAATTACAGTTTTAAAATATAAACAGGTCTTAATTTTATATTAATTAAAATTAAATAATTTAATATTCAACCCAGAGATAACGTTCAAATGTATTCTATATAAGATACATTCTTATATCTCTGCATATCTCTAAGGATTCTCACATCTTGTATGAGAATTTGAGTTGGAAATAAATACAGCGTATAAATGCTTCTCATAATCTATAAATGAGGACTTCTTAATCTGTAGTTGGCATTACAATAATCTTTGTACTCAAGCTTACTACAATTTAGTTAAGTCACCCAATAAGACACAAATATTAAACATTTGATCTTAGTCATGGAATTAACTTTTCCCCAGCCAATAGCCTTCAGTTAGCATGTAACAGACCTGCCCAAAAACTTCTTCATTTACAGTGAATGTGAGGTCTAGGATGTCATGGATGTCATTGTCTTTCATCCACTGAAGGCTCTGGTGGAACTCCTCATCAAGGTATTCCAGATCACTCAGGTCACACAGGCTGAGATGACAAAGAGAAGCAAACACACAGGCCTTGTTATTAGCAAATCCCAGAATTATAAGGAAAGAGACTGAGGCTTCGTGGCAAAAGCAAGACCCATTCAATAGACTGTGTTAGTTGGGATGTTGGTGAGTTCAGCAATCACACTACTGAAATAACTCAGATACATGGCATATATTTTTTTAATCCGGGATATATAAAATGCCTTAGGAAGCACTTACCTGTCTTTTCTCTCAAAAATAGAACCAAAATGTACAAAGAATGGCTGTCATCTACATGGTCATCCACAACCACTGCTCATACTAGAACGGAAACAGGTTGACAACTTGGACCCATAATCTCTTTTGCTACATTATCCTATCAAAAATTATTGTTCTAATTTGAAATTTTTTATTAATTTCTCTACCATCCATTAACTGTTTTTTTAATTTGTCTTTTAAAAAAAAAGACTAGATACTATAAGAGATGTCCACACATTTCCCTTTTTCTCATGGTTCTTATTCTACCACTATAAAAATAGTAAACCAAAGAACTCTTTCATAACCACTAAGTTTCCTATACCTCACTCCACTATTGTTTCTTTTTTTTTCTCCGCAGTGACAAGTTCTAAGAGTTACTATTATTTGCCTTGGTGTAAGGTGTTAGTAATTAATTTGCTACAGTTAAAATTCCCTGCCCTTTAGCTCTATTTCAAGGGTTGTCTTATTTATTTTATTTATCCATTTATTTATCTTATTATTTATTTATTTACTTATTTGGTATCAAATGTACAGCATGCATATTAAATAATTATTAGGCACGAAATGGGCATCATGCATATTAATAACTACTTGATTAGGAACATGCTGCTCTTGAAGGGAAGTGGTCTTGGGGAGACAGGTACACTCTGTATAAGTTAATATAAAGTACAGGTGACAGCACAGAGTAGAGAGTGCTTAAATTCATGCACAATTTAAAATGCATGTAGCTGTCAACTAATGATTGCTAGGACTGGACATGGTTACCCATGACACCATCCAACACCTGGGAGGTGTGGGTAAGGGCTGCAAGTTTGAGCCCAGCCTGGGCCATAGGGTAAAATTCTGTCTCAAAAAGGAAAAGGAAGAAAAGGTAAATACCAAGACCTATCAGAGGAAGTGAGTGAGGGGCGTTAGCTTTGACTTGGACATTCAGGGAGACATGCTAGAGATGAGATGATGTTTGTATTAAATCTTTCAGGAAGGTGATATCTAGAGAGAGAGACACGGGATGGGTTAGAGGAAAGGGGGTAAAAGAGAGAAAAGAGGAGAGAACAATAAAAACATATCTAAAGGCAGAGTGTAGAATCCTCTAAGCACGTGGAGAGTCCTGGAGTACTGAACAGAAGACACTCTTAACAGCCTAAGAATGAGGACAGAAAAGTAGTTGGGAGTGAGTTGGGAGTGACACTCTAAGGATCTCAGTGACTCAGGTTCAAGACAAGGAATGTTGTAATCAGATATGGGTGATGAGTTATAAAAGAGTTTTTCTAGAAGATACTGAAAAGATTATCTAAAATAGGATGGAAATCAATTAACAGACCACTT
>NW_021604613.1:8124789-8131544 GCF_004785775.1 Grammomys surdaster
GTTGTTCCAATTGTGGCAAGGTATCCACTGGACAAAAATTGTCCTAATTCACCTACAGACCAAAAAAAAAAAAAATACTGTCCATGTAAGGACATAAAATGTGAGATAGTCAACAGCTTAGCTCTGCCAATACAAAGTAAGCTAGTCCTTCATAGTTCCTGCTTCACTTAAGGTCTGTCAGATGGTTCTGGGCCAGAAAGCTGAAGATAGACGCTTCAACGTTTTGAGGAATAGGAGACTGTCCAGGGAGTCAGCTGTCTCTACAAATTTGCTTAACTTTTGGAAGCTATATTTTTGTGCTTCCTATATATTCAGGTAATATTTAATTTGTTCTCAGATCTCTGACGGTGTTAAAGACTAGTTATAGTCTTCTTTTTTTAAGATTTATTTATTATATTTATCTGAGTACATTGTAGCTGTCTTCAAACACACCAGAAGAGGGTATTGGATCCCATTACCAGATGGTTGTGAACCACCATGTGGTTGCTGGGAATTGAACTCAGGACCTCTGGAAGAGCAGTCAGTGCTCTTAAAGACTGAGCCATCTCTCCAGCCCCCTAGTTACAGTCTTATAACTTCAGTTGTTTAACATTTCAAAAGATGATCTAGATTTAATAAGATGGTTTTCAGATGACAATACAAGTTAAAATCAAAATGTAATTCAGATATAAAATTATAAACTCTTCAAGTTAAGGTAAGAGTTAGAGTAATGTACCTAAATTCAGAAAATTGATAGACTAGATGTTATTAGTATATATCATACCTTATAGTTCACATAATAACTATATTCAACATACATCTGAGAGAAAAGGCCTTTTTAATGGATGAAAAGGGGGAAATGTTGTGGATTTAGTCTAATGTTACTTACATTATGTTAATTGGGTCCCCAGAATTGCACAAGAAAGATGCTGACGGTCCCTCTTCCCAGCTGGTTTTGATTGATAAATAAAGTTGCTGGCAGCCAATGCTGGCCAGAGAGACAGAGGTGGGACTTTTAGGATTCCTGGGCAAGGGTCAGAGGAAGAGAAAGGAGAGAACTACCATTCTGGGAAAGGAGTGAAGACCAGGTCTGAGAAGTGCAAGACAAAGACAGCCAACAAATAAGAGCCCGAGAAGAGCAGCCCCACAAGGCCCCCGAATGAGTCTATGGCAACAAAGATGGAATACAGATTTTAATAAGTAATAACACAGGAATATTGAAGGGAGTGTGTCAGCCATGTGGAGGTTTGGGAGTAGCCCAGGCATTGAGCTGTTTAAGACATATTAAAATATAAGGCTGCATGTATGTATCTTTCAGTCAGGAACCCAGAACATTGGGTTGATTAGAGAAGAAATGAATTGGTAATTATAACAGCCCAGAATGAAAGCTTCTGAACACCAAGGTTAAGGGCAAATCAGAGGAAAGGCCCACAGAGGAGCAAGAAGGTGAACAAGGGGGAGTACAGAATCATGGGTGTCAGCGTAGGAAAGACCCAGGGAAAACCTTTAGTTTCTGATTGTCTCTGCTATCCCAGAGTTGAACGCTAATATCAGAAGCAGCAATACCATCTAAGATAGGGCTAAAAAGCATTCATACACATTTCCCAAATGTTAATGGAGGGAGAGACCACAGACTAACTTGTGGTGAGGGTGTGACTTACAGTAAACATGAACACTGGGTATCCCTCTCACAAAACCTAATGAAGCTATGAGAAGAAGATAATGAACTGCAAAGGTGACAGGGGACCCGGAAGAACTAGGGAAGCAGGAAATGGTCCTCGCTGCCCAAAAGGAAAGTTTTCCTACTACTGAGCACACTGAAACCTCATGGGATACATTCTGTTGGTTTTCATCTGAGGTCAGGACTTCTACTTTAGGGACACAGGTTCATGGGCTTGATAGGAGGATGTGCCAGACAGCTCCTAGCCATGAGTCACTACTTCACTACTTTGGAAGTTTAAGTCTACATGTCTACCCATCCCCCAACAGCTGCCTTGTAAATGACTGCATACTGACTAATGAACAGGGTGGTTGCTTTACACTATACAGTAACTGTCATCATTCACTGTGATAGAAACAAAGAAGTTCTGTGGACGCTAATTTTTCATCTGTGCCCATACACTGCTATTTTGATATAGAAAGGTCTCAAGAAAGGCAGAGTACTGTCTACATCTACCAAAGAAACCAAAAATAAAATGGAAATGAAAGAAAAGAAAATGAACTTATGACCAAGAGGGAGCTGTTGGAAGTGCATGAAGCAAAATACAATGTGCACTTCACAAAGGAGTGCAGGCTGTGAGTCACCACGACTAACCCACAACTATTCTATTAATAATCAGTACGGATACCACAAGAATCTAAGGGCTGTGTTTGAAGCACAATTGCTTTAAGAAGCATATGTTTCCACAGATGAGAATAAACTATTTGGGGAGGAACAGAACTAGGGTCTGGTGGGTAAGCCAGAAGCATAACAACTATATTTGAAATTGTATTCATTTTTGAAATCTAAACCACTCTTCATTCACTCAACAACTGATTCGTGATAGCGTGTGGAATAATGGAGACCTTGACAAACGTTTTCAGTAAAGCATTTTTGAGTTTGACATGCTGACTATACAAACACAAAAATACTCTTACATTCTGAGAAGAGCCTTATAGAAGGGTCGCGTGAAGAAGGCGTCCAACAAGTACTGGTGTATTAGTGCAAGACCGAGGATCCTCCCACTGAATCGGAACCTATGAGGGAGAAACATGAGGTGGGTGAACACCACTGAACAGTGTCTTGAGAGCTGTGTCTAGCCCCTAGAATGAGTTTCAAATTCTCAGGCACTATAGTATGTGTCTTCATTAGCCAATTTTTAGATGTACTTGTGGAGGAAATCTGTTCCTCTGATATTTAGGGATACCTTACCATTACTCCATGTCAACAATGTCACTCTGTATCCCCCCACATATGACAGTATGAGTCCCCCATTACCTTTTAGCAAAATTTTCCCCAAACCATCTCAAGAGATAAAGACTAGGAAGGTTGGGAAAATGTCTTCCTTAGTTTCTGTGCACGAACATTAGTTGATTTCTTTAGTGCAAAGTAGGGGCAATTCCCTTTTGAGGAAAAACCCTTCTTTGATCAGCTTGAGAAGGTTCCCATCCATCTCTGTTTTCTCTCAAGTCTCACTCCTGATGGTAAATACCATCATTCACATAGTATACATACAGACATTTGAGGGGGCTTTCCTCATGAGACATTCTGTTCTCCAAAATTTCAAAGTGAAATGCTATGCTGAATCAACTTGGAAGATTTATCATACAGATCTGTCAGGAATGGGTTTTCTGCCTGAGGTACACAACTGCTTTCTCCACAAGTATCTGGGTCTCCAGTTCTGAGTCTTATGCCCTCGATGGTACAGTGGGTCTATAATTTTAGTTTCAGGCAGGCTTTGTGAGATCAACTTTTGACCCACTTTATTTCCACTTACGTTAGCAGCACTGTTACAGCCAGAGTTAGGAGGCCTCCGAATTTAGAAATAAACAAGAAGTTAATTTGAAGAGTGATTCCTGAAAGCTAATGCTTTTCACTGTCAATAACTTCATGACCCAAAGGAACCTTTTCCACTTCCGTTCTTTCTTTGTTAGTATCAGTGAAAATGAACAGGAACCAATCAATAGGGCTTATGCAAATATTTAAAGTCTACAAATGCAGGGATTAGAAAGAGTGTAATTTGGGGTTTTCAAAATAACTACCTCCAGATGGGAATCTTAAAATTGTTTCCCTTGGTTTTGGGTGATAATATTAAGAAAAAGGCAAGTTCGGCTTCCAAACTTGAAGTGGTTTAAATGTGCTGGTGTGAGGGTGAGCGGGCACTGCCCTGACTCCTCATTCACACACTTGATCTGCAGTATTCTTAGGCTGCCACTACAATCCCACCATGCTCTCCTCCGCCACCCCCACAAGACTATGAACAGCCCTCAACCAGGGCTCCAGCTGTCCCGCCTCTCCTCCCTAAGGCCCAGCCATTTCTCCAGGCAGTCAGAGAAGCTGCTTGACCTCTGCCAGAGGGACTTGGGGGTCTTGCTTAAAAACTAATCATCTCTGACATTTTTTTCCAATGGGATAAAGCTTCTGAATTCTACTTAACTCACTTAAAATTGATCTTATGTAATATAATCAATTATCAGTTGGGGGACTGTCTACATAATTAGGTTTGACCAAAATAAATACCAAATGAGGTATATAACTGATAATGTGATTTTTATCCAGGAGGGGAAAAAATGTTAAAAGAAATGTGGCTTCTTTTAGAAAGAGGGGTAGTTAGCATCAAAATTAAATGAGGACAACTGTTACAGAAACAAACTCCTTACCATTCATGATGATTGTCTACAAAGGCAGACATAGGACTTATTTGTACTGTATATGTGTCATTGGCTGAATATTCAAATAAGCCATAATAGGGGTTAAAGAGCTCTCGGGATACCAGGAAGAAAAACTCTCTGGAAGGTCCACTGTAATCCAACCTGCAAAAAGACCCACATAGAGAACAAGGAGCTTTTACTTTGTCTAGGTATTAGGCATATTTCTCCTGTGTTTAACATTGTAGAGGATGCTCATTACAGGGACAGCCTTCTACCAAGGCTATCTACACAAAAGTGAAAAAACATCTCATCTCAGTATTGACCCAGAATAATGAATTAGACATTTATATAGCATATATCCAAAACTCTAACTACCCATGAGATATTGCAAACAAGAAGCAAGATTCACAGGATATACAAACACACACAGAAATGAAAATTTTACATGTCCAATGCAAGGCCACAGGGAAGGGAGTGCCATGGAAGTATTTCCTTCTTACAGAGGAAAGCAGCTACATCCACTCAAGGGACATGAAGACCACAGAGATTTTTGGAAATTTTCTGAATTAAGGGAAGCTCCCTAGGGAACTGAAAGGCAAAAAATGGAGTGAGTGGGTGCAAGTGAAAAGTGTAAACTAAAAAAAAAAAACCATGGTAGATTACAGACGAGGAAAAGGAAGGTACACAAAACTTGCTAAGGAAGATCCCTAGACAGGCTGGAACTCTAGCACCACACCACACTGTAAATTCCATTTTACTTGTAATAGCGTCAGAGTCAGAGTGAAGTGGAATCAAAGATAGTGCTGGGTTTGGGGAATGGCAAGTGGCCAGCAATGTCTAAGATTGTGTGTGTATGTGTGTGTGTGTGTGTGTGTGTGTGTGTGTGTGTTATATGCAGAGGCCAGAGAGGCTAAATCTTCAGGTGACACCCAACTTCATGAGACAGGATCTCTCACTGGTCCCGAGTTCACGAAACAGGCTATGGTGAGTGACCAGTAAGCCCCAAGGATCCATTTGTCTCTGCCTCCCCAGTGGGAGGAATATGAAAATGAGCTAACAGGCTTGGACCTTATAAACAGTGTGAGTTCTGGGGACTGAACTCAATTCTCATGTTACTGACTGAGTTTTCTTTCTAAAGCCTATAATTCTAACTCAATATGTAGCTCTGTCTGGGCTGGTACTCACTATGTAGATTTCAAATTCCAAACTTACAGAGATCCACCTACTTCTGCCTCTACACACGGGGATTGAAGGTATGCACTATCTCACCTGGCCTCCATAACTGTATTTTTTAAGTGAAATGGGATCATCTGAGCCTTGTCCAGTGGTGGAATTTTATTATGTAGAAAATGATCCTGTTATAGGCAAAAGAAAGATTTGGAAAAATAAAAACATAACAAAAAAAAATACAGCCCTTTTAATGCCGTGAAAGCAAAACTGAATTTGAATAGTGTGGACTTCACTGATTTCCATTTTGTCACACCTGACTATAGATTTCATTATTTTATATATTTGACTATAGATATCATCATCTCTGATTTTTTTAGTACACACTTGTCTTGTATAACATTTATGAAATGTCCATGTGCTATTTCAATGGTTACCTAATATACAGTAAAAGAAACGTAAGTACAGTTAAAACTGTCCAGCACAGCATGGGTAAAGACTGTTAGTGCCTCAGTTTAGACTCACAGTATACCTGCAGAAACCTACTGGGCAGAAAAGGGCAGGGACATACAAGTCTTAGGGTCAATCAGGCTTTATACAATGGCATGGTGTCCCTGTGCTCTGGGGTAACTGCATATGAAGAAGTAAACTTGTAGCTCCAGGATAGGCTAGAAGGCCATGCTTAGGCTTCTCTGGGGCCACACAGCAGTACCTAGAAGCTCAGACTACCCCCATCATGCAGCCTTTTTGTGGCTTCTTTCTACTCTCCTAGTTCTAGCTTCTGAGGTGAGGCTATTGGGAGCAGAAACCTTCTTCTGCTTGGAGGTTGCACACAATCCTCCAACAAAGGTCGAAATCTCAATTGCAGTCTAGGAATTAATCTAGGTCTTAAAGACGGAACAGTTTTCAACAATCTACCCCTGGTAGGACTCTACATTTGGCTACCACAGTCTCTCTGGTTTCTGTGCCTTTACCTGTTCTCTACTCTTGAGCAGATCACCTCCTTTAACCTCTCCATGCACAGGTGGGGATTCCCTGCTCTCCTGGAATAGACCGAAACCTTGAGGTGTGGTGAAGGAGCTACACCTGGACACTTTCCTTCACTAAATCAGAGTGAAGTCATCCCACCTCCTGGGGAAGCCACTTCTTTTTGTTTACTCTTAAAGAGCTAGTCTACAAATCCCTAAGGCTCTCACCCATAATGCTTGTTGACTCCTGGTCTCCCCATTCTCTTTCATACAGAAGCATCTTGACAGATA
>NW_021604613.1:8131554-8144788 GCF_004785775.1 Grammomys surdaster
AGATACAGATACAGATACAGATACAGATACAGATACAGATACAGATACAGAACAGGATATCGAATAGAAAGGACTAATGCAGACTTTATACATTTCCCTCCAGGATTTCACTTTGTAAGATCTAGTTCCTATGTCTTTCCATAGTGGGGAAACATCAACTGTAATGGCTAATCTTAGTTGTCAACTTTACACACATAGGAAGAAAGAACTTCAGCTGAAAAACTGTCTCCACCAGATTGGCCTATAGGCATGTCTATGTGATATTTTTCTTGACTGTTAATTGATATGGGAAGGCCAAGCCCCTCTAGACAATGCCACTTTTGAGTAAGTGGTCCAAGTAGTATAAGGTGGATGAACGTAACTCTGAAAGCAAGCCAGTATGCAGCATTCCTCTGTGATTTCTGCTTTGAGCTTCTGCCTTGAGCTCCTACCCTGGATTCCCTTGGTGATGGACTATAATTTATAGGATAAAATAAACCATTTCCTTCCGAAAGTGCTTTTGATCATGGTGTTTATCACAGCAATAGAAATGAAGCTAGAATACCAATTGTCAAAGACATCATGAAAGTCATTTTGTCAAATTTCCTCATTTTTTACAGCAAAGACTGAGGCCAGACAAAGTAGTGAGCTGAAGCAAGGGAGTGTTGTGATGTGGTACCAGGTCTCACATCCTAAACAGGTATCCTAATTTCAAGTTTAAGGTTATTCCATATGCCATGCCCTTTAGTAAATGTTAGCTGTTTATCAAGATTAAAACAATATTGTTTATAGAACGGGGCTTGACAAACTATATCAAGAAGGTAAATCTGCCAAAGCCCTGGTTTTGTAAGTAAGACTATACTGAAATGCACTGTTCTGGCTTGTGTATAGCCTATCGCTGTTAGCTGATAAAATGCTGAGGTGCATACGTGCCATAGAGAACGTATGATGGGCAAAGTCTAAAAATGTTTACTATCTTTCTCTTTATAACAAAGTGTTACCATCAGCTGTTGCTACAGAAACATGGAGGAGGGAAACACATTATTAAAATATCTAGCTTACTATAAATCTTTAATGAGACTCCCCCAGGGAGACATAAACACTCTCTGACTTGCTATGGTTGGTTACCCCTCTGCTGGGCTCTTCACATTCCAGAGGTCCCAAGTATATCAGGATCACAGAGAGCTGAAACATCAGGCAAAAAGATAGTGAGCCTGTTTTCTTTGAGATGACTGGTCGACTCTTTGAGATGGCAAAGTTGGCTCTACTGTGGATTTTCCGTTAAAGATTAGATGGTGGTCCCTAAGATTTAACTCTAAGTATTTCAATAATACTGCACTTACCAGAGTACACAAGTGTCAGCCTCTTTATACATAAATTTAGATTTTGCCTACACTGAAAATAGGTGATTCTCTCTTCCCTTGTGCTGGACAGTTTTATGTCAACTTGATGAAAGCTAAATTTATGTGAGAGTAGGAAACCTCAATTAAGAAAATACCTCCATAAGACCAGGCTGCAGGCAAGCCTGTAAGGCATTTTCTTAATTAGTGATTGGTGGGGGAGGGCCCAGCCCATTGTAGGTGAGGCCATTTCTGGACTGGTAATCCTGGGTTCTATAAGAAAGCAGGCTGAGCAAGCCTTGGAGAGCAAGCCAGTAAGTAGCACCCTCCATGGCCTCTGCATTAGCTCCTGCCTCCAGGATCCTGCCCTGTTTAAGTTCCTGTCCTGACTTCCTGTGGTGATGGTGAACTGTGATGTGGAAGTGTAAGCAAAATAAACCCTTTCCTCCCCCACTTGCCTTTTGATCATGGTGTTTCATCACCACAATAGAAACCTAATTAAGACACGTCTTTTTGCATTATAAGTTCCCAGAATGATATTTAGTAGAGGCCCTATACACATTGCTGACTTGTGACTAGAGCTCCTTGACGTTCACTGAAGGAAATTAGCATAACGTACATTGTTATTGGGCATCTGGCAGTGTGAGTAAATGTGAACCAGTTTACTTTGAGATGGTGGTACACTAATTCAATGCCATGAGCAAACTGTGCCAATCCCGAAGATATGACTCAATCTGAAACCACTGTCAAACAAGTGAGTTGGCTTAGAAAGTTCACAGTGTAGTATCTTCTAACATGGTGGACTTTGTTAAGACAATAATGACCTTACTGACTAGTTCCTCCTGTGGTTGAAGACAAGAGTATATTCTCTGAGGAGTTGAGCTGAAAAGCAAAACTCACCTCAGGAGAGAAGAAAACAAACAGCTCTTTTAGAAGCAAAAGTACATTTAACTATTAAACCTTTTATCTTTCCCTCCTCCCACTCCTCCAACCTCCATCCCCTCCTCCTCCTCCTCCTCTTCCTCCTCCTCCTCTTCCTCCTCCTCCTCTTCCTCCTCTTCCTCCTCCTCCTCCTCCACTCCAAAGCCAAGATAGTCTTTCTACTTTGGTTGTAACTCCAAATGTAGAACTGCATATTTAGGAATATGTTGTGGGATACAATTTCTATCTATGTCTAGCAATTCAGTGAAACATGTCCCAGCAGGGCATGCAGGCACGCAGCTTCTATAACGCCTTAGCAACCTCGTCCATATAAATAGTTAACATGACTCATATCACAGGGATCGTTTGTTACATTCCTGTTTTGCTGGTTAGGTTGGTTACACGGTTAAAGGCTTGGCAAGGAAACACAGAAACTCTGGACAACGGGTGTGTAGCCACATAACAGCTGCATTGGAGGGCATTTCTGAGTAAGCACAGATGTCAGTAGGGTGGCCATAGTGTCTCAAGCCCTGCCCGCTGACAAAGCATTGTACCCATCGTTGCACTGCTGGCCTGGCACATCACGAGTTAGCAGCCCCTGACATGGCTTAAAATAGTTAACTTTATTCTTCCATTCTTAACATAGCAAAAATTAACTGAAAACAAAAACCTCCAATAGGAACAGTCTGTAAAATGAGAGAAGACAATGGCCTCAGGAAGATGTCACACTATCTTCCCCCAAGCATGTCCAGGCACTCATGGCCTAGGCATTTCTGATTCTACCACAGTTCAGTTTGAATCAGAGCAGTGAGGCTTAGCTTCTGAGGCCTGAGAGTTGAGTGTGGAAATATGAGAAGACAAAATTGCTCTTGGTGGTACCAATCTAAGGCCTGGCTACAGAGCATCTTTCTTTGGCAGATAAAGATGATTCCGATGACATGGCTGCCTCCTTGAAGAGGACGAGCAGCAGCTCAAGTTCAACTGAAGCTCCACAGCTTTATAGCTCATACCTCAGTCTGGTTATGTGTGAGCCACACTGGGTAACTGATAAGCAGTGGAAAAGAAAACTATCTTAGATCATTTTCCTCCCTAGCTATTTTTTTTATCTCCCTATCCTGGGGGAATAAAGAAAGAGCTCAAAAGAAAGATGCTACACACAGGTCCCCAAACTAAAACTATCTGCATCTGCTTCTCCCTAGTCTAAGTGTGGCTTGCAAGACTGATGACTGAGGTCATCTTGACAGCTCTTTGCACATAATGAATTCATTCTTTCTTAAATAAAGGTCCCCTTCACAGAAGTGCCATGAAAACAAAAAGTGGTGGAATAATCACCTAGAAAACATTC
Organism: Grammomys surdaster; assembly: GCF_004785775.1. Taxonomy (NCBI): domain Eukaryota; kingdom Metazoa; phylum Chordata; class Mammalia; order Rodentia; family Muridae; genus Grammomys; species Grammomys surdaster. Next base: position 8,135,140 of record NW_021604613.1, read on the forward strand.
TCTCTTGATCTAGGATATTATTTCTTCACTGTTAAGCCTGGATACCTTATCAGAACCTGTGTTTTATTATCATGTTAACATTGGTTGCTGGGATTATTAATTAACAGAAATAATACACTGAAAAATAATATGTATAGCAGTTCATTCATTATATATTATTAACTATATATAGGTAGCTCCTATGCCAACTGAGGCTCATCAGAAATGGGGCAACAAACCATTTCTCCTCACCTTCAAGCAAGGTTACTTTTTTGGTGAGGTTACCACTGCTATACTCCACTACCCTAACTTTCTAAGGCAAGATAAGCTTGGGGGAAATTCTAGTGCCTGGAACACAACTCCCAGCTCTAGCCTAATTCAACTTCTAATGACAAGACAGTGCTCAGAAACTATCTACTTTTTGTAAAAAGCCAAGGCTAACACAATATCATTTTAGTAAAGAAATAAGTTGCTCTAATGTATCTACATTAATAGGCACAAGGATGATTTTTTTATTTTATGTTTTTGTGGCTGAAGACAGACATTTCTAATAGTCTGGGCTTAATTCTACCTCAAATAGCATCTGCAATATCCTAAAGATTCCTTTACTTCTAGAACAATCTATATATTTTGTTTCAGATATATGTGCAGAAGCAGCATAAATCAAGGTTATTATTTCTGTGAAGCTGCTAATCCACACCTTTTTTTGGAAGACAAGTAAGGGCGCTGTTATTAAAACTAAATCCACTGTTCTTGATGCTTTGGTTTAAGTAGATGACTGTGTCAGATCGGAAATGAAATCATTGAGATAGCATCAACAATAACTGCAAAGTATTAACCCCTCATCAGCAGTGTAAAGTTGACACAAAATAATAATACTCTTTGTATGGCAATATTAGTATTGATTTAGACTCCTCACAAAATCAAATCTATATACTTATTCCACTGACCATAAGTGATGGAAGAGGCACATACAACTGACAATAATCTAGAGAGGTCACTCATTTAACAACAAGACAACAAGAAAACTCAAAAAGGAACAGGGTAAATCTCTCCAAATCCTGACCAAATGTTTCCACTTGCTAAACCCATTATTTTAGAACTTTTTGGACTTACAAGAAAAGATCGAGCTCTTACATAGCTTCTCTCTATATCTCATATCAGTACAGTACATTCCTCATCAACACAACTGATGGAAACACCAAGTGAGGCCTGTAGCTACACTTGATCTTATCAACTTTAGAAGCCAAGCTGCTTGTCAGTACCCGCCCATCATCTTCTCCCTCCCATCATACTCTCTGACAACAACATCTCTGAGGCAATCATTGCTTAAGTTGTTTTTCAGGAACTTGGAGCCATGTGTGTCTGTCTCAAGCCAGCGGAAGTCACCAACTGTTTACTTGAACCTCAGTAGTGTGACTTAGTTGGTGTTTTTAGATGACACCAGTGGTACCGTTTTCCTGAGCATGAATCCTGAGAAGAGGGTGACTATGTCTGCAGTGGATCCTGCCCCCATTTCCCTCTCCCACACCAGACCATGCTGTTTCTTTATCCCGTCAAGATCGTTAAACCCTATCGCTGTGCAGGCAAGTCTGTGGCTCAGGGCTCTACTTCCTTGGGAATAAACTCTCTTTTGCAAAACTTGGCCCAGTGATTGTCATAAACAGTGTCATATTAAGGAAGCAATACTGCTGTATAACTATTAACAGAATGCATTCTTTATCCGACTTCATTAGCTATCACATGATATCTCTTTTCTCCTCTACCATCTCATCTAGGAAGTGACAGGCATTTAACCATTATGTCTCTTTTCAACTACAGCTTCTCTCAAATTCCTCTTTTTGTTTGTTTGTTTGTTCTTGGTTTTAATGCCCTCAGTGATTTCCAATACTGGTAAGAGGTTCTTACAGTCTCCCTCAACTGGGAATCATCCCATGTTTTTCCTGTAGATAGTCTGTGATTACAGATTTGTGGAGGAAGTTCATATGGGTAAGGTGTTGCTCTCATGTCACTGTCAACATGACTTATGACTGAGACAATGTTTGCCAGGTTTAACAAAACAAGCCCACTCCACTACCCCCTTCTTATTGTATTATTTGGAAAAAAGTTACTATACAATCCACACGTATGAAATCCTCTTGAGTTATTTGGAGAGATTTTCCTTTCTCCCATTCATTTCATCATTTGATCAAGTATTCGGTCACTTAAAGTTACTGTTCAATATTTCTTTATTCATTTTGTAGCTGAAATTATTCCTGCTTTGGTCACTGGTTTCTGGCCTCTATCATGTCCTTGCCCTCCCTATTGATGTCAGAGACTTACACCTACAGAGAGGGCACTGACGTGATAGAGCCCAGAAACCCAGTATCAACAACTTGTGTGTAGAGAGAGTAGATGAAGGGATTGTTTCTGATAATTGAGACCACTCCCAGAACATCCTCTCTCCTTTTTCCTTTTGGTGTCACAGGAAGTAGACAAGTGACACGGGTAGGGAACACTTGATCACTAGTGGTCATCAAACAAAAAGGAACGTAGCTCTGCTTGGAAGTGGTATCAGTTCAGAATATAGCACCCCACTTCAGGATGATCGAACTCGACAAGCATCTGTGCTACTCAAGTGTATCCGTTGCTAGGGCTTCTGAAGTGGATCACCGACATCTCAGCGATCCGAGCTAGGAGTACTGGTGTACTTCTAGAGACCTGGGGCCCAGCTCTTGGGAGACTCAGGTCCTTTCATCTTGAGAGATCAAGGCCAGCCTGAACATAGCAAGACCATGTGTTCAAAAAAAAGCCTGCCTGTGGTTTTATAATAAAGGAAGGCAGCTGGAGAGAAAAACAATCTCATCCAAAGCAGACTGGTCCTGTAAGGAAATGCTTGGCATCCCTTGCATACCTGTGAAGAAGCTGACAGCACTTGCCTCTGGTTTCAACTGTGCACCTGCATCTTTAAGCAAACTAACATAAGTTTACAAGCAATTTACATATGTACATTAGTCATGGAAGGCTGAAGTCTCAGGGAAGATCAAGCCTAAGCTTTCTGTGTTCAGTCACCACCTGGAATGCTAAAAAACATTCCAAGGTAAAAAACAGGATCCAGCCAGGGGGGTTTCTTAAATCGCAGTACCATCCAAGAATACCAGAAGAAAGACTTAAGGCCTGGGCTTGGGTCTTGATTTTGCTATTCCCTAGTTCCATGGGCAGGGAGTGATGTTGGGCTTTAAACTTCCATCTACCATGTGTTGAAAGGGCCACATTGGTTGGCTATCACTACCGTGCCTCCCGACTCTTCTTCATTACTGGATATGACTGAGAGGGTGTTCATAAAGTGATCCAAACTACTGGGCTTGGCAGCTCAGGGTTGAAACCTCGCTTATAAAGAGGTGGAGACAGGACAAGTGCAGTTTTCAAGGTCTCACTGGCGTATAGACTAAGTTCAAGGCAAGCTTAAGCATTCTGTTAAGACCTTCTCTGAAAATAAAAACTAGAAAGAGGCTAGGGATGTACCTCAGGGTGCTGGGCTAGCATATATGCAAGGTCCAAAGTTCTTCAGTACAGCTGAATAAATAAATATCCAGGCCAAAAGTGTCAAACAGAACACAACCAGAGCTTAGATGACTGTGTGGTATTTTAAATTGAGTCTAGTAGCTACAAACCACAGAGCAGAGAGTCCCGAGATAGGAAGAAGGGCCCATGGGGGATGCGCCCAAGGCGATCCATTAACAAATGTTATGTCTACTAGGGTGCAGCAGATTCAGTGTCGGAGCCCCAGCCCTTCATTTCCCAACCCTTATCTAGATGAGCACACTCACGGAAGAGTCATGCTGCACGGTCTGTTTACAATAGGAGGTTATATTGGGAGGGAGGTACAAGGCCCTCCCAGTGGAAGAGAGCTGGAGGCGGGAAACAGGAGCAAAGGCCTTGGCGTGGTTGTTATGGGAGCTTCGGGAAGAGCAGCAGGGTTTGTGATTCTGAACCAGGGCTTACTTAACAAATGACACGCATTCTGCTCAGTGAGCCAGGGTGGGTGAAAAACAAGATGTAAACCGCAGTTCCTTGTTTCCTTTCTCATAAAAGTTCCATTTCCCCCTTTCAAACGATAGATGCAGGAAAAAAAGCAACAGAACTTCTCATGAGGAAAAAAATAATTATAGGTAAGAGTTACTTTAATTTAAAAAATTCTATATCAAATGATTTAAAAACCTGAGGGAGTGGGGGAGGCAAGCTGTTTAAGCATCTGAGAGCAACACTTCCTGTCAGAAGGATTTCCTGTCTTGGGAACCACAGAGATGAGGAGAAACATCCGCTCTGTGGCCACAGCCTGTGTTGCACAGACCACTTCTCTGTTCTACTTACCCTTCCTCCCCAACGAAGGTGACGTACAGTTTATTCCTCTGCAGGTCCTTTCTGGAGTAGCCCATAATCTGATTAAAAGCATCTTCTAGCAAGTGGTCTCTTCGGATAATTAACCTGTCCGTAGAGATGCAATTTGAGAAGTGCATTAAAAGATTCTTTCCTTTCCTTGTCTTTCGTGCCATCTAGTTTCTATTTTCCACAGTTAACTAGGTGAGGAGTGAAGTTGCTTAATATCATTGCTGTCTGCACTTAAATACATACCTGTCTTAAACTCTTTAACAGCAATAGTAGAAGTTACATAAAAAAATCATGAGTAAGCCTGTGGCCTGTTAAAAACTCATGAGTCCTTTCTGAGTGGCCAAGACATTTATCCCAGAAGGAAAACACACACACACAGAGTGAGAGAGCAAGAGAGAGCAAGAGAGAGCAAGAGAGAGCGAGAGAGAGAGAGAGAGAGAGAGAGAGAGAGAGAGAGAGAGAGAGAGAGAGAGCGAGAGCGAGAGAAAGAGAGAGGCAGACAGAGACAAACAGAGACAGATAAGAGACAGGCAGAGGTTTCTTACTAAAGAGAGAACAATACTATGAGGTAATACTTTAAGACTAGAATGTACCAAAGCATGGAATTCAATTACTGAATGTCCAGTGAGAACCAGGAGGGCATGTGTGTGTGTGTGTGTGTGTGTGTGTGTGTGTGTGTGTGTGTGTGTTTACAACTGTACTTAATTTAAGTTTTAAAGTAAGTGAATCTTGAGATCTTCCTAAGCGGTAGATGAAATGTATAATGCATATGGCAGTCTACTGTGATGACAACTAACACCATCCTCTACAGATATGAATCTGCCCTCATCTCAATAGTAAAGACAAAGAATTGACTAGGAGCTTGAATTTACAGAAGAAGATCTTGGTAATTCAAGTATGAGAAAAAGCATAGTTTGGAGAGATGGAATTTGTGCTGGGCTGATGTTTTTGGAGGTCCATGAAAGTTGAATTGACTAAGCAGACTCTCCTGTGCCTCTGGCAGTGAGTGTAGGGGCTGGTCCTTCCTTGAGCACTCAGGGTACATGGTGACCTTCTCTGCTAGTGAGCTCAAATAGGACTAAAGTAGGAAGAAGGGAAAGAGGTGTACATGTGGATGAAAAGAACCCTGGACAAGCAAGGGAGGTGGCTAAAGAGAGGCAGACACAATATTTATGACAGGTTTTATTGTATAAGTGAAGTTTGTTTCCCAGGACAAAATATAGCTGATCATTATTCTGCACTCATGTTGGCCCAGGAACTAGTAACATGAAGAATAAAATATTATGATAGCAATATATCTTATGAATATCAGATGGGCTAACAAAGAGATACTCCTTAGGAGAAGAAATAAACATCTTTAATTTGTCTACAGTTTTATACATTCCTAGCTTGACTGGAAATCATAAGCTTTGTAGGGCTTTATTCCTGAACAACATTTTGCATTGTTACAGTGTAATTTATAAATTCCAAAATAATAATACCCATTAAAATAAGATTCATGTGACAACCAATTTTCCAAACTCCCAACTGCTTCCTATCCATTCACCATCTATAAATCATGTGGTTTGAGTCATCTCTACTTACTTTAATTTTCCTGGGCCTTGTCCGTATCCTTTAGTTTCTAACTTCCTGTAAAAGTTCCTTAGTTTGGCTTCAAAATCTCTCTTGTAAGGGGCTGGAGCCCGGGCATTGGCACGCTGAGTACCTGTAGCAACCACAAAAGAACAACTTGGATCTATGCCCTGTTCAATCCACAACACCTTGATAAAGTATCACAAGTTAGCAAGAAAAGTGAGACACTGCTTTCAGCTTCTACATCACTCCAAAACACACACACACATACACACACACACACACACAGCCTTAACAAAGTTCAAGGAAGTGCTTAAGAAAAATCTTGTTTGTAGCTTTTGACGAAGAATAAAGATCCTGTTTAAACAGCCAAATGTGCTCACGTGGGTCTCAGATATGTCCCCCTTTCCATCCAAACCAGAATGAGTCAAGTAGAGTTATTCATGTTTAAGGATAACTATTTAGAATGGAATATCTTTGCTTGCTGTTGAAATGATATCTTAGAAACCGTACAGAAAGTTCCATGAAGCCCCCATGAAAATGGTTTTAGACTTGCATTATATTTAGGGATGATTTTAGAGATAAAATTACATTTATTTTATATTGTAGGATAAAATGATTAATATAAAAACAGAATTCATGCATAACTGTGGGAGGAATATATCTTGGAGATGCACAAAGAATAAACAATATTTATTGCATTCTTAATTTATCAAATAAACTAAAAACTATATCTATAAACTAAAAGTATTTATGCCATTCAGTGGCCAAGTGGCCAATTTATTTATTAATACAGTGTAAATATAACATCGCTTCTTCGTCTTTCCACAGAAAACTCTGTGTGTCTCAGGTGACTGAGTAGCATGTTGGGATGTTAACATCCATGGTGATGGATAGGGTAATCAGACACAGACATGACAAAAACAATGTTTCCACAAAATATTTCCCAATTCAATGAGAGAAACCAGAAAACTAATTACGGTCTTGTTTATTACACACCAGGCAAGTTCCATGAGATTTCTTTCTTTGTGTGTGTGTGTGTGTGTGTTCACGTGTGCGCAAATATGTGGGTTTTGTTGTTGTTATTTGGTTTGTTCTGCTGAGACAGGAGCTTGCTTGCTGGCCTGGATTAGCCTTGAATTTTCTATCCTCCTACCTGTGCCTCAGGAGTGCTTCAATTACAGGCTTGAGCCATTATACCTTGCAAAAATTTCTTTAGCAAATGAATTAGCCAAGATGGTTATTTATTGCTAATCTTGTGTTATATTCAACAGTGGATGTCCTGGTTGAGAAGACAGAAATAAAATATAAAATAATGAACTTTAAACTAGATGGGATACAATGTGCAAATCAGAGGAGATAAAGGTAAAGCCCTGGGCTCTATCCAGTCTCACAGGATATTTTGTTTGCTCCCTGATTAAAAAAAGAAAAGAAAAACAAGCTTTAGACTAATTGGCAGTATTTGAAAATTATTAGGAGACTTCAAGTAAAAGAAAAGCATGTTTTTCTCTTGAAAGTTATGAAAACTCTTACAACTGACATGAACCTCCTTAAGCAGATAGGCAGCTGCTTCCTTGGGCTCCGCGCCCACCATCCGCTCAGTGACTCTGGCTGCCTGACCTCCCAGGTATTTGCTTTTGAGATTAGTGGTACAGAAGATAATAGTAATGTCACAGAAAAGTAATGTGTGTGACTAGAGATTAAAATGGAAAAGGCCTCAGGGAGGATCTTAACCGGAGCCTAAGTGGTTAATTGCCAAGTCGACAGGATCAACCTCTGGGCACATCTGGGACAGAGTTTCTAGGTCTGGTTAACTGAGGTAGGAAGACCCACTCTAAATGTTAGTGGCACCATTTCAAGAGCTGGGGTCCAGGAGTGAATAAAAAGGAGAAAGAGGGCATAGTACCTGAAATCCATCCCTCTGCTGTTTGATTGAGGATGTAAAATAACCAGCCACCGCCTGCTCCGACCACCATGTCTTCCCAGACAAGGATGCACCGTATCCCTTGGAATTGTAAGCCAGAATAAACCCTTCCTCCCTTAAGTTGCTTTTTATTTAATATTTGGTCACAACAATGAGAAATTAAGTGACACAAAAACTTGTAAATAGAAAAGAATATGTATTTTATACTGGTGCAGAGCAACAAGAACTGGACTAAATATTAAAAGTGTGTTCCACAGATGGATACCCCATAACCTAGAGTATAGTGGGCATGCTGAAGAGACAAGGGGAAATTAATAAGTCAGAAGGGCTAGAGCCAATGAAAAGAGGGATTTAAAGAGAAAATGTTGTGCAGAAAATATCTTGTATCTATATGGATGTGGCACCTATCAATAACAAATCTTTGGCTCATAGCTTAGGCAGGAAATAGGAGGAGGGACATCAGGGAGGCAGAAAGGATTCTGGGATAGTGCTAGGGTGATAAGATGTGATGAGACAGACACATGATACATGAACACAGGTAACCAGCCACATGGTAGAATGTAGATTAAAAATAAATGGGTTATTTTAAATTATGATCTAGTCAGAGAAGAGCATAGCTATATAACCAAGGCATTTGTAAAAATATTTTGAGTCTGAGTCTTATTACTGGGAGCATGGGGCTGGGAGGAAGAACCAGTCTAACTTCTACAGAATGTGGAGAGGGAGCAGGGCACCTTTATGGAATGTCGAGAAAAGAAAAGGAGATAATGCGAAGTGGAATTTGACTGGAGGAATTCTCAGCGAGGGTGTAGGCAGATTAAGGAGGGTGGGAAAGAGGAAGAGAGAACGAAGGGTGGAGAATCAGTTCAGAGTTTATACAGCAATCGAGGCCTGAGGGGATAAGAACTAGTCAGGAGTGTGGTGACTCAGAGGAACACCAACCATGAGAAATACAAATTAGTACCAGTAGAAAAGCAAAGGGGGCAGGAATGGGAAGTTCTGATGATAAAAGAGCTTCTTAATAATATTGATAGGTATCATCTGATAAGCACCTGGTATATATTAGGGATAATTCACTTTCTATAGGGGAATCTTGAGAAATCCTCACAACAGAGTCTATGAAGTGGATACTAAGGTTTCCATCATGGCTTTGCTACTGAGGAAAATGAGGAAGCAGTTTCCTGTCAAATTCTATTGACCAGGGCTACTGGATGCTAAAAGCAGTGTGGGGAATGATGTCGGTGGCCAGGAACACAGGAAGCTGTGTAAATATTGAGTTGAATGTGACAGTCAATGGGTACTCTATAGACACTGAACAGGATAGCTGCAGAATCTACATAAGAGATCAGTCAAGCTGGGTGGTGGTGGCGCACGCCTTTAATCCCAGCACTTGGGAGGCAGAGGCAGGTGGACTTCTGAGTTCGAGGCCAACCTGGTCTACAGAGTGAGTTCCAGGACAGCCAGGGCTATACAGAGAAACCCTGTCTGGGGTTGCGGGGAGAGAGACAGAGACAGAGACAGAGAGAGAGAGAGAGAGAGAGCGATCAGTCAATTCCCATGGATGAATTGAGCTGGTATGCATGACACTGTGCAGGATCTGTGTCATAAGAAGACCTCTATGTGTCATCTGTATACATACATAACAGACAGGCAGACATATTGGAGCTTTAGTCACAAGACTAGCTCCTGATCAGTAATCTGTCTGGAGGTTTGTCTGTGGAGTTATAAACCTTTTGTTCAAAGCGCTAAGAGTTAAACAGATAAACTCAACCAAAAAAAAAAAAAAAAAAAAAAAAAAAAAAA
>NW_021604613.1:8144888-8164474 GCF_004785775.1 Grammomys surdaster
AAAAAAAAAAAAAAAAAAAAAAAAAAAAAAAAAAAAAAACCTCCAAGACACAAAAGAAAATCCTAAGCAGTGGTTCTCAATATTGAGTGCATATTAGAATCTCATAGGAACCTTAAAAAATTCCAAAGTTCAGGCCACACCCATAACCATTACATCAGAATCTGTGGAGGTAAGACCCAGACCTAAGTGTTTCCACAATACAACTTTCCAGATGATTCCAAAGTTCAGCCACACTGAGGAATCAGTCCACACTGAGAAACTACAGGAAGCTCAACTCCAACCAGTGAGACATGTGGGCAGCATCCAGGGGCTAACACAGGGCAATGGCTACCTGTGTGCTTGAAGAAGTCATTTGCAGCACAAAGAGACATGAGCCACAGGAGTGCAAGGCTGCTGCTGGATGGACTCAGGCCAAGACAATGCGTGACTCAGGAAACCCAAGAAAGCTGTGAGAAGATCTAGACTAGTAGCCCAAACAGCCCAGAAGGTAGCCATAGTGAATCAGCATCAACAACAGCCGTCAGTGGGAAACAGCAAATGAAGAGCAAAGACTGAATGAAAACTTGTGACAGACTCAAAAGAAACATCACTCTTTCGGTTGATTACAATAAGAAGTCGCTTATACACCATGGCTGTATAGTTTGAGATACCCAAAAGGCTGCAGGAAATCCTTCATTTCAGTGGTAGCTATAAAGCTGTGCTCCCTATTTTAAAGTATGAACAGAATTCTGACCATCTATAGTTTTGAAGAATATTAGCCTTACTAATTCTGAGAGGTTAATTTTGTTGTGGGAAAGGATAGTGTTATTGGAGTAAAGTTTTAAAACAATATAGAAATTTCACTGATATATTATGTAACATAACCTACAGAAATGTTTATGGTCAAAGTAAAACTATCTGAAGGAGTAAAAGAGAGAGTGGGGTAGAGAGGCAATCTTGCTATATAGCATAGGCTTTCCTGTTTCTCCCTTCTGGGTTTGGGATTATAGGTATGAGCCACAATACCCAATACCAGCTGTCACATAATTAATACAAATCAGGTCCAGCTGAAGAGCTTCCAGGGAAGGAATGAGGTTATATTGGCTCTGGAAACGAAAAAATGTTCTTGGGAGGTTGAGCTGATAGAAATGCATGGGGGAACCACAACCACAATCAAAGGTCCTCTCTCTCTGAGAATACTCTCAGTCTTTAGAATTTTCCCAAAGGGAATCACATGCAAAAAAGCCAGTTGCTTCTAGGAAGTGACCAAATAGAGATTGGACTTCCTGGATGGCTGGTACTATATTAAGTATTTGCAGAAACTTTTTTTTTTTTGTAACAGCTATTAGGTTGTTAGTCTTTATCACTGCTAGGTAGATCTTAAAAACTGTCATACTATATATACATTTTCCATACACTGTCACAACACTGCATAATAACCACCTATTGAATTTTATCTGACAAAATACTCTCAGATGACACTTGAAAAATGTTGGCATCAAAATCTCGAGAAGTCTGTGTTTTTCTGCTTCTGGCTTTATGCTCTGCTACAAATGGAGTTAAATTTTGACTACACAACTCCAGGCCCCTGTCCTAGTACAGATTAAAGGTCCACTTCTTCCCTGGTTCCCTTTCCATTTACACACACACAGAGACACACAGAGACACACAGACACACACACACACACACACACACACACACACAATTTCCTCTTCAATTTCCCATTATTAATGAAGAACTAGCCAGTAAGCACTATAGTAATTTCTAGACAGCGTCATCTCCTGGAACATAGTACGACAATATGTTGAGCAGAAAGCATCATGGGGATAACTTGTGAAGCACAGATGTGAAGCCCTCTTATCTACACCCTATTTTCTAGAGTAGCAGAAGTCCTAGATCTGTGGATGTTCATGTACATACTACTTACTTAAATGTGGATATTTGTTCTTTTTTTTTTGTCTTGGGGAATAAATGTGGGGCCTCACATATGTGTCAGACAAGTAATTGACAAGTAATTTTTTATTTTTGATTTTTGATTTTTGAGACAAGATCTCATGAAGTTGTACAGCCTATCCTTGAACTAACTCTGAAGCACAAGTAGGCCTTTAACTTGCCATCTTCCTGCCTTTGCCTCTATAGTAGCTGGGATTACAGGCCTGAGACATCAGGCATAGCTTATACCATTTGGTTTTTCAGACTTGGCCATGAATTAACTTATTAAAAAAGGAAACACCGAAGGATATGCCAATAACAGACATCCTGGCAGCACTAGTGGTGAGGACAAAAAATATTAATAACAAAAAAAATCTATACTAACTGGACTCAGGAATCATTACTAACAAAAATAAAAAGAATACTTGAAGCTGGGAGGAAGGGAAATGAGAGTACTAGAGTGATTCAGAGAAAAACACTGGTGGATATATAGATTTCCAAAGAATAAAAAATGATTAAAAAATAGCTATATCATAAAAGTGCTAAGCCGAGAAGGAAAGAGATTATGTAAGGAGGGCTGAGGAATAACAAAGAGAAGAGATGCTCCTAAGAGACAAAGGAGGTAAGACCCTAGTCTTCTTGAGAGGAAAAGAAGAACCTTTGTGGGAAGTAAACCCTTCTCATGGTCCATTGCATTGAGACAACTGATGAGGTTTGCTCTGTTGCTATGTATCACAAGGTCTAGTTGCCCCAAGATGAGAGAATTCTCACGTATACCAGCTTTTGTTGTGTAAACCTTGCTCCTCAATTTAAAACTATTGGTTGATTAAAAATGGCTATAGCCATTATTGGAGAGAATAGAGTAGGCGGGTTTTCTGTTATCTGCTTGGGGGTCTATGGTAGAGAGGGAGAGAAGGGCCCAGGAGAGAACCACCATGAGAAGAGATGGACCAGGGGCACATGGCCAGGAGAAACAGCAAGTATTTGGGGATACACTGCTAGACAAGTAGTCAGTCTAGCAGTTAGGAAAGTAGATTGGGGGGGACCCCCCAGAAATTGTCAAAGTCAAATAAAATAACCGCAGTCTGAGTCTCATTCATGTGTAAGATAGATGGGGATAAGCCTAAATTGGATCAACTAGAGACAACCCTGGTGAAGACCCAGGAAGCTCCTCAGTGCTGTGAGTCCTCGATCTCAGGCTGCTTATAGCTCCAACTATACCAATTCTAGGGAAGTAACCACTGTTCTAAACCACACTCAGACACAATGACCACCCCCTCCCCCACCGTGCAGCACCTTGATGTGCCATGATTTTGAAAACAAGGAGAAAAATAAGATGCATGAAATTTGTCAATAAAAATGGTGTTAAACAATTCTCATGCCATTGATACCATAGTTTTAGTCACCTATGCACTCAGAAACTATATCTCTAATATATGAGATAAATTGGGGGACATGACATTTAAATTCCTAGAGATGTGTCCATAGACAAACTGCTTATTTTCTTATTTGCCATAGTGAACCATATGGTATTTGCAGAGGTCATTTCCTTCAGACACAGCTGAGATTAGACTGGTATTATAATGGCCCTAGAAAAATAAACCTTCACATTCCAAAATTTTGACAAGTTTTAGGTGAACACTCTTACAGCTGCAGAAAGCAGTGAGTCAGAGTTTCCAAAGCCCGTTTTCTCTTGAAAACCATGCAAACATTCCTGGACTTGGGAAGATTATCAGGTTCCTAGGCACTTAGAATGAAGATCATTAAATTTTATTATTGTCATAATTTTTACACTATCATTCTCAATAAAATGCCAGTCACAAGGGAAAAAACCAGACCTCTCAAAAAAATTATTTCTGAGATGTTGACTTTACCCAGCCAGCAAAGACACTGGGAGACGCAGAAGCCATTTTCAGAAACAGATTCCTCCACAGGGGAAATGAGGTTAGCGAGGCCTCCTCTCATGTGGAGCCACTTACAGTTGCTTCCATTCCTATCAGGCAGTTTGTCCCAGCCTCAACATCAAACAGAGCCCATTGGGACAGAGCAGGCCAAGAATATGAAGATAATTTTTCCTGCAAATTAAAACCACCACAAACACTGCTAGCAATTTAGATATGGCTGGATTACACATGTCGTTGGAAAATATTGAACTCTGAGTTTCCAGAATGCACTATATCACTGCCATGAATCACTCCTGTGTATCTGTGATGCTCAGTGAAGATGTGAGCTTGGTCACCATTTAGAATGTGCAGAATCAAAGACTACCCAGACAGCCTTCAAGAGAAAACTTCTTATGTGGCGTTCAGAAGACAGTATCTGGTGGTCAATGATTTTCTCAGGGAGGAAGAACTTTGGAAAAAGTCTAGAAAAAGGGGGCTGTTGCTAGAATGAGCAGAATTCCACATGGATCTACTTTTTAATCATAAGACAGCAAGGCAAAGAGAAAACCATTAAAAATCTTTAGCATGCATCCTACCTAAGACAAAGGCCTCTGAATAATTCAATGGCTGCCAAGTCCAGCTCTTTATCATGCCTAACGCAACATTCTCTCAAATGGCTTCTCTACCTCCAGTGCCTTAGAGTCTGTCATCAAACTGATCCTCATGAAATAGAATCCTTGTTACTGACAGTTTTCTTTTTATAAAATTTCAGAGATTTCACCAAAAGCCAGTTTTCAAGGCATTATTAGTAGAGCCAGATGCTAAAGATAAAGACCAAAGACAGGTCACTGGGTTTAAATTCACGACATTATTAATAACCTTTCCCAAGGCAGGGTCTATACTGGAACAGGTCACATAGAAAGACTTCAGTGACCACTACTCTGGCCTAAATTTCCAACCTGAATCTTCAGAACTGCCTTCCATTTCTATTCTTTCTCCTCAGTATCCCGCTGTCTGTGCTCAGTGTATGCTACCCGTTTATCCAGAATGTCCCTTTGTCTTCGATCCCTCTGGGAAACTTCCAGTTCTTGAGTTTTGTTTGCCAGCTTTGTCTTTTTGAGATTTTTTTGCCAATCCCAGGGCTAGGCAAGTTCCTTACCATCCAGCTAAACTTCAAACCCCACCTGGAAAATTTCTATTCAGTCATCCTTCAAAGTTCCCTGAACCCTGCTATCTCAGTCTTTCTTAAACACGTGCCCATGTTCCCAGATGTCTGGCCATCAGGGCACTGACCACTGAGCTGCAGGATCACTACTGACTCACCACCTCATCATGAACCCTTCAAAGGCAGAGACTGTAGTATTCATCTTTATATGGACATGCTCTAATTCAGAGCTTGCATCACAGTTGGATGCTCAATAAATCTGTGTTATATGGACAGATTAATAGAGCTTTTCCTGTTTGTGGTATTCAATTAGACTGTAGCTTTATTATCAGAGCAACGTGTGAGAACACAAGTTATACATTAAAGAGCATAGCAGCTTTCAGTGACACAACTGAAGTTTGATTTTCTACTGAAAGTGTGATTAACACTTTGTCTATAAAAAGATATAGTTGATATTCTGTCAACATCATGGCTACCTTCCGTAAAAATTCATTTGCAAAGATCCACTCCATACCAGTTACACACCTGGGCATTCACCACCCCTTAATTCACATCTGCCTCTTCCAAATGAGTTCAAATAAGTTCTCACTCATTAGCTTGTTCCATCTGCCCATTCATCTCCCTCATACCATCTCAAATAATTACTTAATATAATAGGAGAAAAATATCCAGGTCCATTATACCAAAAATTTTTAAATTCTATATTTTTTCTTGAGAGTGGAGACATTGTTTTTTATTGCCTATCAAAGCTGTACCCCCAAACCAACTTTTTAAATCAAAAGAGCTCACAAAATATTTTGTGCTCTAATATTTTCCAAGAAACATTAAGCAGTAGGCAGCAAAATATAAAGTAAATTCTATAGCAGGATATGTTATACTAGTAACATTTATCTTTATAATCTTTCAGTCAAAATGAACTTACATGGAAGCAAGTTACTTAAAAAGGTAGCAAATATCACACAGTGTGTACCTGTAGACAGAGCACTCCATACCTGTGCTCCTCAGAGAATTCCCATGTGTATGTAGCAGGCAGACTCACCTGGTGAGTTCTGGGGAGATGACACAGGGGAGCCCCGCGGGGACTGACAGTAGCTGGGGTGGAGTAAGGCATGAGGAGGCACATATGACATGATCTCTTCCTCAAATAAGCTAGGAAAAGACATGGAACAAAATATATGTTAGCCAACAAGGCCAAGTAAACTGCTTCCACAGTGGGTAGGAGGTAGGATTCTATTCTTGTTTTCTTCCATCATGATTTAACAGGTAGTTTCCTTCCATAGTTTCATACTTAGGAACATCCATGTACAGGTAAAACATAGTCTTGCCATATACATTGTTAAATGTTTTCTGTAAGTATTTGTCATGCTTGAATTTTACCCACCTCCTCAATCAACAATATTATTGTAGTCTGATATCTGTGTGGATACCTAAAGGTTTAGGATATTCCTTTTGCTGTATATCAGACCATTCTATGAATACACTAATTTATCATCCCTCTTTTGAAAAATATTTACCCTTTCCCTGACTGACTGCTTTTTATCACCAATGGTACCAAGAATGTTCTCTACATGGTATCTCCTGTATGTGTGAGTCTCTTAGTGTGAATACAATACATACACAAAATCAGATTTGTTCATTCAAAGCACATACCCACCCAATCCACTCTAACATCAAGTTCTGCAGTCCAACTAAGATTGTGGCTAGTTACAAATTAACACATAGGCTGCTAGTCCACCAAACATTCATACTGACATCTTGTATGTGGTTAACATATCCTCAGAAAGAAATGGCTTTCGTGAATTTTTGTGTTCACTGATAATGCTGGACTATATACTAAATTACCGTCACACAAAGGTAAAAGTTAAGAATAATGGAACTTCAAGTGCAGATATAAGGTCTCCTACGTTAAAAAACAAACATATATTACTTAAATTCAGTACTTCATGTAGTATAACTTTTTACAGATGTTATTCTAACATAAACCTATATTTCTACTTATATCTTTAAATAGATACATAGATTTTTTTCACTATATACTTTCTAAGATGATGAAATTTTCTAAATGTTTAATCTATTAAGAATATAAAAAATACTTTATTTGGAAATATGACGAAATTAGAGACTGGAGTAATGGGTCACTGCTAAGAGCATTTGCTGTTCTTATAGAGGATCTGAATTCAGTCCCCAACACCCACAAGGTAGCTCACAATCATCTGTAACTCTAGTACCAGAGGAACTGACTCTCTGGCTTCTGTAGGCATTGTACACATGTGTTCCATATACACATGTGTTACATATACACATATGCAGGGAAAACACCCAGACATGTGAAATAGATACACAATTCTTAAAAATATAAAAACATTTTTATCCTTTTAGGTTGTATAAGATATTGGCAGTTCATGCACCAGAGAAATTGTCCCACCAGAAACTTTAATCTCCAGAGACAAGAGTTCCTCGGCCTCAGTTGGCATTAGACGTTTTGGGTTCTACAAACATCAAGTAAAGAAGTAGTGGCTCATTGTACAAAACTGAATCTTACGGCCACCAGCATCTTCCCACACATGTATTAACCAAATACTCTTCGATTCCTGTGAGACGTCATCTCATTGCCCTTGCCCAGATTCTGATTCATTCTCATTCTCCTCCCCCCACCCCCCTTTAAGGTCTTTCAAGACAGGGTTTCTCTGTGTAGCCCTGGCTGTCCTGGAACTCACTCTGTAGACCAGGCTGGCCTCGGACTCAGAAATCCGACTGCCTCTGCCTCCCAAGTGCTGGGATTAAAGGTGTGCACCACCACTGCCCGGCTCTGATTCTCTTCTTTTAAAGATAACTGAAAGTCATTTTTCACCTGCTCATTATGTGCTGTCGATATCGCCCTTTTGGTTGGCTACCATTTTCATGCCTTTAAGGCATCTTTGTTATACAACTTTAAACTTTTTATACACCCAAATTTATTAATCACTTCCTATTTTATATGTCCACATTTATTAATCACGGCCTATGTTAAACCTGTTAAAGGTACATTTTAAATAAAATGAGCTATTGAAATTATATAGAAAATGAATAATCAATAGCAAATTCAAGTCATTTACATTTTTTATATTTTATAATAGCAATAGAAAAATACCTTTACACATGGGTTTAATTTGATTTGAATAATATCCCAAAGCTACACAGCCTCACACCTTAGCTTACAGATAATGAAATACATTTTTACCAGGACTAATTCTCTTCCTTAAGATATAAAATGCCAAAGAGACAAAGGTTCACTCAGTACTCAGCAAGCACACTCTTGAGTCTTTGATTGAAATAAAGTAAAATACAGAAGAAATTACTGAGAATGTGAATAGACAAACCTCCCATTTCCAATAAGTAGTAAATACTATTTATTATGTAAGGGCAGATAGTATATTGTACCATTGCATACTATTAAAAATATGTTTGATAAATGAAATGATAGTCAAGAACTAAATCTGTAACATGCCATAACTATAGAATTACTAGGTGTGAGTAAATTCTCTAGGTTCTTCAAAGGCTCTTTAGTTTTGGTGAACATACTTATTTTCCCAAGCATGTGAGGATGTAGTCTTGCTCTTTATTTGTGAGATCTTTTTACATATAAGAAACTCATGTAGACTGTTTTTTTTTTTTAAACAAAATACAACTATTTTACCTACAATTAACTAGGATATTTAAAACTATTCTATCTAAATACTGTTTAACTAAGGAGAGAAGATTGAGACTTGTAGCCATGGCCACACCATTTTAAAAAGCTTCTCCTTTTTGGTTTCTGGGCAGTGAGATCACAGCAATCCTCATTCCAGACATATTTTCCTAATCCTGCCTTCCCCCCTGCTGACACCTGACAATGGCTGCCCATGGGATGTTTACCCACCACCTGACATTATTTTCTTAATACTTAGCATTCATTCTTTACTCCTGGTGATGGCTGACTTCAGGCTGAAAGGAAACGTTCCAAACTCCTTCCCAGTCTCCCCTTCTGCCCTATACTAACTTTTGTGCACACTGCAGACTTCTTATCCTTAGGGATTCCCCTCTAGAGATTTTTACCCCCCCAAATTAAAAGCCTCTACTGTCTTAAGTTGTTTGTTCCCTTGTTTCTCCTTCTGCTCACATATGACTTTTGCTTTTTTTATTACTTTATTTTTATAGAAACATCCTATTCTTGCACTAGCAGATCAATAGTATTCCTGACTATCTGGCAGGCTATACTATTTTTAGAACTAACTCAGTATACCGAAATTAAAAGGGTAGGTCACCTGCTTGATTGAGAAGTGACACACCCTCCTCAAAGGTCTTTAAGAGTCAAGTGAAGAGAAAGAGTTTGGGGAATGGTTGAACACTTTGGAGTCTTCCTTTTATAGCAACAATGGAAACAGCTTTTCAGCAAGAAATAGGACAGCAAAACACTAGGAGAGAGAACTACAGTCAAGGCCAAGACCAACAGAGAAAACAAACAAGCCTGGCCATGGTGCTGCATTCCTTTAATCCCAGCACAGGGGAAGCAGAGGCAGGTTAGATCTCTGAGCCTGGTGAGCCTGGTCTACAGAGTGAGTTCCAGCATAGCCAGGACTACACAGAGAAGCCCTGTCTCAAGAAAAAGAAAGAGAAAAAGAAAAGAACAAAAACAAAAAACCAAGCAAATAAAGAAAATAACCTTGTGGCCTTTTACCCTCAGGGATAGACAAAGTGTTGCCTGAGGGGTTTTGATCCTATGGAGCCCTCCAGGGCAGTTTCCCAACCACTGGATCCTGAAGAATATTATATTTCTAATTTGCCTATGATTGAAGATTGAAATCAAATGTGAGAATATTTTCTGAAAACTTTGTAGTTGCCCTTCCAAAGTATTTTGAAATTTAAAAACTGAACTTAATTTAACCACCATGAAAGGCAATACAATGGATCAGTTCCATGAAGCACCATCTAATCCACAGAACCATTGACCAACCCTCAACCTTTTCATTTCCCAAACCTAAACTCTTAAAAGCCATAAAGTAAATAAGCTACTCCTGAAACCAGCAAAAGGAGAGAAAGCACATTTTAAGAAAAAAGAAAAAAAGTGGAAAGAAAATCTAGAGATGACTATTTGGTTTCAGCCTGGGACAAGGTACTGAGGTGCATATCTTATATACCAAAGCAGACCTGGTCTCCAGGTTCTCCCAGCATCCCTCAGTCCCTACCTGGCATACCCTGTTCCTCAAACCAGAACATTCCAGCCCAAGGGTTGGGCTGCCCTTCCCCCAGAAGCTCCTCCCTATACAATCTAGACATTTTTTTCTCCCCCTTCTCTCTTCTATCTCTGTACGTGTGCTCCTTTCTCTTTTTCTCTCTTTCTTCTACACCTTCTTTTACCCATGGCGACTTCCCTGGCCTTGGTCCTTGGGGCCAGTGAACTCACCTACCAGAAAGCAGCTTCCTAATAAACCTGTCTTTAATATAATCTAATCTGGCTTAAACTGGTTCATTTCAGCGGTGGTGGAGAAATAACCTATCAATGACCTCTACTCTGCCAGAGGTAAGCTGCATCTACTTCTGCGGTTACCTTCTGTTCTACTCTTTGAGTGCGGTATTTGTCTGTATAACCTTTTCACTTCTCAGCGGTGTAAAAGTATGAGTAAGCAAATCTTAGTGGTACCCGATGTAATCTGAAATAAATTACTGTGAAAGTTGCATTCTAAGTCTCCAATATGACAGTCTCCTTAAAACTCTGAGGAGAAAGGAGGCATTTTAAGGTTACTAACACCTTTGGCATATTATTTCAAAAAATGTTCCAAAGTGTCTAACAGCAGGAGACTTCCACCTGAGGCCCCAGTGTCACATACCTCAGTAACATGACAAGGTCTGCATCACTTGAGAGCCGCACCAATCCAGGGGTCCCTTCAGTTCGGATAAATTGGATCTTCTCCCTGTTGAGACAAGGAAATGGTGCAAATGTCCATATTAGGCTTTGGGGATGTAACTTATTGGATAATCATGTTTTCTATCATGGCTGTAGCATTTTTGGTACTTATTAAGTGGCACTGTGCTATGGGACTTTAGGAATACAAATCTCCAACAGACACACTCCTTGCTTTTGAGAAGGATGTTGTCCACTGGAATGAGGTGGTTGAATGCTTCCCTAGCATCCTCAGTACTACAGGACCAAACAAACAAAAAGGTACAAAACAAAACATACAAGGAAAAGACCCTGTGGGCAACAACTTCTACTGTTGGGAGAAAAGAGTTATTTTAGGGCCTCCCACACTCTACACCTAAGTAGCATTATAGAGGGCACTATTCCAGACAGGAAAACCTTTCTGAGTTAAGACCACCTGGGAGTTTGTATCTAAGCAACAGTTTGAAAGAGTGACTTCACACTCTTCAGAAAGCAACCACCCAGATTTATCCTCTCATTTGAAAGATGTGGGTAGGAATATCCATCTGTTTTCCTGAGGATAAACCTGTAAGTTACATGTGGCAAGGTCTTTCTTGAAAACAGACTGTACCTGTGACTGTGCTTATAGCTTCAGTTAAAAAAAAAAAAAAAAGGCTGGGCGGTGGTGGCACGCGCCTTTAATCCCAGCACTTGGGAGGCAGAGGCAGGTGGATTTCTGAGTTCGAGGCCAGCCTGCTCTACAGAGTGAGTTCCAGGACAGCCAGGACTACACAGAGAAACCCTGTCTTGAGAAAACAAAAACAAAAACAAAAACAAAAAGAACATAATGAATTTGAATAATGAATTTTTTTAAATAATAAAAAACTGACACATCCTTAATTACTAGACTGGGAAAGTAGATATTGTATCTAATGTAGGAATGTAAATTAAATAGCCCTCACACACCAGATACAATGCTGTGGGTGGGGATACAGACCAGTAGTGGAGTGCTTGCCTGTTACACAGAAGATGGCTTTGAGTTGGATCTCTAATACAGCACACACACATACACTGCCATGACATGCTATTTCTGTCATTAGCTTACCATAAATAGATGTGACAACATCTTTGGATTCACAAATTATCTTCATGTTCATAATATCTTAAACTTTTCATATGAACATAATTTTAATAAAACATTTTCTTACTCTTTCTCTAATTTACCTCAAGTTATTTCAGAGCCTGCTATAGTACTGCATTAAGATGAGGGGAGAAAATAAAAGTTTAGGCTACGGCACTGAAACCATTTCATTAGATTAAATATGGAAGCCAAATGTATACACAACTCTACAGTGAGTGCTAAGAACTCTGCATTCTGAGACCGGAAGCATAAAGCGAGATGTGTCTCTAGTGACTCATCTAGATTTGGTTCTTTAGAGCATCGTGTTGCTTTATTTGGTGTTCTCACCGGCTCCACTACATCTTAAGTTCGTAAGATCTAAGTCGACTTAGTAAGATTCTTTACAGAGTCGGAAGCCACAAGGTTAAACTGCCTGGATGAAAAATCCCCAAACACATACAAACTGACTTGCCTTTAGCCACACAGCTCACAGGGCTAGAGTACAGGGTTAAGCACCTTGTTTCCTCTAGCTAGATCTGTTTTACGTTTATAAGTGTAGGAAGCACCCAACCTTTATGCACTCGATGGTTTTGTATGTCAATTTGACACAAGCTAGAGTCATCACTGAGAAAAGAGCCTCAGGTGAGAAAATGCCTCCATGAGATGGAGTTGTGAAGCATTTTCTCAATTAGTAGTCAATGAGGGAGGGGGCAAGCTCTTGATGAGTGGTGTCATCCCTGGGCTTATAAAGGTAGTCCCCTGTAAGGGTCTGGGTAAAAAGTCCTTGGGAAGTCCTGGGTTCTATAAGAAAGCAGGCTGAGCAAGCCATGGAAAGCAAGCCAGTAAGCAGCACCCCTTCATGGCCTCTGCAGCAGCTCCTGCTTCCAGGCTCCAGCCCTGCTTGAGTTCCTGTCCTGACTTCCTCCAATGATGAATTACTATCTGGAAGTGTAAGCTAAATAAACCCTTTCCTCTCCAACTTGCTCTTTGGTTATGGTGTTTTGTCATAGCAATAAAACCCTGACTAAGAAAAGTTGATACCAGCATAATGGGTATTACTGTGACAGTCTTGACCATGTTTTGGGAAGGATTGTGGAAGGACTTTGGAACTTCTAGCTAGAAAGCCATTGAGTGTTGAGATCTCAGTGAGATGTTTTGTAGGAGACTGGAAAATAAGAATATTGAGAGTAGTACAGAAGATGGAGGCTTGGCTTGTGACATTTCAGAGGGAAGCTTAAAGATTCTATCAGAGCTGTTACTATTTCAGTGTGAGATTCTGTGGTTCTGGTTTGCTGGGGTTAAACAATCAGCTATGATTAACAAGATACCAGAATTACTAAAGGGAAACTTTTTCATTACTGGAACAATTGATGCTGGTTAGCTGGAGCTAAGCAATTACAGATGATTAAGAAGAGATCAACATCACTGAGGTCAAATCTTCTGGGAAGTATTTTCTGAGAGCACAAAGAAGCTGTGTTCCAGAGACAACCAAGGTTGTACCTTGTGTTGGCAGCCAGATTTGGTACTGTGTAAGAGTCACCCAGGTAGTGTCAGTTTTGAAGGCATGAAGGAGTCATGGAGAGTAGCTGAAACTTGGCACTTTGAGAGGGCAGGAGAGGCCACTGATGAAGGTGCAGCCTCCGTGGTAGTTGAAGGCCTAGGACTGAATGGGTCATGAAGGTAAGTTGAGGCTTGACATCATGAAGAGAGCTTATGTGAGGCTATTTGAGAAAGCTCAGGCCAATCACAGTGTTTTGAAGATGCCAGTACCACGGGGATGACCACCAAGAACAGTAGTAGCTGTGGAGTGGAGGCATCCAGAGCCTAGAAGACAAGCTGTGTGCTACAGAGGGCAGAGATGGGGAAGTGGCCCAAGTCCTTCGGAGGAGCCCAGAAGATCATGAGTGGATCCCAGACACTGGACAGTTAGAGTTTGATTTGGATTTGATTTGATTGTGACTGTGCCCTGTTTTTTTTTTCCTCTTGAAGTAAAAAAGCATTTTACTGGAGTCTACAATTGAGAGACTTTGAGTTAGAAAAGACTATCGATTTTAAAAGAGACTGAATACTTCAAAGGGACTGAAATTTTAATGTGCTTGACTTTGTAAAGACTGTGAGACCTTTAAAGTTATTTAGATCTTGGGGATGAATATGGCTTAATGGTGATGTGTTCTTGTGTCAATTTGACAAAGGTCATTTGTACTGGCTGGTTTGGGGTGCCAACTTGACACAAGCTAGAGTCATCAGAGAAGAAGGAGCCTCAACTGAGGAAATGCCTCTATGAGACCCAGCTGTAGGGCATTTTTTCAATTAGTGATCAATGAAGGTGAGCCCATGGTGGGTGGTGTCATCACTAAGCTAGTGGTCCTAAATTCTATAAGAAGGCTAGCTAAGCAAGCCATGGAAAGCAAGCCAGTCAGCAGCACCCCTCCATGGCCTCTGCATCAGCTCCTGCCTCCAGGTTCTGGCCATGCTTGAGTTCCTGCCCTGACTTCCTCCAATGATGAATCATGATCTGAAAGTGTAAGCCAAATATACCCTTTCCTCCCTAGCTTGCTTTTTAAAAACCCAAGACACTTTACTATCTTTAGAAACATTTATTTTCTGTCCTTTATAATCAACAAGAGATTATGAAGACACAAGACTTGGGCATTTATTTTTTAAAAATATGCTTATGATGCCAAATTCCCTGCAAAGTTACTCGGCCTTGAAGATCAGAACCAGGAAGGTCATTGTCCCACTAGTGTTAGCATCATATTCTAAAACACATGATGGATCAAGGCCCACTATCTGGTGCTTTTTGTTTTGTTTTTTAAATAAGAGAACTAAGTGCTAGCTTTTTTTTTTTTAAAAAAAAAAACTAAACTGGAAAAAAATTATCTTGTAGAAAAATAACAGTTCCTTAGCCTAAGAAGTTCTTGTGTAAGAGTCAATAATAATATGCTTTGATCTTGAAGCTAACTTCAACAAATACAAACTTTACCTCTTCAGTCCACAATCACAGTGAAGGAAGACAAATGGAACAAAAGCAAAAATCAAACAGGCTTGCACTTTCACCAACTCTGTTCACTTGAATTGGACAAAGTAATGATACAGATGCTATGTTCTAGGCTGTACCATGGCCTAAAACATCCTGTGAGTAAGAAGAACACCATTTTGCTCTTCTGAGCCACAGGGAAGATATGGTTGAAGGGAAGAAAGGAGGTTGACATCAGAGACAGGATGCCAGTGGGAAGACTGCTTGTTCACATACTAACTATAAGGCAACTGGTTATATAACATCTGGTTTGATTTTTCTGATGAGAACATACCAGAGGCAGGCTAAGACTAGTATTCTACCAGGCCAGTAGATTTTTTCACAGCAACAAGCTCTAGGTCATGCTTCCAGGACAGAGCACTGGACAGCATCATCTGGTATTCATCACATTAGCGTTCTCTCTCTCTCTCTCTCTCTCTCTCTCTCTCTCTCTCTCTCTCTCTCCCTCTCCCTCTCCCTCTCTCTCTCTCTTTCAATTTTTCCAGACGTGGTAGACAAGGTTTAAAGAACACCACAAAGTTGTCTGTCCAGGAGCTTGTAGTGCAATAGAAATCAAAAGCAATCCTCAGTATTATATTCAAGTCCCATAAGGTGTTTGGTTTATGTAACTGAGTTTTGTTTTAGGCCTTGGACATACACCTAGCCTATAGGTCCCTTATAAAGTCTTTTTAAGTAAAATCAAGAACCACTTTAGTTTATTGATGATTCAGAGAATGACCAGGACTGGGGACAAGAGGAAGAGACAATTAAGCAGAGTCTCAGAAATTGCGCATAATTTCCAAGAACAAAGAAGGAACTGCTCCTAAGTTATCACCGATTTGCCCAATGTTCTATAGACCAGTGTTCCTCAAACTGTGACCTTCATCTACTAGAAATCTACAGACAAAATCCCAAGTTCTGCTAGAAGTTGTAAGTTTCTTCTCATGTTGGTGACCAACCAATGAAAAGGATAGAGCATATTTTGGATACTGTAGATGACACGGATGACTGTTTACCACTATGTGACTTCATGCTGCATGGTATGGAGCTACAAGACAAATGCTTAACAATCAGATACAGACTCTTCCAATGTTAGTGACCAGGGCTGTCTGTCCTTACGCCACCAGGGCCTTGGTGCCCATTTTCTGCTCATGCACAATTCTCTTATTGATTGGAAAGAGAACTTTTTTATTGCACTGTTAATTTGTATCATGAAAATGACCAAGGGAAGCTATATAATATGAGTTGCCACAGGCTAAACAGAAAACAAAGAAATGAACTTAAAAAGTATATTATGCAGTTATGCTAAATGTTGCATGAAAAATGCCATTTCTTGTTCTATGAAAACCTTTGCAGTATTCTACAAATAGGAAAGTGGTAAAATTCACACACCACGAGATACATTCAGTACCATCACTATTACATTTGGAGTATATTCTTTACCAGTAGCCAAATCAGGTCAAATTAAAGTGTATAAATGTAGTTTATTGGGTAGCCTCCAAATTAAAGTATACAAAGGCAGGTTCATTGGGGAGCCACGCTCCAGTGAGTTCACTGGTCCCAGGGAAGGAAACCAGGGGAAGTTGCTATGGGGAGGGAGACAGAAGAGAGAGGAAAGAGAAAGAGCACACAGGGAAAGAGGAACAGAGAGACCTAAATGCCTGGATTATAAAGGGAAGATCTTCTGGAGGAGGGGAAGCCCAACCCCTGGGCTGGAAAGTTTAGAGAAGAGGATGGGCTATCCCAGCCATGCCCTGTAATATATGGGGACTGAGGGATGCTGGGAGAACCTGGAGGCCAGGTCCCCTTTGGTTTGTAAAATATGCACCTCAGCTATTTGGCCTAGATCTGAGTCCCAGCAGGAGCACTCTGAATAAACTGGCAGACTAAGACAATGAGTCAGAAAATACAAATAAGTTTCCATTGTGGAGGGGAGATGATGCCATGATAATGCCAAGGATGAATATCACAGACCATCAGAGGTCAAAGCACAAGAATTGAGCCCAACACAAGGGAAACAAAAGACAGGGTCTAAGACAGCACTGGAGGCAGAG
Source organism: Grammomys surdaster (assembly GCF_004785775.1). Lineage (NCBI taxonomy): Eukaryota > Metazoa > Chordata > Mammalia > Rodentia > Muridae > Grammomys > Grammomys surdaster. The sequence goes on from NW_021604613.1 coordinate 8,161,917, forward strand.
GCAGGCAGATTGCTATGAGTTCAAGGCCAGCCTGGTTTACAAAGTGTGTTTCAGGACAGCCAGAACTATACAGAGAAACCCTGTCTCAAAAAAAAAACCCAACACTCCCTCCCTCACCCCCCAAAAGGACAAGTTTGTCTTTCTACTGATGATAATCTTAACACTGATAACTTGATTTCTGAAGAAAAGTCTCAGATAAAGTATTAATTCGATTGCCTTTGAGCATTTTGGTGAAGATAAGTGTAGAATCTGTTAGATTAACATGTGATACTCCTCTACCCAAGGATATTAAGTGGATTTTAGAAGCAGGGAGCTAGAACAGGAGCATGCCCCAACTTTTCCACACATCATCCTGGTATTGCAGAACCTCCAGAAATTCCCTCAGAGGACTTACAATAAAAGAATTAATTTACATGAAATTAATTTTCTTAGTTTTAACTTACTTTATACATTTCTTGGTTTATGGTTCATGAAAACTATAATCATAGAAAAGTTATACACATTTTATGTTTACACATACTTAAGTTTCTTCTGAATAAAAGTGGCTAAAGTCAACATGACTGACCTCCAATACTTCTTTTCCTTTTAGAAAATGAGATTTAGCTCATGCGAATTTCTATAAAGCTACTTAGTATTTGGAATTAATCTAGTTTGAGACATGTTAGTAACACATTTGACTGCAATTAGAGGATTCTGAATACTACTTTATCATATTGATTCAAGTTTATTCTGCGGATGTGAAGGGTCCTGTGTCATAAAGAAGTGCTGTTCAATCTTAGGAGTTATAACAAAGATTATACATTCCTTTTAAGGTATGACTTTCTTGAGGACAAAAGTCCTTCCTCCTGTATGCCTCTGATCACATGCTCTTCACAGTGTTAAACACAGGAGAACGCAGTAAAATACAAATGAGGCACATGATCGGCCAATGTTAAAACGACAGCAAAACCCTTACTCCGTGTTGGTAATAAACAATATTGCGCTCACTTTCTGCTATGGCACGAAACAAAAAGTCAGAAAGCTGACTCACATTAATGACTAAATTAGGATCCACGTAGGGATGTGAAAAGGAAAGTGCAGAGGAGATTGAAGCCAGCCCCCTAACCCCCAGAACAAAAAATAACCCCTCAAAAAACAACAGAAAGCTAAGCTGCATTGATGACAAGCGCAGGAAAAAGCTCCAGTGCCTCTCACACTCGCTTGTAACCACTTCCTCTCAGTGTAGACATGCGCCATCAGAGAGCAACTCTCTCACAGGAAGGAGGTCATTTGGGGACAACAAACCATGTCTTAAGACTGAAATTCCCACAGAAAACATTCTCACTGAAACCAATCCTCTCTCTGGTCTTGATGTTAAAGAAGGGCACGTGTTGAAGAATTAGAGCCAGCAGAACAGACTCCGCATACTTGGGTTCCTGGGCTGTTGGGCTCTCACGAACACAGCTGCAAATACCCGTGTTTTTAAAGCTGCCTGAGGTGGTTTTAGAGAAGTGCTTGGAGTTCCCTAATGGTTCAAAGCCAAGAAAGGAAAATTAGTGATTGCCATTGATGGTTATCAGTCACAGGACCATCTGCCCTTACAGATGGCCCACAATAGAAAGGTTCCTTGTTTTCCTACTTACTGCTCTATAGGGTAGGTTAGGATGTTAGTCCATGTAGCCTAAAATTCTTAGGTGATCCTTATGCACACACAAATGATATAAATTCACCACATGTTGAAGATAAACAAGTGGTTCTCAAGTTGCGGGTTGAGACTCCATGGGGGAGGGTCACATATCAAATATCCTGCCAATCAGATATTTACATCACAATTCATAACAGTAGCAAAATTACAGTTATGAAGTAGGAATGAAATAATCTTATAGTTGGGATCACCACAGCGTGAGGAACTATATCGAAGGGTCACAGCATCACGAAGGTTGAGAACCGCTGATACAGATGAATATAAACCATCTACAGGATAAGGATTGACACTTGTTTAACTCTGTTTCTTCATCTTAAGCATATTTGGAATGCAAATACCTAGCCTGGAGCTTATGATGTAGGCTTTCAGAAGATTGTAAGCTAGCAAGCCTGCTACTAGATGGGCCACATAGTTATTCATGCTTTTTTCAACACAAGTACCTGCTGGAAATAGAGTGAAGCTAAAGTTCTGTGATCTGTTCCTTTTCTGTGCTGATGTTGGCCGTCCACTCTGATTATACTGTTCCTCCATTTGACGGATTTGTATTGAGGGTTTCTATGAGGGACAGTTGCTTAGACAGTGACTTCTCTATAAAATTAGAATGATGCTCAGAATATCAAAAAGATAGTTCATATGACAGGTTTACATGTCTCACAAGTCAATGGTGATGGGAACCATGCATCCGACAAAACACAATTCTATATACAGTAGTGCCTCTTTCTCTATGGACCCATAATTAATTCCTTCCTTCCTTCCTTCCTTCCTTCCTTCCTTCCTTCCTTCCTTCTTTATGAAGTGAGGATCAACATAATATTCCTTATGGTTTTAAAAACCATTTATTTTTAGTTTTAATTGTGTGTGTGTGTGTGTGTGT
>NW_021604613.1:8164574-8207462 GCF_004785775.1 Grammomys surdaster
ATTGGTATCCCTGGGGCTGGAGTTATAAGCTACCAAATGTGGGCACATGGAATCAAACTCAGGTCTTCTGAAAGATTAGCAAGTGCTCATAACCACTGAACAATTTCTCAAGCCCCATGGCTTTTTATTGTCTAACTTCTGTTACCTGTGGTTAACCATAGCTCAGAAACATTAAATAGAAAGTATCAAGATATAAATAAATTCATGTTTTAAACAACTTTTATTATACCATACTTACCCTATTTTATTTGGAATTGTTACATTCTTGCTGTGCCAAATTTATAAATCAAATTTTATCACAAGTACATATCACAGTATATGTACAGTTCCATTCCATGGGAACTATCATGCAAACACTGGGCTCTTAGAACTTAATCTCTACAGATAAGAGGAAACTTCAGTATGAACAAAACTATTTTGGATTTTGTAAAAGGAGTTTAACTGTTATGTCTAATTATAATACATCTTTCCGAAGGCATTTCACAGCTTGAATTCCAAGCCCATCATTTTAATAATCAATGTCTATAATGTACCAGAATGTATAGTTTTATAGTTTCTATGAATTATAATATTTTACATATTTGGTAATAAGTGTTTTAACTGAAAATATATTCATAAATTGAAACTAACTCCCTATATTTTGGCTTTAAAATAAACATACTCCAAGATGCAAAGATGAGACATGGATACCTATGTCAAAAGCCTACCACACACATATAAGCTAGCACATACATTTAAATTAAGACCTTAAGAGCAAACATTTCATGAAACTTTAGCTCTCAGAATTTTTCCCAGAGTTTGCTTAGCTCTCTTTCTTTCTAAGGCTGATTCTATCGTATGTATATAAAGCCTTTCGAGGAAGGAACTGGTGGAAATTGCTCCAGCCAGCCCTCTAGTGCGAAGTTAATCATTTTCTAGAGAGCTTTAACCGAAGTTCAGTTGCATGCATTGAATCACATGGTTTCATTTTTATGTACAATCAGTTTTAAAGCAAGTGGCTCTGAGAGTCTGGAGAAGTTCAAAGACAAATTATCTTAAACTTAGTCCTTGTGATGTAATCAAGATGTAAAGGACAGACACCTAACATATTAACTTCATTTTATGTTATGTTTGCTAGGCTTAAAAACTACCAAATGCTTCACAATCCTTACTCTGCTTAACCTTAAAAGGATAGACATATAGGTAGAAACATATAACCCTCTTTTTAGAGTAATAACTTGAAAGGTTCTTAAATGCTTCCGTCAAAGTTACCTTGAATCATAAGTAAACTGTAGTGTTCAAACATAGGCCTGTCTGACTAAAAATATAATTTTAAACATTTATTTATTTATCTATATAAGCACTCTATTTGCATGTGTGCTTACATGACAGAAGAGGTCATCGGACAGAAGAGGGCATCAGATTGCATTACAGAGGGTTATAAGCCACCACATGGGTGCTTGGAGTTGAACTCAGGACCCTTGGACAAGCATCCAGTGCTCTTTTTTTTTGGGGGGGGGTTCGAGACAGGGTTTCTCTGTATAGCCTTGGCTGTCCTGGAACTCACTCTGTAGCCCAGGCTGGCCTCGAACTCAGAAATCTGCCTGCCTCTGCCTCCCAAGTGCTGGGACTAAAGGCGTGCGCCACCACTGCCTGGCTCATCCAGTGCTCTTAACAGCTAAGCCATCTCTCCAGCCTCCAAATACGAATTTTAAAGTAATTTATTTATTTTATGTCTATTGGTGTTTTGCCTGGACGTGTGTCTGTGTGAGGGTGTCAGATCTTGGAGTTACAGACAGTTGTGAGGTGCCATGTAGATGCTGAGAATTAACCCCAGTCCTCTGGAAGAGCAGTCAATGCTCTTAACCACTGAGCCATCTCTTAAGCCCCCCCAAATATGAATTTTTAAGATACATACCTAACTACTTTTCAAGAGCCATGACTTCTGGTCTTCTAGTGAAAGTTGAGAATCTTCGACCAAAAGTACCCAATTACCATTTATATAATTGTCTATAAATTATTTTAATAAGATGCTTTTAAAAATTCAGTAGTTATCTCCATATACATGGTCCACAGGAAAATAATAGTACCACTCTAGATTTTCTATTATTTAAACTGAGTAAAGCAGCAAAGATCAGAACACTGTTAGGTTGGTCCTCAAATCTAAGTGAGCAGTAAACAGACTAGAGGAGATTGAGAGTCAGGGAAAGGCAGGCCCTGACAAGAGTGTGTGTCAGGATCAGCAGGCATAAATTCATGCTGCTTGGACCACGGAGCACAGGTCAGAGCTCAGGTTAATATTTCCAGCTCAATTATAATGTGGAAAACTTCATTTGTAAACGAGTTGCATGAGAAATAGGTTAGGATTCGTGAACACTGGGATTTGTTTTACTTAAACTAGTTTTAGGAAACTTTGGAAACTTCAATTCTACAAAAGTCTATATTTTTCTGTAATTTCAAGGCGAATGTAATTTGAAGATTCAATCAGAGCAGTACTAATCTACATCAAAATTGCAAGGTAGTCCAAAAAGGATGACAGAAAGAAACAGAGAGGCCCACATTTGTGTTCGCATCTTGGGCAGTGAACTGAGGCACATGCCTCTTTGCTTCCTGTGGCTCAGAACTTCTTGGCTTATTTCTTTAATAGTAACTTAAAATATGAAGTGGATTTATTTAAACAAAATGAAAAAAGTATCACAGGTCACATTCTTATGGCAAGGGATTTCTGTAAGAAGCCTGTGAAGAACAGTCAGCCTGGTGCTCATTATCAGTGCTGCTTGGGAAAACAGGACTGGCAGGAACACACTTCCTGGCTGGGCCTAATGACCACCAAAGAGGGAAATTCTCAACTCTTACCTCAGGCTGATGATCCTTGAATATAATAAATTTGAATATAAATGCCAGAACTAAAAAAAAAAATTGTATGTGCTCTATTCATTCATAAAATATTTTTAAAAGATGTCTTACATTAAGATATTTGCATTTTGATACTATATAAGAATTTTTCATTCTAACTTCATATATGCTAGCTATCTTGGTATGATTATTATCCTCCAATGAAAAGGAATAATACAATTTAACAGTTCAATAGAGGCACCTTGTACAGAAGCGGCAGCAAATTTGAATGTTAATTTTTAAAATTTATATTATTTTAAATTATGAGTAGGTATGTGGAGGTTGGCATGTGTATATGTAAGCTCCATTTCTCATGGAGTCACAAGAGGGCATCAGATTCTCCGGAGCTGGACTTACAGATGGTTTTAAACTATCCGCCATGGGTACTGGAAAACAGATGTGGGTCCTCTCAAAGAGCAGTACACATTCTCAATAGCTGAGCCAACTCTCCCTCTGGATGTTCATCTCTCCTTCTGGATATTTACCTGGAAGAATTATCCTCTTCCTGGACTAACGATTTGGAGGGACAATTTGGTACCATTCAACCTTATCATGACTGATAAAGTCAGAGAGAACCAAGATCTCAGAACAGCAGTTGAAAGCAAAAGCCATTCTGTACATGGAAGCCACAGATATTCTACCTGAAAAGAGAGAAGTGGAGCCTCAAGGAAGAGAAAACTGGATATGAATAAAGCTCAATCAATGGATTGCTATGCTCTGACTTGGAAGGACTCACAGGCAACACGAGAGAGGCACAAAGCAAAGAGACGCCCACTTTAGTCTCCCACTGGCATCCCTTACTCAAGGGACAAAGGTTACTTCTTTCAAGTGGCTGTGCTATCAGTGAGGAAGAATGCCCAGAAACATGTGTTGGTAATCCTTGGCTGTGCAGAAGCAGAGCTCAAAGACACCTGGGACCCATAGATTGATTACCCATTGGCTCCTTTCTGTGCATGTTTAAGGTCCACAAGTTAAAAAGTCTTTGTTTTCAAGATGGTGCTAATGGGCAGTGCTGTGGACTTCCAGGAGATGTTTTGAGTTAAGCTCGTAAATAATCAGGATCGTGCTCCCAATGGGGATTGAGAGACACTGGCTACGAACTCTCGCTCCTAGCTCTACAATGAGCTCTTAGCTTCCTGTTACTCCCATCAGACAGCCCCGCTGCCCCCATCACAGGACCAAAGACAAGAGGGCCACCAGATCAAGGACTAGAGACACTAAAATGAAAGTAAGCTCTTTTTCTTAATAAATTAATTATCTCAGGAACTTTGTTATAATGACAACTGGCTAACAGTCTATTATCAAAAATGTCATCAAAATATGAAATTTAAAGACCTCAGCTTAGATTCCACCCCTACGTCTGTGGGAATGTTCCTTACAGTGCAGTTTTAACTATGAAACAGAATGTCCTCTCAGATATACAAACTTCTCCTTTACGTTGTTATGATAAGCAAATGAAAACACGGAGTGACACACACTGGGTAAGAGAAAGAACATGATCTCATCAATATGAGTTCCTGCCTCTTTCAGCTTGTCATGCCTGCTGATGCTTCTTGTGGTCACAATTTCTATAGAGTCTCAAAGCATAAATAGATGGAAATATATCTCAAATCCAATAAACTAATTTCTCTATCAGAGATTACTGTGTGAGGTATGCAGAAAAAAATATGCTTAACTAGGAACCCTGAAGACCACTGGAAAAATTAAAATTGACAGCCTTCTTAGGAGTCTCAAAAAGTAGGACGAAAACAGAAAGCTGGGTGCTATCAACTGGAGCCTCACACTGTCCTGTGAAAGTTCTTCTAAGTCATGAAAGACTTGTTGTAAATCAGATGCCCTGTACAGGTAGATTAAATCATTCAGCCTCTCCCATGACAGAGATCTAAAGATATGCTAATTACTTTAAATAATAACCTAGAGTCCAGAAGAAAAGCACAAATCTCCTTAAGTATTCACTTTCTTAGTCTGTTCTGTGGGAATGAGATGCATTCAGAAGAACTCCGTCTCTCTCCTCTCCTCTCCTCTTCTCTCTCTCTCTCTCTCTCTCTCTCTCTCTCTCTCTCTCTCTCTCTCTCTCTCTCGTGTGTGTATATGTGTATTTGGAGGAAGTAAAAGTGAGAGAAACTAGAATTTTCTTCACCTCCTGATTAAGAAGAGAGGAGGAATTTGTTTTGCTTTGAGGTCCAGAATCTCTACAATCTTTAATTAGAAGGTTGAACTTACCTCTGTAAGTTTATTAATCTCTAGAGGACTGTGGATTGCTAAGGGGATGCCCTAAAAACGAAAAGTTCAAAATCCATACTTGCCTAATTTTTGTAATTTTTGGTGATCAGGAACAGCATGCTCATGTAAAGAAAGCACTGAAGCTCATTGTGTAGTTAGCTTCTTGAAACCAGGATTCTAACATAGGTGTCATTTATATGCCGTATTTAAAATTTTGCCTAGTCTATATTCTTCAGAAATGTAAAGTTTATAAAGTTAATGGTAGCATAGTAATATTGGCATTTTGCTTACTACATAGAGAGGGCTTTTAAATATTTGAGCAGAAAGGAACAGAACTCAAGGGACAGGTGGGCTGGATGTGATCTAGTGGAAGGGTCTAAGAATCTAATTCAAAAATAAGAACGTGAGAAATGAAATTAGAGCAAGAAAGTCACACAGTCAAGAGTACAAAGACCAATTTCATACATCACATGCTTAATCATCAAATTACTGTCTAGCCAGGTTATTACACCTGTCTGTGCTGTAGAGTTACATGGAGAGAATCAAAGAAAACAATGCCTGGGCTTTGCCCATGCTTCTTCAATTGAGCTCTGGAGAGGGTATGGTAAGTAAGTCAGAAGAATGACCTCAAAGACGGAAGAGGAGTGAGAGTGGGGTTGAAGGTAGGTGTGAGGCTGAGTTCTGGCATTTTATATTATATAAAGCTTTACATCATTTGGGTGAAAACAAGGTTAGTAGAAGTGGATCAGTCTTTGAGAACCATAGCTATATCTAGGATAGCATCATTGGCAAATGCAGTTCTACCATTAAAGGTAATATGCAGGGACAATCTCTTGTGTACTGTATGGAAGCATCACCTGTCAACAGAAAGCTGATTGGCTAATGAGCTGAAGCAGGAACTAGGAGGTTGGGGTTCTGGTAGGAGAGAGGGACTCTGAGATAGAGTCTGGTGCAGGAAGAGATTCACCTTGAACTCTGAGGAGACAGAGCACAAAACTCAGAAGAGGTAACCAGCCATGTGGTACTATAGAAAGGAATAAATGGGTTAACTAAGTAATGAGCTAGTCAGGGAACAAGCCCAAGCTTCTGGCCTAGGCATTTATACATATATAATTAAGTATCAGAGTTGTTATTTTGAGAACTGGGGCACAGGTGAAAAAGCTCACGAATACAGTAATGTGTAAATCAAGTGAGTACCGGATTATATATGATTTCCTCTTTTCTATCACCTGTGATGTGCAGCACACTGAGACTGGAAACACTGTTCTAGATCACAAAACTAAGAGCCATTGCGAGGCTGAAAGGTTTAAGAAAAGGTGTTTTAAAACAAAGACTGTTCTTGACAAACCAAGAAAATAACAGCATGACAGAAGAGGAGCACATATTTAGGAATGCACGGGGAAACTGGAAGCAGGGCATATTTAAGGGAGGACTCAGGGGAAATGAGTCTCTATTTGAGTTCTACTGTGTTTTCATTAAGGAAAAATAGAATGTCAAAAGTCTAGGACCCTATAACTCTCAACTCAATAAAAGATTACTCACGTTGATTCAAGCTACACTTAAAATGTCAGTGTCATTGTTTGTAAGCCGTGATGTATTCTTGGCTGTGCATATTTGATTCCAAGAATCCTGAGGGGGAATTCTAGGTTATTTAGCCAACCTTATTCCACTCTTGTGCTTGCTAGAGAAAACTGGGGCTAAAGGAGCTGATGTTGATGACAAAACACATTCGTACAGAACCTTTGTGAACAATGTCAGGAGGTAAGAGCAAGTCCCAGGATGATTGCTGGTGCCACTGAAGCTTAATGCTGGGTGCTAGTGCCTCCTGGAGCAACCCCAAGCCTGTTTACCTGAGTGAGTGGTTTCTGGCAAGATCAGGTTGACGCTCTTGCAGAATTTCAAGGATGTTGGGTTGACGCAAGAAAGCAACAATTTTGTCATTGTAGGCTGAAAAAAAGTAAAAGAAACATTTTTTTTTAAATCTACTGCTACTTCTACAATGATCTATTGAAATTCAGACTTTAAAAAGTATGTTTTTGGCTAATACTTCCTTCACTCTAGTCTTCAGTTGGAGCTGTTCTGCAACTGTGTCCACAGATGCCTGTGTTCCATTTCGTCTAAGCTGTTATGTGATTATCTGGGTTACACCTGATCCATGTCACGTACTTTATCAACCCCTCTGACAAACCATATTTACTTTCAAATGACGAGATTAATATACCAACAAAATTAACTATTTTAAATTTATCCAAATCAATCTCAAAGCCAGGTATATAGTACAGGTCTATAATCCCAGCATATGTGAGACTAAAGCAGGAGGACTGAATTTGAGGTCAACCTGGGCTACATTGTTAAGACTCTATCTCAAAAACCAAACCAAACCAAACCAAACCAAACCAAACCAAACCAAACCAAACCAACCCTACTACCACCAACAAAATTCCAACAGCAGACAATTGCATAGAAATGACAACCATAAAAAATGACGAACCATCTTCTGAATGAATATTAGCCAGAGAGGTAAAGAGATAGAACCAGAGAACTCCCAAAACAATAGTGACAGCTACAGCCACAGTGATAATGATAAACTATTCTATAACTCTATGTGGAAGTAAATATCACATGCAAACAGCTCCATTCCAAACCCACTGTATGAACAATTGCAACAGAAATCAACTATAGGCAAACCATATATTTTTAAACAATCTACAACCTACTTACCATGGCTATAGAAATGTCAAAATTGCCAGGCGGTGGTGGCGCACGCCTTTAATCTCAGCACTTGGGAGGCAGAGGCAGGCAGATTTCTGAGTTCGAGGCCAGCCTGGTCTACAGAGTGAATTCCAGGATAGCCAGGGCTACACAGAGAAACCCTGTCTTGAAAAACCAAAAAAAAAAAAAAAGTCAAAATTGTTCATTAATATTTATTAGGGGTACCATTATTACCTCTCTGCCAGGAAAATGAATCATTTTGCTTAGTTATATGACTAATAATCAGAAATAAGTAATAAATATAATTCAGAGAACCAAGGACAGAGTGTCTGAATTTACAAACAGCAGAGAGCCAGTAGTTCTATAGGTAGCCACACCAGAAACTTTATGCTGTCTGTACATATATATGTGAAAAGTTTTTAAATGCTATCTGCTAAAACGGAATTCCAATGTCAACTCCAAGGATCCCTAAATGAACATTTACTGTCAGGTGAACTGAAGATACTTTTGTAATGGAATTGTTTTTATATTGCACCCAAAATCAGAAATGAGGTACTACTTAAGCAATATTTTTATAGCTCTTGAAAGTTATACATGGAGTATTTATAAACACATTACATATTAATAATGACATTATCAAATGCAGACAGACATCAATCCTAGGTTTCTTATCTGTTGGTTGTGACACTTACTTAGGTCACGGGGCATTACAGTATACTTTATGACAAAGGGTTTTTGTTGTTTGTTTCTAGGGTAGACTGCAACTGCACCCCCCTACCCTGGCACCAAAAATTGTGTTGTCAAGTTTGCCACATTTGGGGAAACCACAGGGTAGGCTCATCTGCAGTACAGTGGGGTGCCTTGCCCTGAGAAGACCATCTTCATGCACATGGTATCTCCCTAACAGGAAAGTATCTTTGTTTTTCAATGAGCTTTTTAAAGCAAAAACAAAGAGAAAGCTGCTCTGATTTAAGATGGGTGTGGGACTGCATAAGGGTATCCTGGGTCATTGTTGAGCAGGTACCTAGAACCCCGAGATTCTCCGTGGAATTCTGCGTGAGAACCGGCAGGAGTTCGGTCCCTCCCATCATCCAAGATCCTGAAAAGCAGTCACATCACATAGGCCAGGCTATAGGCCTCAGGCCCTAGAGATTTACATACTAATGAAGGCCAGAGGGCAGAGCAAATTAAACATGCCTCCCCCAGATCCTCCCCCAATCCTCCCCCTTTCTCCCTCCCTATATAACTCGGGACTGCCCTGAGTTTTGGGGGGTACGCCTAGATCCATCTATTATCCGCCATGACAATAAACCTTTTTGGAACCAAGGACTTCCTCGTGTTACTGGGGCCTGCCGCCGCCAAGGCCCTCAGGCCACTGGAACCATAGGACCTCTTCTCTAATGTGGCGGCCTTTTTAAATTTTCCCCACAGATGGGGAAGTGAATCTCTCTCTCAGCAGTGTGTCCATTCTGCAAACCTTAAGGGCTCCAGGTTTGAGACCATGAATATACATTAGCTTCATCATGTCAATGACTGTTCAGAATGGTTTTCAGACCTGTAAGCTCACGACCATTTATTTCAGCTTACTATTCTGGAGATTGTTGTTACCTTCTATTTGTTATAAGTCCTTAAGAATGTTGTAGCCTTGCTTGATTAGTGTATGCGGCTCCCATGGATTCACATACCACTTAAATTCTATCTCAGGGTGCAATGCATTCTAATTACATGTTTGTTCAAATGCTTAATTTACAATGATTGCAGATTATCTCATTAGATTTTTTTTCCTTTAACAATCCAACACTTGCTAAGTAGGACTACAGGCTTTTATAAGGCAGAAGCTCTCTGTGACTCAATATTTCTTAAAGATAATACAGTAGTTTTATGATTCAAGGTAAAAAGTAGAAGGCAGGCCACAGGCACATATCAGCATAGATGTATTCTATACAATAATATGATAATACAGATGAAGATTTGTAGAAAGAGCTACATACCCACTGGAACCATGTCCTGGTACTGTGGCCTGCTGACTGTATTGAATGTGCTGGACGGCCTGGGAAGAACTGGTGGTCCTGCATGCCGAGAGTCTTCTCCTACCTGGAATGCAAGCAACAGTCATGTCTGCACCATGGGGTAGAGGACTTGGCATTGGCACCTCAAACTGTGTTGCTCGAAACACTTATCATGGAAAATGACCAACTGATCAGAACAGGTGCTAGCTGTGGGGCTGACATCAGGCCCTTGAAAGGTCTGATCTTAAGGCTTGGTGCTGGTGGGGGTGTTGACACAGTCCTGTCCTTGATAGAAGCTTGGTCAGTGAGTACATGTGGCTCAGTGGTTCAATCTGTAATTACCAAGGCTGCAGAAGCAAAATAGTAGACTGGTTCGTCAGGAATAACTTCTGCACAGACAGAAACCTAACCTGCCATAATACAATCAATGGGAACAGCTGGTTGATACAATGTGTATCGGTGCTGTGCCAGGATAGTCCTTCCTTTATTTAGATAGACAGATGAGGGAATTCCCTGCCTCAGCAGAAGCGCTGAGCTGCAGTAATCTTCCTGTGGGGTTGTGCATTAGCATAGTATCTCCTCAGAAGCAATTTTATATGCCCATTAGAGGACCTGGTGTAACAGCTCTTTCTGGTTTGAGCCTCCCACACTAGACAGCTAACAGTAGCAGGTGTGTAAGATCTAAAAATGGTCACCCTAGCCTGAATTATTTATTGTACTTATTATAGATTTAGAAAGCCCTACAAATAGATAACTACTCATTTGTGTTCTCTCAGGAAACTCTAACATTGCTTTAGCGTTTATTCTAGCATTTTCTCTTGTATTCCAGAAGTCTTTTACAACAACTATCATGGCCATGAGAAGAAAGAGGACAGAAGGTACCACTGGATTTATTAATTGCTACTTCTCTTTTTGTTTTGTTTTGTTTTGTTTTTTCGAGACAGGGTTTCTCTGTGTAGTCCTGGCTGTCCTGGAACTCACTCTGTAGACCAGGCTAGCCTCGAACTCAGAAATCCGCCTGCCTCTGCCTCCCAAGTGCTGGGATTAAAGGCGTACGCCACCACCGCCCGGCTAATTGCTACTTCTCAAATGGAGCTTCTATCTCCTCCTGCTGAAATCTTCATAGGCATATCATTATATTGCACTAGCAATATACTAACAAATTAAAAATATAACAAATAGTACTTTTTTTGAGGCGCTTTCTAAAGCTCTTCCCAATGGAAACAGCCTTTCTGTCCTCTTGCTTATTCTTCTCGAATGTTCTCATTCAAAGGATAGTTCAAACAGACCCCTCATCCATGAAACCTTCCCTTTCCTTCAAGCTGAAGTTAAGTCCTGTCCTCTGATCTCCTGTGGTGCTTGGTGTATACTTCAAAACCAGTTGTTATTATTAACAGGTTTATTATTTGTTTCCTATGCCTTAATACAGATGGAAACAATAAAAAAGAAAGTCTGTATTACTATCTAAAAGAGTTATAAAACTACAGCTTTCTGTCTCAGCTACTAAAAAAGGTTTTTTAAATGTTATTGTAGGTGGCATTTCTGGGTGCCATGGTGTGCATGTGTAGGTAGGTCAGAGGGCAAATCTGTGGAGTAAATTCTCTCCTTCTATTCTTCTCTGGGTTCCAGGGATCAAAGTCAGTTTGTCAACATGTGTAGCCAGGATTTTATACAGCCCTCCTCTGCTCCAGCATCCTTGCTGGCCCTTTCAAAGTTTATCAAGGTCTTTTACTCTTGTTTTTATTCATTTAAAATATAGTTTTAAATTGGCTTTCCATGTAAAGAACATGGGAAATAAGTTGTTACTTATTTGTGTTTGTTATACTCCCAACCACATGACAGCGGGTGTTTGTTGCCACAGCAGAGATATCAGCTTGTTTACTGATTGTAGACATTGCTGAACAAAGCTAGGATGGTAACAGACTCATTACATAACCAGAAGTCTTTTCTGCCTGCTTCTAATGAGTTATTGGGTTTGAGGAACACAGCCAGTCATTCTCTATACACCTCCAGGCTGGGAACTTTACCATCTCAATCCACCAGTCTGTATGATTTCCTGTATGTCAACATTTCCTAGAACAGCCACAGGTCTTCTTAAAGATCTCACTTCTTAAAACCAGACCACAAGACAGTGGTCAATTCCTCCCAGAAATATATGTAATATTTCCAGCTGTGCCCACTGCACTCTCAAGTGCTGCACCCTAAAGGGGATTCTTTGAGAAAGGCTGGACAATACTGTGGCTGCATGCTGCGTTACTCCATTTCACTGTTCAGCTCCTAGCAACAGAAGAGAGATTTTTCATTAAGTTGCTAATTTACTCTTGGGAGGCCCTCTTCCATTACTGGGTACCCCTAGACCATGAAAGTAATTCAAAGTATTGAGCCAGATGTTCTAAAAGTTTAAGTCTAACTATTAATCTTGTGTATGTTTTCCAAGAAACACTGTCCTGACTGAACAGAAAAGCCACCTTCAGCTTGTGATGTCACCATAAAGTAAACAGTTAAAGTGCACTGTCCATGTGATAAAGCCATGCAGTGTCCTAATTATACTATATATCCACACAAGGTCCAAGGGTGAGAGTTCAGTTGTATCTGGTAAGATGAATGCTGTTAGTGTCTTCCAGCTCACCAGTAATGGTTTACAGGACAGCAAGATAAAGATTTATTGGCTACTCATAAAACATAAATATTTTCATGCATACCTCACCCTGCATTAGACTTATATATCATTTTTATATGAGGTTCTCATGTATATTCTTCTATAAACAGTGAACACATGATATGTTAAGCAGAATGCACATTAGGGGGAAATTCCATGAGTGGAATTTTGATGAATTGAATCCAATTATTTATTGCATTCATAATTTTTTCTTATAAGAAAGCCTTCAGAATATTTGACCTACAGTATGATATTGGAAATACGATATGCATTTAGAAATGGCAGGCAGGAAAAGAATCTTAATTCCATTTGTCTCAGGGAATTTTTAGAAGCCACAGTAAGCACATAAGGCATAAACTTATGTTATGGAGAAGAAAATTCAACCACAAACAGTCCTTTTATGTATTTAAGTTGTTCAAAGAAAAGGGAAACAAGAAGAGATTTTTGTTTTGGGCCAGGGTATTGGAGAGCCCTCGTGTGGCTACCATGAATCACTGCAAACTGCCAAAGTAGATTGTAGTGTGGTATTCAGTCACACTTAAGACCATCTTCTCTGGGCAATCAGCATACACAATACATCAGTTCTGCCGAATACATTCTAATTTTAGATGATTCCAGCAGGACCCCACAATTCTATAGATTCACCCTCTGGTGAATATTTCAATAGCATCCAGAAAACTTCATTTAAGAAATTATTCTCTGTAGTTGACAAAACTTTAGCCCACTAAAAACTCTTTTTTCTTTTCTTTTTTTCTTTTTTTTTTAAATGAGACTATCCTTGGGTATCTAAAGGGATTATTATCTTCTGTGAGCATTTTGCATATTAACAATTGTCTCTGAGTTAAATATGAAACTTTATTCTTCAATCTTTTATTATATACTCCCAACTATTAAATTTGCAATTGAGTCTAGAGGTATTTTTGTTAACATTCTAAAACTTTTTAAGCATCTGAATGATACACTAAAACTAAATTAAACCAAAAAAAAAAGAACTCCCCCCAAAAAGAATCAAGCAAACAACAAAAAGGCAACCCAATTTCACAAAGCACCGTATCCTGTCTACTCTCAATCAACTGGTCAGTTCCTAAAGGGCCAGAACTCACCTCACCCGCGCTGTGGCTGCGTTGCCTTGTCAGGTGTTGTCGATGAACCAGCGCACTTGTGGGCCTACTGCTCTGAAGTGGGAGCCGAGGATCAATGAACGTGGTGGTCCGGGAGTTGTGGTCGACAAAAAATGCCTAGGATACAATTCACTGCATCAGCAGAGCAGTCAACACACACACATTACACAAATGTCACAGCCAACCAAGAATATTGCAGAGTCAGGAAATTACCCACTTCTGAGAAATAATCTGTTTTTTTTTTTTAATAATTTCCAATCCTTGGAAGAATTTTTTTTATATCCATTAAGAAAAGGTAGACTAGAGAAAGGCATGCTTAGCCTGGATCTGGAATAGGGAAGCAGGAAGGAATTATACTTGGTTTTAGAAAATGCTCTTTTAGACAGTCAAGATGCTCTGAGAAGGATGCCACGGGGTGGACGCTTGGACCTGGGTGTGGTGGCACATGCCTGCAATCCCAGCACTCTGACTGTGGCAGCAAAAACATCCTAAGTGGAGGCTACCCTGAGATATGGAGGGAGGTATTGTTTCGAAACAAAACAACAGTCATAACAAGGTGCAAAGGGGGCATTTGGACTCCTTTAACTGCTGTGGCTGGGTTCCTCCTGTACCTGGTTATTATAAATTTCTAATCATCAGAAATGTCACCATCATACTTCCTTCTTTTCTAATGCAGTCAGCCTCTAGACTCTTCCATTTTCCCAGTGTCCCCTGAACATCACTCATTTATGTAAGTAGGGTGGTTTCTCAGTTGTTCATACCTCTAAATATTTTTATTCCTTAATCCTTTTATAAGACTGTTTCTTCTCAGCAGATTGATGACATCATTACTCTGAAACAAAGTTTCTCTCAGCTACCCACTGTCTCTAAGTCATCCCAAAACACTGGCTAGTTTTCCGGGTTCCTCAAAAAATCAAAGTATCACAAAACAAAGCAGTAAAACCACAGAGCAAGAATGTTTCCAGTCCCTTCTCACACTGTGAGATTTCTAAGTACAAAAACTGAGTAGGTCTTCTCCAACTTAAGAGATGAAGCATTCTTTTTCTCAAGGAAAAGCACATGAGTGACAGTCCTCGTGGCCTTGTATTGACAAGCTGTGGCCTCAAATTTCATGACAGCCTTCACTTTTTTACCTGTTCATTATTCCCGACCTTATTCAAAAATATCAAGAAGTAGAAATAATTTTTACTAATAAGCATGTCTAAGTCCTGCCTTTAAAAAGCAGATATCATCAAGTCTCTTTTTTGTATAAATTATCATCAAGAAGATTTTATTACAAACATAATAATAAAAGGAAATATATAATATATAGTATATAATATTACAATATATTACTTAAGGGAAAATTCAAAACTACTAAAATGGTATTACCTAATTATGTAGTACCTTAGGAATGCTCTCAAGAGATGGGTGGCGTTAGAGGCACCATGATGCGCTCATAATTACAAGCACAAATGGGTGTCTGCATGTAGGTCAGTGCTGATTTGCATATAGTGTCAGAACCTAATTTGATGTTAACAGGCTTGTTTAAAACCCATTCTCTAAAGAATTATGTAAATGTCTTGAGGGAAGGCACCGTTTCTTACTCATCCTATCCTCCTCAATAGCTTTTAGGGTTGACCTGGGAGAGAAGAGAGGCACCCCAGAAATAACTAAAGGCTCCAAACATCCCAACAGGAGTACAAGGTAACAGCTCACACTTAACTAACCAAGAATTAAAACCTATGAAAAACACAAAAACAGTTGAAGATGTGAAAAAATTAGAAAGAAATGAAAGGGTTATATGGAACATAAGCTATGAGAAACTAGAGAAGGTTAGAATAGAGATAAGAGAGGAAGTTTTGAAATTCAAATTATAGATATGAATAAACTCCCCGACTAATACGAATGGAGTATGTTTGATTTCAGACCCAGGACAAGGTACTGAAGTGGATATCGTACATACCAAAGCAGACCTGGTCTCTAGGTTCTCTGAGCATCCCTAAGTCCCTACCTGGCATACCCTGCCTCAACTGTGAACTTTCCAGCCCTGGGCGGGGTTGCCCCTTCCCCAGAGGCTCTTCTCTATAATCCAGACATTTTGCATTCTCTCTCTCTCTCTCTCCCTCTCTCTCTCCCTCCCTCCCTCTCCTTCTCCCTCTCCCTCTCCCTCTCCCTCTCTCCTTCCTCCCTCTCCCTATCCCTCTCTCTCTGTTTCCTTCCTCTCCTCCTCCTCTGCCTTTTCTTCTTTCTCTGTGCATGAGCCCTTTCTCCCCGCCCACCCCATGGTGACTTCCCTGGCCTTGTCCTTGGCCTGAGAGTGGCTTCCCAATAAACCTGCATTTAATCTAATCTAATCTGGCTTGAATGCTTGGGACCCAGAGAAGGATGCAATGCTATTCACTGCTAATGTACTTTTAGGCAAAGTGCCTCCAATATTTTAAGTCTTTATTTTCTTATTAAATTATGACATTGCATCTATATTGAGACATCGTTCCTATTAAATTATGATGTCACACCTATACAAACTAATGAGAAAGTTCATATGCATTTTATTTTATTTTTAGAATGTTTTTATATTTTAAATTTTTTATTGGACATTTTATTTACATTTCAGATGTTATCCCCTTACCCCATTTCCCCCCTCCCGCCCAGGAACCCCCTATCCCATCCCTCCTCCTCCTGCTTCTATGAGGATGTGCCCCCACCTACCCCCCACTCCCACCTCCCCACCCACGAATTCCCTCACACAAGGTGTCCAGCTTTCATGGGACCAAAGATCTCCTCTCCCACCTATGCCTGACAGGACCATCCTCCCTTGCATATACAGCTGAAGCCATGGATCCCTCCATAAGTGCTCCCAGGCTGGTGGTTTAGACCCTGGGGGCTCTGGTTGGTTGGTATTGTTGCTCTCCTCATGGGGTCGAAAACCCTTTCAACTCCTTCAGTCTTCACTCTAACTCTTCCATTGGGAACCCCATGATCAGTTCAATGGTTAGCTGTGAGCATCTGCCTCTGAATATGTCAGGCTCTGGCAGACCTCTAAGGAGACAGCTATATCAGGGTCTTGTCAGCATGCACTTCCTGACATCCATATCAGCGTCTACCTTTGGTGACTGCACATGGGATGGATACTCAGGTGGAATGGTCTCCAGACAGCCCCTCCTTCAGTTTCTCATATGCATTTTAAAACACAATTTCTATGGCATTTCAAATAAGAGTTACTGTTATTACCATGAATAATAGTTTTCAATTTTAAGCCTTTTTCTAAACATTCCAAAGCCTCCTCCTACTGTCCATGCACAAAGGTGGAAAGAAAAGCCACAAGTTAGAGAATCGGTGAAAGCGACTCTCCCAGTCTCCTTGTATCTGAGGGTGAAGACTAAGTGGAATATACCACTTGTCAGAAGCCGCTTACCAGGGACACACCCTCTCCCCTGTTCTCTAAAGTAAGACTGTAACAGCCAGGTAGAAGTGGAAAAACAGGAGATAGGAAGAACAAGGGGCTCTTGCAACCCCAGGAACCTCCCAATAAACTCAACTTGCTCACCTTTGAAATTCCTCGTGTGGACAAATAAACCCTCCCAAATAAACTCTCTCTAAGTTTTCCTATCACAGTACAGGCACGCCAATCCTAGCTGGTTGCGCTGAAAGCTCCACTGTAGAGCAAGCATGCCTCTCTAAACTCCAAGCTGAAGGCGCCATCTCCACAAAGGATTTTCATTACTTGATAAATAACGACATCCGATCACTGGTCACTGTTAACACTGTTGTGTCCCAGGTGTAGGTTTCAGTCATACAGTCAGGAACTTACAAAGTGAGGGCCTGAACCCACCTTTCATCTGACTCTATAACCCAATGAGAACTCTCTCCTTCTCCCTCTCTCCTCTTCACAGTTCTCCCATGCTGTGTTCTCTGGCTTCTCTCACACCTCATTCTAACCTGGTTTTGGAAAAGCACTGGAGTAAAGTCCTGAACTGGGCTGAGGCTCACAGCCCCGCACAGCCCTGGGCGTCTCTGCTGCTGCAAGCTGAAAACACTGCTACTGGACCCGCAGCACAATCCCCACGACCTGTCCGGTTCTCACTGCTAACACATTGGAGGCATGGCCACGGGCAGGAAAGAGGTGCAGTGTGTGTATCCTAAAGGATTCTGTCTCAGAGTCCAGTGGAATGTGTATACTGTTTATACATGTCTTTCCAGTCTCTAGTACTTGAGAGGAAAGGTCTTGAAAATTGCTATCAGTGCCACAGATCTGGGGCAGTAACAGGAAACAGCACCCGGGAGTACCTCTGCGTGTGCGTTGGCTCTGCTCAGGGTCCTCTGTGTGAACTTGGATAGGTTTCCTTAGTGTTTTGCTTTTTTAGCTTATTTGTAAAGGGGATGTAAAAGGGGTGACTCAGGTCACCGTCAAGTTGTTAGAAAAAAAGTAGGTGACTTTAAAGTGAAATGGGCCTGAGTTTCAGTTCCAGCACTACCATGAGTGAGCAAATCCAGAGGAAGCAGTTAAAATCACCGTGAAACTTGTAGGCTGGCTAGCTCTGTCGTGACACACATCAGTTATATCAGAGAAGTGGATCACTTTCCACAGGGAATGCTAACTAGTTCAGATGAGTAATGAAGTTGACCTGGTCCCTTTTTAAAAATCTGGGTCACTTTAATGTCACCACTTTTGAATAGCCTGCAATTACTTCTGAGTATCTAACAGGCAACTGTCTGAAACTTCATTTAAAAAGCAATCATCTGAAGAAATAAGTCCTTTTCAAATTAGCTGTGCACAGAGCACATTTTAAACATCATTCCGTACTGCTATGTTTCATTAAGGAAATCCACCCAAGCTTCACAAACGCTGGGCCAACTAAGAGGAACAACAGAAAAACTACAAGGAATGCAAATATACAAACCCAAATCTCATTTAAAAACATCTCCCCTTTCAGGGCTTCAGGGCACAGTCAGAGTCAAGAAATATGGGTTGGTTGGAGCCAAGTGGCGTTTTAGCCAAACAAACTACATTTCTCTCTTCACACAATTCTCTTTTTCTTTAAAAAACAAAACAGAACTTCTATTATTTTAAGCAAAGAAAAAGCCATCAGTATTTATGAAGAAATACTAACCTCAGGCTCAACAAATCTAAGCTAAAGAAGCTTGAAATTATTTCCAGTTAATATTTGCTAAACCAGGGGAAACATATGAAAGGACCATGATAACAAAACACAGAGCTGTCTCCTGGCCCCACCCTCAGCTCCACAGACAGCCCTGCTCCTGTTGTTTGCTTTCTCTCATCATTAGTGCATCACTGCTGAAGACTAAAAATGGAATTATCCAAATCAACACATTTTCTATAGAAAAGAGAGGCGTTGTTATAGAATTCGAAAATAATATACTTGAAAATTCCAGTCCACATCCAGAGGATAACTTAAAAAGAGGAAAAGGGAGGCTCATCTTTCCTGGCTTAGACATTCCTTCAGATTCTAAGAACTTAGATTTTACTCAGCAACATCCACAACATCCAAGTCTGTTCAGTTCCCTCACTCAAAGTGACGCACAGCCCTAGAAAGACACTCTTATTACCACTTGCATTCTATATCTGTTAATCTGTGTTTTTTTAAACATCAGAAACCTATTAACTTACATTAATTATACAAAATAACAAATGTCACCCACATTTTTATAACTGTATTTAAAATATTTTGATCATATTTATCTCTCTGTGGGTTTTCTTTTGACTTGATATCTTTTACTACTTAAAAATTAGGCAAGGAGTCCTTTAAGACAGTGAGCTATCTATACATTCGGAGCTGTGTTCCATCTCCTTCTGGATAGCTTGAGTTCCACAGTGTTACTTGTGGAAAAACAACTAAAGAGATATGCCACAAAGGCAACAAGTTTGGTCATATAAATAAAACAAATCTAAGCTAAAGAAGCTTGAAATTATTTCCAGTTAATATCTGCCAAACCAGGAAAAACATATGAAAGGACCATGATAACAAAACACAGAGCTGTCTCCCTGGTCCCACCCTCAGCTCCACAGATATAGAAAAATAAAATAAAACAACCACCATATATTTTGCAAAGTAGAGCTTATATTTTGAAAAAATTGTTTTGTTTTGTTTGAATCCATGTGAGAGTTCTACATATTAAGTTGTCTTTTATTCACTGAATAGAACCTGACCCAGTAAATAACGACTGTAGGTTTGATGCAGGATGGAAACCAAGGTCAACCCTAGGATGACTGATACAACTCTACAGTTTGGCTGCCCCTGGTCAAGCAAGAATCTCCAGCATTCAGTAACTTCTACCAGGAAATGTTTATTTTGTTCTCAGATTTTTCCTCCAAAGACAACTGTGACAATGGTGGTCATCACAGTTGGGTGTTTACATTATTCTCATACTAAAGTTCCCAGAGTCTCTCTCAAAGTCACAGCTCCCAGAGTTACAACGTTTGGACATAGAAATGATTTTCAGATGAGCAGGGAGATAATACAGCATATGATTTTTGGAGGGAACTATGGGAAAGAGGTTTTGTAAAAATTATTATTATTGCTTTATATTTTCCTTTAAAGAAACACAAAGTTTATGACACATCATTTTGAAGTTTCTTAGTTGTCAGATGCCATCTCAGAAAGGCTAAGGCATGCCAGCAAGTTTCTGGAAATGGTCCATTGTTTTGTATGGCCTGTGATGAGTGATCCCTGAGATTTATGCAGGGTCCTTAGAGACTTCATTCCAGGATTGCTTCTTGCTGGTGATAAGCCTTTTTCTGTTACAATTACATAGCCTAATGATTCCTGGGCATCAGCCCATCCTATTGGGCAAATTTCCTGCAGATCAACATGAAGATGTACTCTCATATAGTAATGCTGTATAGATGAATTGATGATTTCACAACTTCTGATAATGATTTTATACAACTCTTAAATTGATACAAATAATCTCAAGCCTCCTATAGAATAAAGCTACAAATAGAGCTCTGTAACCCTTCACGTTTCATGGGCTAATTATACTAGGCTAATAGTACTGGAACACATTTGTGATCAAGGAAAAATACTCATTCTAGGTCAGGTCCAAGGATGAAGCCACAGGTGCTGTGCACTCTGATAAAGTAACGACATGTGAAACTGTTGCTCTGAACTTATAATGAGCTTATAGAATAAAACACTACTTTGAATTTACTACCAATATCCTTCTTTAACAACCCTTTTGTGTAACATTTTATCTAGGAGATAATTATACAAAGAACTTTTGTCTAAGAAGGTATAAACTGTCAAAGAGAAGAAATAAAGTGTGGCATTTGGGGCTAAGCCCCATCCAAAACAACTCCAAGCCACTCCCCTGGCTAAAGAGCAGCCCTTGAGCCAGAGAGAAAAGAGCCCTAACAATTAGGTCTTAAAAAAAAAAAAGATTTATTTATCTTAATTATATGAGTACACTGTAGCTGTCTTCAGACACACCAGAAGATGGCATCAGATGCCATTACAGATGGTTGTGAGCCACCTTGTGGTTGCAGGGAATTGAATTCAGGACCTCTGGAAGAGCAGTCAGTGCTCTTAACTGCTGAGCCATCTCCCCAGCCCAAGCTTCTTACTTTTCTTTCTTCCTTTCTTCCTTTCTTCCTTTCTTTCTTCCTTCCTTCCTTCCTTTCTTTCTTTTCCCCTTAATCCCCTGCTGCTAACAGTAGAAGTTAATTACCAGAAGCCTGAGGCCTTTGGCCTTAGAAGACTGAAGGAGATAAAAGGGTTTGTGGTCCCAAGGGAAGAGCAACAATACCAACCAACCAGAGTTCCCAGGGTCTAAACCACCAGCCTGGGAGCACATAGGGAGGAATCCATGGCTCCAGCTGTATATGTAAGGACATAGGTGGGAGAGGAGGTCCTTGGTGCTGTGAAGGCTGGATGCCCTAGTGTGGGGGAATTCGAGAGTGGGAGGTGGGTGGGTGGGGGCACATCCTCATAGAAGCAGGAGGAGGGGGAATGTGATAGGGGGTTTCTGGGTGTATGGGGGGAAATGGGGAAAGGGGATAACATCTGAAATGTAAATAAAATATCCAATAAAAAAGAAATAGAACATCTACCAAAAGTAAGCTACTTTAGTCCCCTCCCACTCCCCCCCCCCGCCATCCCCCAGAACTGCCAATGCCACCCATCTCTGCCTGCCTCAGTCTACCTGGATCTGGGCTGGTCACTGGCACTTAGTATTTCAATTTAGGCCCAGGTGAAATAATTTGGGGGAAATAGTGTGTGTTAGTTAATTAATTGTGTTTGAGAGGTCAAAGCAATGAAGAAGCAAGCCATTCTATGTTCAACATCTGAAATGGAAGCAGAAAAATATTTTTGCTAAGTATTAAGCCCATTATGTAAAGGAGAAATAAGAAACTCTGCATGCATTTCTCATTTCTATGTTATTTTTCAGCACTCTGTGTTAGCCTTAGCTAACTGGCTCACTGACTTCATGACACTAATATGAATAAGTTAAAATCTACCCATTAGCTCTTCATGGGAACCAGATGCATCTGCTTGGGGTATTCCTATCCTGTGTCTTCCCATTGGAACTTTCTTCCCAATTCCCATTGTCTCACTTTAAAACTCATTTTCATCAGCTCAAATACCCTTTACTATGAAAATTCCAATGTATCCCATGTGAGAAGCAGGCTACCCTAGACTGGACTTTTGCAGAACCTAGATGAGCACTGTGACACCTTTACCTCCCTGACACATATGCATAATCATCTGAAGTAGGGGATCAGGATTAAATGGCAGTACCTAGAGGAGGCATGTCTGATTCCCTTATTCTGAAGCCCACCATTCTGTGCCATCCTATGCATCTGACTTAAGTTCAAAGCTACTTGCAATTGAAGAATAGTTTTTAAAACCTGATTTAACAAGCAAGGTTGATAGGGAACACGCAGGCACCAGAGTAAGAAGCCACTGATTTCTAAGAGGGCAAGAGACTCCACAAGGGAAGCCGCCCTGATAAAGAAAAAGGGAACACTTTGGGGTTTCAGGCAGAAGCAAACATTCCAGGGCAGACTGTGCTGCAGTGGCCAAGAACAGCACACATAATCCAAAACAAAACAAGAACAGACCCTCCTGTGAAAGGCCATTCCAAGGGCCACCATGGTAGAGGGAGACGGAAGGTCCTTATGAAGAAAGAACAAGGCACTGATGTTAAGTCCACCACGCTCTTTGGCATTCACAGAGCACCCACTGATCAAGTAAGGCCTCATTCATGAGTAAAACATCTTTGTTTTCATAAAATCCCAAATTTATCCATCTGTTTACATACATTGTATTGAGATCCCTGCTCTGTCCAGAGCACTACCTGGTTCATGGGGGAGCAGGATCAGGGTGGCCGCACCCATCCTGCTCTGGGGTCCATGTGCAATAGCCACCAGTTCATCTTGCAGATGTCTGTGTATGTCCTATCACTGCTTTCCCCAAGGGAAATAACTTCTAAAGGCTTATGAACACAGACATGATTTTATTTTCTGAAACTTAACAAGTCTAATGCTGAATGAGCTGTGAGCTGTGCTATCTAACCGTCAGCACTGCTACACAGATCCCTAACTGCCCAGAGAGCAGGGTATAGGGAGAACATAGATGTATCTGTGTGTTAGGAAAAAAACCCTGGATCCTAAATTCAGCAGATGTATACAGATGTTGATCACATATTCTTGGATGATTGTTTATAAAACTAAACCTGGATTGTCAGCTTCAAGGTTACAGAATTAAAGTAACTAAGGAAATAGCAACAAAGCAGGACTAAAACAAATGTAGTAAAATTTTAACAAGAGACTTCTCCAAAAGACATGAGAAAAGACAAGGATGAACACAGTAGTTTCTGTGTGCCCTCTCACACCCCATCTGCACTTCCAAGAAGGGAGAGCCTTGGGAAACAGGGTCTTTGGGAGGTGATTAGGAAATGAGAACCCTCATAAGAGGAATCAGCACTGGTTCAAAGAAGCCCCCAGAAAGCTACCTTATAACTTCTGCCATTTATGAGAATGCAGCCCCCTCCCCCAACCTGGACATATGCAAACCATTCACTCTATAGTTTATTAAAGCACTTAAAACAGACTGAGATCACTATATAATTGAATATTAAATAAGTTTAGAACCATGTACCATCACCTCAGAGATTAAGGAAGCCCCAATCTATAGACTCTAAAAGCTAAAATGGGAATTTCTGCCTTTTAATTGAGTCTATTCGTTGTAAAACGAGTTTTACTGATCCTGGATTTAGACACCATGCAATTCATTCATTTAGTGCATGTGTTCTACTCTTTCAGTATAGACATAGAGATGTGCTTTCATGACCACTACCCGAGTTTAGCATCATTTTTCTCCAGAATGAAATCCTATACCCGTTATCATTACTTAAAACCACTCGAAGCAGTCAGTAATCTACTTTCTGTCTCTCTGTGGTTGCCTGTTCTGTGCATGTCACAATATGTGACCTTTACAGTACTTTCTCTCCCTTAGCAAGCATTTACAAAGGTCATATGTGTGGTGGCATGTTATCGATTTCATTCCTTTGTAGTATCATGTGATGTTTCAGCGAATCAATCTATCACATTTTATTTATTCATTAATACACATTTGGCTTATTTCCAACTTCTGGTTTTTATGAGTAGTACAGTTATGAATGTTCAGATTCATGTCTACATGGAGATTTCATTTCTCTTGTGTGTGTGTGTGTGTGTGTGTGTGTGTGTGTGTGTGTGTGTTATCAGTTACTTGCTTAATCTGCTTGGGAACTCCCAGACTACTTTCGAAGCTGATACATCATTCTACACTTCTACCAGCAGTATTTGAGGGCTCCAACTTCTCTACCCACCCAGGGGTATGTTTTCTCTACACCCATTGCAAAATTTAATGTGATAGTCTTACTTTTGATTATTAATCCTTATAAATCTATTGATTTGTTTATTTTACTCTCTTTACATGAATGTTTTGCCTGCATGTATGTATGTACACCATGTATGTGTCTGATGTCTAAGGAGAAAAGAAGAGAGTGTTGGATTCCTTTGGAACTAGGGTTATGGATATTGTAAACTT
The DNA here is from genome assembly GCF_004785775.1 of Grammomys surdaster. Classification (NCBI taxonomy): domain Eukaryota; kingdom Metazoa; phylum Chordata; class Mammalia; order Rodentia; family Muridae; genus Grammomys; species Grammomys surdaster. The sequence continues at coordinate 8,189,206 of NW_021604613.1, forward strand.
CCATATGGTGGCTGAGAATTGAATCAGGGTCCTCTGGAAGAGCAGCCATTGCTCTTAACCACTAAGACCTCTAGCCCTCTTAATCTTATGTGAATATGCTATACCATTCTCTTCATCTGTATGACTTAACAAATGGTTTTCACCTTATTAATCCCATAACAAACTGGATCTATGTTCCCAATTTCTCCCCCCCCTCACAAACACACATATACAACCTTTTCCAAAATTAGATACCTAAAGCACATCATACATATATAATGTAAGCAATCCATGACAAGCTATGAATGAATTAAAAGAGCTCAGAAGAAGGGACTGAGATAGCTCAATGGCTACTCTTCCAGAGGACCCTGGTTCGATTCCCAACACCCACATGGAAGCTCTATAACTACAATCCCAGGAGACTGAATGCCCTCTTCTGGCTTTTAAGGGCACTTCATGAACAAGGGCACAGAGATAAGGGCAGGCAAAGTAACCATACACATAAAATAAAAAATAAAGGGAAAAAAAGATGGGGCCAATAGAAAGAGCTATATCTAGTGAGAAAGCAGAAGAGTGGGCAGAGAGAGAGAGCCTGGGAGTTTCTTGTTTAATTGCAAATTAAAGATGATTGCAGGAAGCCACAGGTGTTGTTTCATTCATTCATTCATTCACTCAGTCATCCATCCATCCATTCATTCACTCATCCATTCACTCCTTTTGAGAAACTTCTTCACAAGTGCACTGGGATAGGAGAGTGATCCAGACATAAATAAGAGACCTCAAAGGGGATCTGATAAGGAACCTAGGACACATTAATAACTGTATCACAGGCAGATGAGGACCTCCACAGGCAAGTCCTTGCTATCAGCATAATAATTTGAGAAAATAGTCGCCCACCTGCTCACTAGTGAGACTCAGGGGAAGAAAGCACTGTACACCCAAGCCTCTCACTCATTAAATGTGGCGTTTTGTTTTTGAGACAGGATCTTGCTATGTATCCCAGGCTTGTCCTGAACTCACCACATAGCCCAGGTTGGCCTCTAACTCATGCCAATCCTGTTTGGCCTGTCAAGCAGGGAGATTAGAGGTATGAACCATAACGCCCGGCGTAAATTATGGAGTCTTAGTCTAAGTGGTGGCTGAGCACCTTTTGAATCTACTGAAGCAGACTCAACTGCATCATGGCTCATCCTCCCTGGTGATGTCCCCTTGCTTCTGTCTTCAGAGTCTTGGAAGTCACACTGTTATGATTTTGACTCACTGCCATTTAACCTGTGATCCAGGGACATCACCACAGAGCCATTCCCTTTGTCTCCTCTAAATTCATGCTTGCCACTTCTCAACTCTTGTTTGGGATAAGAGATTTGTTAAACAGCCCTGTAGAAAAGTCAAGTCTGTAATGTAAGGAGTCTTTGAGTTCTTCCTTCATTAAAATAAATGCCTTGATAGCAACTTCTTTAACTCTCTCTAAAAGGCTCTCTGATAAGACTGCTGGGAGCTAAGTTTGAGAAGAGATATAATGTTGAGGGCACTCTGCGGGAAGCAGCATCGACTGCACACTTTACATGTTCCCTCTGCCTTGGATGCTCTTCCCCTGTGAAGCTCACACCTCGGGTCCTTTTGGCTTGCCCATCTATCATAAAGACTCCCCAACTACCTCTATAAAACTGTCCATTCCTACCGTTCCATGGACCCTGTCCTCTGCTTCCGTTTGCAGCACGCTGTTACTCAGCTCTTGCTACAGTGTATTTATTTGCCCCTTGTCTATCTCTAGTCTTTGAATGCCAAGCCTCTGAAGTGAATGGCTTATCTACTTTGTATAAGTGCTCAATAAAGACTGGCTTTACAGAAATAGCTCAAATTGTTATGTACTTTATATATAGTGTCATTTTAATTGCTTTTAAGTCAGTCCCCTTTGGGGTTGAATGACCCTTACACAGGGATCACGTAAGACCATTGGAAAATCCAGATATTTATATTACAATTAATTATAGTAGCAAATTACATTTATGAAGTAGCAACAAAAATAATTTTGTGGTTGGGGGTCACCACAACATGAGGAGCTATAGTAAAGCCTTGCAGCATTAGGAAGGCTGAGAACCACCATTTCAAGCATTATACACCACTATTTCACATAGACAAGAAAATCGAGGTTGGTCATACAAAACTTAGAAGACATAATGTCAAGGTCAAGAGCAGGGCTCATGGAAGCAGATGATCTGGGGCACAGCGCAGCTCAGCCATAGCCTGTCTGGGTAATGTTGGGCAGGTTGCTGAGCCATTGAGTTTTGGGATTTTTCATCTTGAAGGTGTGGTCCTAACAATGCTGTTTCATCACGATGTGAGAAGCCTCTGCTTATCTATGAAGACCTTAAACAGTTTATGGCTCACAGTAGGTGTCAAGCAAAAGTCGAGTAAAAATAAAGAATTCACTAGGGAATACCTTCTAGCAAAACTAACTTTCTCATTCTGACTACTTACTTACACACAACTTCCCGATTAGAACTGGGTTTTCTGGTTCAGCCGTCGACATAGGAAGTACAGGTGTCACTATCCAGGCTTTATGTGCTTCTCATGATGAACTAAGGAGTTGTTCAAGGTAAAAACAGGACAGGACTCTGGACATGGCTGAGGCTCTGACTCCACCAATGTCTTATATAATGGCTCAGTGATTTAGGAATCATTCTCACCAAACAAAACTACCATTTTTTTCTTTTTATCCACATGTCTACACTACAGGTTATAACCACTCAGGAGAAGTGTTGCCTACGAATTCTCTTCTCTAGTCAGTGGAAAATGCTGAGAGGGCAGATAGAAGACTGTCCAAGGAAATGTGGCTTCTGCCAAACCTGCTTCTCTTACTGCCATACAAGACTCTCCCTCTCCTGCTCTCTCTCTATACACACATACACACATACACACATACACACATACACACATACACACATATACACACACACACACACATATACGCTATAGGATTATATTTACTATAGGATTATAGTAACAAGTTGGCTGTGCAGGTTTGTACTGAACAAGGAGATAGAATGTTTGCCCTCACTGGAGAAGAGCAGCCACTGTCACACTATGTGCAGCTCACTAGGGTGGCTCCCTCAGATTACCTTGCCCTGATGATCATGTTTCATCTCCCAGCCCCTCGGTAGTTCCAGCTGTTTGTTAGCAAACATGTTGAGGAATCCCACGAGGTCCCTGTTATGCTGATAGCGTTCAAAGTGGTGGGTGTCCCGCCGGACTTTGGTGATCATGTGCTTCAAACACGTGTTGTTTGTAAACATGCGGTAGGCACTCTGGAGGAAAGAACAGAGAATGACTGTTAGCCTGCCTATGTACACCACAGCATGGTGATTACTGTGTGAGATATATCAGTCCTCTCACAGGATGTGAAACATATACAGAGGCTTCAGCATAACTCCAGACCCATAAGTATCCAGAAGCATCGTGAACATGCAGAAACTGTAGGAAATGAGGCCCTTTCCACTATTGGTTTCTAGCTTTCTAAAGAACAGGCATGTTGGGATATTCCTTTCACATGAGATATTAGCCTCAGCATTGGTTTCAGCAAAGCACACAATCACAAGTATGTGACAGTGGGACTAAACATACCACATGACAGTGAACCCCAATAGCTTGTTCTTCCTCAAAGTTTTGACCAGGTCACTGGCTCAGACAGTCAAACAGTCTAGAAGCCTAGAGTTAAGGTCCAAGCTGTATGGAAAATGCTTGCTCTCTATTTGAACTTCAGAAGCATACACACTACCCAGGTGAGTTGCTCACACTGTCAGTCATGTCCATGAAGACTACAGCAGAGATATTCATTTCAAGACCCCTGGAAGGGGGGCAGACACTCAGGGAAGGGGAGCATAGTTAGAACAGCTTAGAGACCATACCCCATTGTTTTGTTTTGGTGCCCCCCCCACTTGCCGATACACACTCAGCTACATTTATTAAAATACCACTCTATCACAACGAACAAAACAAAAAAAAAAGACTGTCATGTCATAAAGACTGCATTTTCAACTCATTATCAAAGACTACAAAGACTACTTATGTCACAGACTTCCCACATGCTGGTTATTCAACAAATGCATGGGCTAATACATGTGCTAGGCAGCAGAAAGAGAACACCTCTATGGGACCTGTGCTCTTGAATCAGTAGGAAGATTATGATATCTAGGAAATTGACTAGGCTAGAAATTATCCACCCTGAAATTCTATTCTCCACAGACAGATTGAAAGGGCTTCCAGGTCCCTTTATCTTCAGCGTCTCAGAGGTACTAGGAATAATTGAGTCGGGGAGGGGGGTCTTTGAACTTTTCTTCATGGGCTTTGTAATTTCTTCCAGTCTAAGACAGTCCAAAGCAACTTCCAAAGACATCAGAGTACCTGGAAATTGTGTCAATGTAATAACCATCTACCGTCTACATTGTGTCCAGCATTATTCAAAAGATGAATACATGTGACAGCCCTCTCTCCAGGGACCCTCAATGTAGTCACATGTAGCTCACAGAATTTATGAGCCATTGGGAACCCTTATGGAGCTTTCTTCCCTCTGGTGTAGAAAGCACAGAAAGTGGGAACTCTCAAGCCTGGCTTGTGAGTGTGTTGGGATCCAGAGAACCCTATAACCTGATCTGGAAAGAGAAATAACTCTTTGTTAGCTTAAGTCACTGGCATGTGTCAGTGCCTTCTTCGTGTGCAACAAAAAGTGTTCTCATTAGCTCCTTATCATAGATAGTTTTTGCTTTGTATCTAAAATATTTTCCCTATCAAAATACATAGAAGGAGAGAAAATGGAGGGAAGGAGAGAGGGAAGTAAAGAGGGAGGTAAAATGAAGGGAAGCAGGGAGGGAGGGAGAGGGAGGGAGTGTGATTAGCTATAGTGAACCATCTCCAACCTTAGCTTCTTAAACTGGAGTCTCAAATACTTTTAAGTATTTCAGCCCTCTAGTCTAAAGAAGGATTGTTTTTGATGGCTGGAAGCAGTTGTGAGGTCCAGAGCCTTTGTACTGCAAAGAAGGCAGGGGCTCAGGGGGCGCAAGAACATTGGAAAACGATATCATGAAAACAGGGAGGACAAACAAAATTATTTGGAGGTTGCCAGAGAGAAATCTGGACTAGCTAATACTTTCTCCTGTGCTTACCCTTGACTTGAAGTTTACACTGCCACCAGCAGGCTCATGCTTCCTGCAATGGCTCTGCCCTCAGGTTTGCACATGACCAAGGCAAGCTTCAATGCCAATGACCATACCAGTCTGTGTGGCTATGACAAAGAGCTTTCAAGCTGCGCTCTCTAACAAGGCTCTCAGTGAACAAGCTATTGCATAAGGATTGTGTTGAAGAGACCATTCTCGGGCCATTGTTCTAAGTAGGTGTGCCAAGTGACAGGGCACAGGGAGTCCTAATCTAGAGCACCAGGCACATTCCTCCTGCCTACTGAGGAGAGGCAGAAGAATGTTAGTAGAGCAGGACATGGCAGGTAGGGTCAGGAATCCATCCCAGCCTTGGGCTTGGTGTGATTCCCTTTGAATGGACAGCTCCTTAGGCGTGGGAATCTTACCTGGGTCTTATAATTAATTATATCCTTTTATCTTCCTCCTCCCCACTCAGTGAGACACATAACACAGTGCCAGGTTTGACTGATCTTGGAAAAAACATCTATCAAAGTAAATTAAGTGTAAGAAGTATTTTTTTTCCTCATTAGTAAGTAGTAAACAACCATTAGATTCACAGTCTTTTCACGTCTATGAAAAAAAACATTCACATGACTGTCAGAGTCTAAAGAAAACACCTTCCTAGGCAACTACATTTTCATAAATAAAGCATTTTTGAACAAACATATATGTAAACATGTAACACATACACTGCTGTGTGTACATACATATATAGTGTATAATGAGTATATAGGTATATAGAGTTAGAGATAAAAGTTTAAAGCATATTTGTATTCCAGTTTACATAAAATTATACTGCCACAGCTGCAGCAACAAAAACAATCTCAATTTGCCTCAATTTGATCAACTATGAGAAGGAGTAAAATATCTTCTAATCTTTTTCATAACACAGTAAGACTCAAAACCAGTAGAATTACGAATATGAAATTGCTTTGAAGACATAAAGGCCATTGTGAAATACATGATATATGTAATTAAAAGACTGTATGAGGGGGTTTCTATCAATCTAGCTATGTTAGAACAGAGAAATATAATAGTAAAACTATCTTCTACTTTCAGCCTTTGATGCTTGTGGGCTGGCAGCCCACTTTCTATTAACTGAGGGGTCTCATAACCTGTCATTAACTATGTGCTAAGTTCTGCCTGTGTGAAACCCTGAGGACACAGACCTGAACACTCAAAAGCAGGAGGATGGTCCATTATAATGAGAATAACAAAAGTCACAGGGTGAAGAACATGCTAGAACAAACTGGCAAAGCCAGCACAGCTGGCTTGATCCAGTGAAGAAACACTCAGCGGGTGGGCTCAGACTGACCTAGTAGGTCTTAGTGGAGGGTGTCTTTTGCAAGGCCCAGTGTTAAGAGAAAAGAGGGCTCTTCATTTCCCCTCTGGGGGTCAGTGGTTCTAGTTAGGTAAAAGAATTTCTCATTCAAAACAGTAGGTTAGAACACAGTCAATGCTGCGTGTTATTTCATGGCAAACGATCTCACTGGGAATCTGGATGTGGACTCCACTGTGGTTAACTGAGCAGGCAAATGTTAACAGGAGATGAGGCACCTTTAAATGGTGTCCGACCAACAGAAAGTTTTGGTTTCCTTTCATGGGAAGAAACACCCCTTTTAGCATTTCCTTTGTACTCCAAGACTGCCTTTCCCAGCCTCTTGCTTCTATGCTGCCCACTTCCCAATAAGAAATCAGGACTCAGTGGCTGAATGAAGGACTTCATTAGCACAATTTTGCTAAAACTAATCCCGTTAGAGCTGAAATGGCTCATCTTTGGCTAGTGTTTGAGGCTTTAGAAGTGAAAAATATTGAAACTAAGTTAAAGGGAATGCTTCTTTGGTTGTTTGCAAAATATGAAACACTCAGTTCTTAGTAATCAACCACAATGCAACTGTAGGTGACAATCTGAACCTTGATTAACTGATGTTGACGTTCTTCTTTCATGATGTGGTGGCTGAAGCTCCTGGATTGCTGGGTCTAATTTCATCTACTTCCACCAATTTAAAAACTGCCACTAAATACACCACTCCTGAACAACATCTTCCACTCAGAAAATTTTCATCAAGCATAGGTAATCTGAATTTAGATTTGGAAAATAACCTCACTGACTTGCTAGCAAATGCCTCTTGTGTTCCTAAGGAGCAAGTCAGTGATGTTGTTTATCACTCACTAAACAAAACTTACTAATAACAAAAGCAAGAAATACTGGTTCCAGAATAGGCCAGTTAGTATATGGAAATAGTCCCATATGCTACAACCTGCATTAATACTATTTTTACTTAATTTGATTTTAGATCATTTCATTTTAAATTGTTTCACCAAGTTTTAAATAGTGTTTCACAATAACACAGAAGAGAACTCACATTAGCAGAAACCCCTGTAAACTGTCAGTTCATCTACTGTGGGACAGCAGTAACTCTTGATGTTTAAGAGTATGTTTAAGATGATGTTTGTAAACTTTAAAACAACTTTTCTTTATTAAGATCTAAGGAATTTAACAAGTGAATGAATGCATTTCTAAAGATCACTAAGAATCAGGGTAATAATTTTAGTGTGTATGTTGAAGATATCATTCTGCTACGTATAATTAAGTGAACTTATGTATCATGTAAGTTAGACAAATACAGGATCGGGCACATGAGTAACAAAATCTTGAGTTAGTTTAGGGACAATTTTGATCTCCACCAGAAGAGGGCAGTAGAATCTGTGTGAAAGTTACCACAACACAAATGAGAAGCATCGAAACCTCTCAGTTTTCTTCATTGTTATGGCAACTGTATGCCTGTTTATGTTTGCTCTTATCAGCATGGATCATGTAAATTGATGCTATGTGATCTATGCTGACCTTTCACACAGCTTAGTTCTCCAAACTGTTTTAATAAACAAGAAGAGTTCCAAATCTCAACACTTATTTTCAATGTTGAATATTTACAATAACATAAATAAGGATTTACTGAAACAGCTGTACACCACAAAGAATTCAATTAAAAACTAAGAAAATAAAAAGTAAGTTAAAAATTCAAGAAGGTTTACTTTATAATATTTGTTACTCTCCAAATAAGAAAAAAAAAAAAACCGTGTCTGTAAAAAGATTATGCCTATACATCCATACCTAAGACCTTAACGAAAATTCCAGAAACTTTAATTTGTGTCAAATATAAGTCATAAAATAAGACTTCCTTACTTACAGAATTTAAATTTTATAGACATGCATCTTTTTAGCCAGTAATGAATACAGTTTGGGTAGAAGGAAGAAGAGGAAGAAAAGTAAAATCTTTAGAGAAGAATGTTTTTAACTACAGATGCGCTATCCAGAGAAAGGAATTTTAAAATCACACTCAAGTGTAGAACAGAGAAAGCTAGCATCTCATGAAGAGAGAGTGTGCAAGAAAGCCTGAGTTGAGCTGCTGTATGCCAATGTCCAGGGCTTATAGGCCTCAGCTTTCAGGAATGCAGCTAGGCCATGTTTACTTAAAGGACCACACAGATTCCTGAGACTCACTGCAGCCCTGTTAGACCAGAGCCTGTAAGGAACCAACAATTTGCATTTATCTGAAAAAAAATCCAGTTTAAAAACCACAGCTTTGAACCACAGTTCATCAATTGGTTAATGATACTGCAGGGCAGGAGCTTGCAGCTGACAGCCAAGGCAGAGAAGTCGGAAGCCCCACTTAGTGATGGCACCAGTAGTCTAACTCAGTGGGTGGTTGGGAAGAATTCACACTGCAGAAAATGGTAAATGAAAACCAGGGCTTGATTCCTTGTTTTGTGACCTGTCCAGACGATGGGCCAACTGTCTGACCACAAACAAGATATCACTAAAGCCCTCCTGGCATACAGGTCTACATATTGTCCTTGTCTTAAAATGTTTATACTCTGCCCCTTTACAGAGAAAGTTTTGTAGACCAAAGACCCTGATAGAGATGACATGCTAACAAAGCCTCACATCAAATGGAGCTGTTACATCAGGGACAGCTCACAGATACAAAGTGAAGAAATGTATTTCCTGGCACAACTGAAAAGGCAATGACCTCGGTGGCAGGAGTCCGGGGGTCCAGCTTTCCTGTTTTACTGCTATCTTACTTATCAACACAAAGCACTCCCATTCCAATACACTTGTACATTAATAAGGGCGGCCAAAATCAGTAACATCTTCTTACTGTTATTCGTAAAGCATGTATGATAATTCCTCTAATAGACAAATTTATTTTTTAAAAAAATACACAGATACACATACATGAATGCAGGTAGCCTCCTCCCCATTCCATAGTCTCACGTAACTCGGGCTGGCTTCTGCTTGCTAGGAAGCCAAAGATGACCTTGAACTTGTGATCCTCTGATTGCTTCTACCTCTCCCTGGGGTTAGTTACAGTAATACAACATATTTAGTTCACCTGGGTTGGAACCCAGGGATCTGGGCAGACCAAGTGAGCTCTAACCACAGGAAGCCTTTTTCTTCCACATATTCCAAATGGTTAGAAGCAGCAATGTTCTTCTCCCTTCCAGAACACAGCACACAGAGCTCTACACAGCTCAATCTCTAACGATACGCACTAGTACAAGCCACTTCTATGCCTCGCCAAAGGGCCTGTTCTCTGCATAGCATCCAGAATGAACTTTTAGAAGTCCAAGTCACTCCCGCAGAAGAAACACAGTTAGAACAAAGTTCATGCAAAGCCCAGATTTACTCCCAGATCCTGTAAACTCTATATTCAGCTTTTATGTTCGGTTCTCCAAACTTACTTGTAGCATGTCAGACTCCTGTCCCCAAGGCATAACTCTGCTTAACAAAGAGGCTTTGCTGTCCCTTGATATCTTGCAACCGTGTGGGTGTGGATGTGGCTCCCGTGAAGATGCCTGTTGGCCACCCAAGCCCCCTTGCTCCCTGCCCTCACCCCTGTCATACCACATTATTAAAATTTTCTTTTATTAGTCATTGTTCTGCTGCCTCCATCTCGCTGGGCCTGTCTTGCTTACCACTCTACTCCCCAAGTCTAGACCATTCCAGGGAAATCACAGGGATTTAATAAATATGAAGAGAATGATTAAACAGACAAACACATAAAAGCTTGTGTTATCTGACTCTAAGCCCAAAGCCCTTCTGTGCATAGCATGATAGTTTTTATGTCTTGTGGCAATTCTAAACGTTAGTCTATTCTTCCTTGTTCAGAAGTCTACTCCCTAGAATCATCCTACACACACACTTGAGTTCAGGGAGCTCCAAACCTGACTTTCCCTGTATCCCAGGCTCTCTCTCTCTCCGAGCGCCAGACTGCACTGCACCCAGCTTCAGTGATTATCACGAGAGTCATGAATGTTTTACTTTGCAGGCCCTGTCTCTTCTATCTAGAGTGCTCTTGATGGCAGTGTTTCTAAGGCAAGCTCCTATTCAGCCTTCAGAACCCTTTGCAAATATATTTCCAGCTATGGCCCCTTCCCTGTGCATTCCTGGTGGAGATATACACCCACCGTCCCTACCCTTGCTACTGTATAATCAACAAAACGCTGGAATGTAAGTTTTCACTGCTGGGATTCCAAGACCCACAGATGCAGTCGCCTATATGTTCCTACCACTTGGCTCAGTACCTAGTATATAATCCAGGAATTAATAAAAAGTTAGCAAACGTGCAAAAGCCTGCCCTCCCACAGGCTGTGAGGATAGATACCATACTATTCATGCTCACCCTCTAACCAGGTCCTTTTTGTTTCTATTTAAACCTTTAAATCAGGACATAACACAGGACATAAACCTGTTAATCTAGGTAGATGTACATGCTTATAATGTTAGGCAGAAATACATAAATATCAGTAAACAGGTACACAGAAACCACTGCACAGACATCTCCAGGTACTGAGACCAGGCCAGCACCTACTTTCTCCTTTAGTCTAGTCTAGTCTGATTTCCCTAAGATATTTAATTTGTTTTGCCACATTCGATATTTTTCCCTTCATTCTAACTTCCCTTTATTATCACTTATCAATGTGAGAATGTTACCATTCATCAGGATACGGTAACTCATTGGTGGATAAGCATAATTCTAAGTAGAACTAGAGCCTCCTAAAAGCATAACTGAAGGTAGCCATCAGTAAGGTGCCATCCATGAAAGATATTAGCAGGACATCACCTGACTCCAGATCAACTGAAATGATCCTGCACTTCATGGCACTCAAAACATCGGAAAATAAATTTTTGCTGCTTATACGCTGGTCAGTTCCAAAGGTTTTTGTTTTCGTTTGTTTGATCTTTTGGATGTCTGTTACATATACTAAGTTTACATTGGTGTGGTGGTTTAAAACCCAAGGTACTTAACAGGTTGGGACATGCTAAGAACTCAGGAAAAACTCCGATGACCCCTATGATTATTCCCTGAGTAAGGGTCATTTTCTTTGGCCTGTTGTTTTTCTGGAATGTTTCTCCAAGATTTGCTACTCACAGGGTTAGAATGCAGCACGGTGAAGAACTCTGGGCTGATGAGGAACTTCACAGGGGGCGACTGTAACAGCAGCGTGAGCCTGGATCTGGAGGTAGAGTGGGGCAGGACGTTCTCCCGACGGAAGTCTAAGCAGACAGATCATAAAGGCTTCAGAACTAAACAGCGCAAACGGTCCTTACATTTGCTGTGACTTCAACTCCCTAGACTATACTTTTTTTTATTTGCCAAAAAATGCATGCATGAACCTGATAATTCTTAATGACACTAATTTTTAATTGTTGTGAACATTGCTAATGCCTCCATAGCTTCTTAAAAATGGCCAGACTCTTGTTCCATTTTGACACAGATTTGGAGACTATGATAATATATCATCTACTTGGTTTTGTGATACTTCTCCTCAGAACTCATAAAAGGCTAAGTGTTTAAGACTTGTGTTGAATTTTGATATTTTTTAAAACCTTCGTGTTTTAGCTCTTAGGAAAGTGCCATTCTCTTAAAGAACAGCTCATTTCTTAGAAATCTTGGCTCCTCTGCTACATTTATGGGGTTACAGCCAAAGGCTCTCTCTTACCTGCGCTGGCTTGATGAAAGTCGGCCTCCTCCCCTGCCCCATCGATAGCACTGGTATTTTCCTCAGGCCTCTCATTAGTCATGGTTCTGCGGATGCTCTGATAACTAAAAGCATAAACATGGAATTACTTGCCGAACTCCTGAAGCCACCCTAGGGCCCAGAAGTTCCAGACCACCAGCCTCAACTGCTGCCTCCCAGGGTCACATCCTCCCCCTTCCGAGCCACCTGTTGTGTAAATGACAACGCACTGAAGCTCCACTCCTCACCATTTATAATTTTCCCAACAACCTAATAAAACTTAGAACCGAGTCCCTTAACCAAAACAAACAAAAAAACCCCAAAACAAAACAAAACAAAACAAAACAAAAACTCATCTATAATGAAGGAAAGAGCAGGTTTATGTTCTACAGCAATCAATTTTTGACAAAGAATGACTGCTTTGAACAGGTGAAGTGGATAACACTGCATTGTAAGGGAAGATGTCTTAGGTCAGAAGTTTGGCTTCAAATCCTAAATGTGTATGTCTGCCTTACTAAAATCCAATGCTGTTGGCCGACTACAGAAATTAAGATGACTTCCTCTGGAGTTTCCCAACAAGGCAAGTGTGTACGGATGTTTATGCTTTTTTTTCTTTTTCAAGAGAAGTCCAGATTTAGCTAAGTGAGAGGACATTAAAGTTGGAAGAAACAGCCAAGTCTTCTATGCTGTACATGTAAAAGCCCAACCACAGAAGAGAGAAGTAACGCGGATCGAGAGAGCTCACCGCCGGTTCAGCTGCTCCATTTGCTGTATGGAGTTAGATCTCTGCAGGACCTGTGGGGCAGGGGGAGCTGTAGGCCGCTGCCACGTTGTGGTTCTGTTTACATGGTCCACGTAGAAGATCCTGCCGTGGCTGTCAATTCGTGCCTCCCAGTCTAAAGAGCAGGAAGGCACCAAGAGGGATAAGGAGGAGGAGCTGGGCCAGAAAGGTGGTTCATTAAGTTCAACACAAGTTTTCTCTCTCTCACGCACGCTATAATTTGTGGCTAATAACATATACCTCACTGCGTAGCCTAGCTTCCTCCCCAGTCCACTTGGGAAACTGTTGTTACTAGTTATTAAGTCTCTGCAGCATGCATAATACAAAATTCTTTTTTTTAAAGCCTTTCTAAATGTAAAGACTCTTTCACCACCCTTACCCTCCATGTGTGATTGCCATTTGGAAAAGTACATGTAGCTGGTATCACATTTTTCAGAGTTTCACATAAAAAAAATGGTATTTATTTTTCACCCAAATTTTATCTTTTTCTTCCTTCTTTAGCTTCGTAGTTTCCCTCATCACTTTAGGAGAAACTTCCACATGGGTGTTTATACACAATAGTGGTAGATGTGTGTGCTTTGGAAGGAAAGTAGCTAGATAGCCATCCACACAATTCATAGTAACCAACCAGCATCCTTAGCCACACACTTCAGTCTGCTCTCTCCTGGCAAGAAAGACATTTTCAGAGCGAGGACAATTTCTTCCCTCCAACTTTAGATAAATATGAAGCTTTGGAAGATTACTGAATTATATATTGAGTAGCACAGTAAGTGTGTTGGTCTCTGTAAACCACTGTACAACTGCATGTTCAGTAAAATCAGGGAGCAGGTCTTGTCTTCAGAATCTTGTTCCTGTGACCAGACGGCCACTCCCTGTTTAAATTGACAAAGCATTTTTTTTTTAATTCAGGAAAAAAATCTTTCTACGTTCATATCCCTGGGTACATTAATTTAAAAATTAATTAACACTTTTCTCCAGAGAAGTACAATTAGCTCAGATTTTCCACATGATCACAAAACTCATCAACAGACTCTCTGGAGCTGGGCAAGAGCCCACAAGGAAGACATAGTTCTCACTACCTGTGGTATTTGGGCGGGAAGTGAATGGAACAACTATCTCAACCAAACCCTTAGGGTTGCAAAGCCTGCACTGCAGGCCCACTGCGCAAGGCCACCAGTAAAGGCCACTGCTTTAGCTGTGGGTGTAGAGGCATCTTACACTGACTATGGCCCATTGTTACAACTGTCCAGAGAAAGAAAAGTTGAGCAGAGATAAAGAACCACACAGACAACAGCCTCTAAATGCCACTCACATTCCAAGGTAAGACAGGCACGATGAAGTCGCCTATACATCCGAACTCTTGGGCACAGCTACAACTTCACCAAAAGGACATTTCTGAAAGGCCTTATCCCTGCTCGGTGTGACACACAATGGTAAGCATTTTCCAAACCCTTCTGATCTGCTCTAAAGTTTTGTTTGGCTCCTGTACACTTGCTTGTCCCAAATATCTCAAGAGCCAATTGTTCCACCTCATTTCTTTCTTATTAGTGGTGTGATAATTTACCTATAAAGAGCATGTCAAGCCAAATACATGAAAACAGGTAGCAAAGTTTCCCCCAAGTCTGTTTATAGTAGCTCTCAATTTAAAAAAAAAAAAAAAAAGCAGGATAGGTCAGAGATTTAAAAAGAAGAGAAAACCAAGTAAAGGAATCAGACAGAATCCAGCCAAGCTTCCATGTTGAGGCTGTTACTAAGAACTGGCTCTAAAGATCTGGCACGTGAAGCAGAAAGAAAACACAACCGCTGCATACTCTCCACTCCCTGACCAAAGAAAGGTCCAAAAACCCAAAGCCTTCAGAGATGGAGTTGTTTCCTCGGAAATAACTAAGTAAAGATTTACCTAAGGAGATGTGCATGCAGCCTGCTTAACAGATTATATGGGCAGCAAAATGGAGAGATTTAGAAGAAGGATCCCCCAAATATAGTTACCATTGTGTCTTTTGCAAACCATGTAATAAGAGAACAAATTATTTTAAGTGATATAATTCTATAAAAAGCAATAATCCTTTTATTTGCTTTCCACAAAGCCCAGAAATAACCCTAACTAATCATTCATTAAAGACATTTTTTTTTATGTACAATAGGAAGAATAAGATGCCAGAACCACAGATTTGCTCTCTAAGAATCCAGGATAGTGAATGTACTTCGAAGGCTATTCATATCAGATAGCACATCTCCGCAATACTGCTGACTTCAAGTGGGTGTTTGGCACTGGATTCAGAAAGGCTGTTATATCCTTGGCATTCTTCTGTCCTGAGTGGTCACTGCTGGTAGGATGATTCACTACCATCACCAAGACCATGGTTACTCTGGAAGGTATAACCTCTTGAATGTCTTTCTGCTGGACCTGATTTGTTCTTCATATAAGAATGCATAGGACCACTCACTTCACACCATCATAGTTCCTCTCAGATGCATGCCACTAACTATTAAGGGGCAGAGTTAGCAGGCAGGATCTGGATCCTTACTTTCTTCTCCTGCCACGGTGTAACATAAAGTGAACACCATCAGGATGGAAAACGACAGAGAATAATACGCTGGGATGGGTCTCAGCACATAACCCTGGATGATACAAGATCTAGTTTCTAGCTTAGTGACAGTTTTGCTGTGAGACCTTCAGGAAGCTACTATGTCTCAATGCATCACCATTTCAGTAGAAAACTAGAGGACAGACCCAGTTTTTTAAGGTTTCCTCTACTTCTAAAAGTCAACACATCTATAAAACAATGCCAGTTTTATTACATCGGGTTCAGAAAGGATCTAGCAACATCTTAGTGTCATCCATGCGCCTTATAGACTAGGCTACAAGTTAAGCCTTGCGCACTTAGGGTGGGTCTCCAGAACTGCTCTGTACCCTCACGTTAGTTCTAAACGGACACTGGACACTGGTGTTCCACATAACATTTCCCTACATAGACAAATACATGGCAATAATGAGGTTGGAAAACTACCTGCTGGCTCTGTGTCCCAAGGTACCTGTGTGTGTGTGGGGGGGGGGGGTTTGGAAGGGAAAGGGTCTGTCAGATGCCAGACTTGGTCTGAGAATCTTCATAGAAAAGCTGATTCCTAAGACACACCCAGGTCTTCAGATCCCAGGACTCAGTTATTTCCAATTCTACCAACCTTCTCCCATCATTCCTAGACACACAGAAAGCTGAGAAACACTGACAGAAATGAATAGGAACTTACACAATAGCTAATGTGCCAACCAAACCCATGGAACAAACAGGAGTTCTCGAGTTCATAGGAGACTAAGCTTCTCCCCACAGGCACGGCCTGAAATCCGGTCTCTTAGATTCCATGTGCATTAAATATCAATACAGTCCATTTAAAAGATGCTCTGTAAGACACACTCACAGTGATGGTAAAACTATCCCAAGGCCACTGTCACAGCACTGGTCCCTAGATAGGGTTCAGAGGCAGGAAAGGCCTTACTTTTTTGATATGTATGGGAAGTGGGCACAGGGAAGGAATGCCGATGACCAATCTGCTCTTTTCACTAACCTTCCTCACTTCCTTCAAACTGGGCCCTGGACTTCTCTGGCCTCTCAGTTAATAATCAGTGCTATGTAAGCCCATCTCAGTGAGTGAGGACAGTACTGTGAATGACTGAACAGAAAATTCTTCCCACATGCACAGGTCCCTCACTAAAAAAGGGATATGACAAAGTCACTTTTACTCTGTGGGTTTATCGCCATGTTAAACAAGGACACTGAAATACCATAAATAGGGATCCTGATTTCAGAAGAAAACACCGCTTATCTTTTAAAACTGTAATTTCTAGATCAAAATTACATCCAACAAGTACTGGAGTAACTGAGCATGACTAGGAGGGTGCTTGCTATCAACACAGTCATGCAATGCTATGCTCCCTTCTTCAACGCCCAGAAACTCTATGGTTGAGCTACATTCACATACAAAGCTCTTCTAGAACTCTCTTCTGACGTTCCCAATCCATTCTGGTCCAGTTATACCAAAATATGCCCAAAGAATACAGTATTCAATTTTTTTATCCGAATGTATAAAAAAAGGGAGGGATCCATGAACAACAGATTTCAGAAGGATCGAGCCAGTTACTTTAACTACACTGATGGCATTCAGCGCTCCTGGCAGCTCCCTCCAAAAGTCACCACTTGGGATTTCAGTACTAGAAAGGCCTGCACTTCTCTTTACATCCCATTATTTGACGAATACGAAGGTCCCATCTTTTTCTCATCCTCATACATGACAAGACAGGAGAGCCGAGAGTGGAGAAGACAGTGAGGAAATAGGACAAACAACAAACCAGGAGGTCTCCCTCCAGCACAGCACCGCATCTACAGTGCTGCATGCTCAGTCAACAAAGTGAGCTGCTCTCAGCATCTCACTGTCAGGGACCCCAGAAACTTAAGCAGACTTCATATTTTGTGCTAATTAGGAGTGAAGAGTATCACTTATTTAGGTTCAGAACCATTTCCCCCACACCCCTGATCCTCAACTGTCTATTAAAGCACTCAGCATCTTCTAAAAGTAAAACATTAACACACCCTTTAAATCCTCAAACAGTGGTTATAGCTCCCAAAATTCTGTAGGCTAATTTCTGAAATTAATAGCATGTCCTGTATATCCCTGAGGGGATAAGACCCTGTATTTAATAATTTAAAATGATGGAAGAGATAAAAGCTAGTACATTGCAGGGTGTGGTTTTTCTAAGAAAACCTGCCCCATCTTGCCTAGTCACTGAATGAAATCATGCTGCTGTAAAGCATAATTTTAAAAAGTTTTCTTATGCAACTGATGCCTGAAATGTATGGATTATGGCATTGGCTCCATGGGCAGAACAATGCTTGCTCATCCAAGCTGCCCTTTCATTTACAACAGTACCAAAGAGGAGTGCCTGTACAGAGCATCCCGATTACAGCCACTTGGTCGAGTGACATCTCCCAGACACCTTCTTCTCCAGGACCCAGAGAAGAGATCTGCCTGTCACCTTTGCACACTGCCAGTAAGGTAAGCCTTTAGCTAACAGCTGCTCACTTGGTGGGAGAGCCTCGTCTACCCTCTGGTACCGGCTGACGTCCTGACGTACTGAAGGTAGTGATCTCAAGGGCTGGTGGCCATTGCTTTGAGAACCTAGGGTAAAAGGTAGAAAGTTACCCAGGTATTGCTTTTCCTTTTGCATCAAAATTAATCTCTCTCTCTCTCTCTCTCTCTCTCTCTCTCTCTCTCTCTCTCTCTCT
>NW_021604613.1:8207472-8221420 GCF_004785775.1 Grammomys surdaster
TCTCTCTCTCTCTCTCTCTCTCTCTCTCTCTCTCTCTCTCTCTCTCTGTCTCTCTCCACACACACACACACACACACATACACGCACACACACTTGACTAAAACACACACCTAGGATAGGTGTGCTGGCACATACATAGCTGTAATCCTAGGACTCAGCAGAATGAGGCAGGAGGCTAGAGAGTCCCGGGCTAGCCTGGGCCACACAGAAAGACACTGTCTCAATAAAAAGGAAGCAAGCAAACAATTCAAACATAAGTTCCAAGGCTCTCTCTCCATTCTCTTTCAGCTTATTTCCCACATGGATGTAGGCCCAGAAGAGGCTCCTAGAGAAATGTCTCCAGCATTTAGCCGCCCTCCCCCTGCTCCTCCCTGACTCTAACCTGCTTATAACTAATGCTTTAGGGTCACTAAGTGGCCATAAGATAATGAAAAGCCACATAGGAGTCAGAGGGAAAGAAGGGGATAAGTTTAGTGGAAAAGAAATCACACAATAAGAAAATAATTCCTAGGGCTGGGATGTGCCTCATTCATACAGGGTTTGCCTGACATGAAAACACAAGGCCCTGGGGTCAATGAAAAGAAGTAACTCCTCTTTTGAGTCTGTGCTATTTAGGCACAAGAGACTGTCCTTTCCCCCTTTCCTGCCTCTCTCTAGAGTGTCTTAGTAAACCACTCCTAGGAGTCCTAGGAGTGACCATTCCATAGTCACTAAGAGTCAACACAAATTTTATGTGTGAACTTGCACCTTCAGACTTAAACAGTGCGTCCCTCCTCCTGTTCTACCCCAGTCACACTGACTTCCTGTTCTGGAGCTTTAAGAGTGAGCAGCTTGAGGTACTCCCCACCATCCCTACACACCACACCAAGGTTTGACTGTTTGCCATGTCTCCTATGTCTGTAATAGATGATCCATGGCTTAAAGGCTGAATTTGAACTGAGATCTATGTGCACGGAAATCATGTCATCTTCTTCCTAGCTATGTGAATGGCAAAGGATGAAGTCCTTGCTCTCTCCAGATCTGGACTGAGAGGCTTAATGCATAGCACAAGAAGGGCTTAAGGTACCACACATTTGTCACTCGCTTCCTTATCCTCCCCTTCTTCTTCTTCTTCTTTTTTTTTTTTTAAAGATTTATTTATCTTTTATTTATTTGAGTACACTGCAACTGTCTTCAGACACACACCAGAAGAGGGCATCGGATCCCATTACAGATGGTTGTGAGCCACCATGTGGTTGCTGGGAACTCAGGACCTCTGGAAGAGCAGTCAGTGCTCTTAACTGCTGAGCCATCTCTCCAGCCCTATCTTCCCTTAATCCTTTTGCTAATTGGTGAACCCCAGGGGAGGAATTCACCTCCTTATTCACCTATATATGCAAACTGCACTTCAATTTACATATATGCAAGCCATACATCAACACACATGCAAATTACATACACATACATGCAAATTATTTACATATAGCATATTATATATCTACACATATATAAATTGTGTATCCACATATATGTGAATTATGCATTTACACATATGTAAATTATATGATTTCTTTTTGAGCAGTTGCATTTAAGCCAAGAGTCATGCTGTCTCCTATATCCTACCTCCAGTGGCGCCCTCCTCCTGGGCGGTGGCCCCTTCGCAGGCACCTTGGGTATCTCCAGCATCCCCATCTTCCTGGGGCTGGCTATCGGTGGCAGCAGCAGGAGCTGCAGCGGCTGCTCCCTCAAGACTCCCCCTCCTCTGCCAGACCTCCCCCAGCTCCCCCTGCTCAGATAGAGCAGCAGCTTCAGCACCTGACCCTTCCTCTTCCCTGCTGGGCACTTGCACGGCAGGTAAAGAACCAGGAGTGCAGATGGACTCCTGAGACCCCTCTGTGGGGCCGCTGCTGGTGGGCTCTGCTGCACAGGCCCCATCTTCCTCTTCCTGAGAAGAAAAGGCTGGGGTTTCTGGAAATCGTGCACTCTCTAGAGATGAGCACCGTGTCTCCACGGAGGACAGCTGCGTGGTCACACTCTCATTGCAGGAGCTGTCGGCACCTTCCAGGTCACTCTCTCCCTCGGGTCTGGTACTGGCCTCACTCACACTCTCTGTCCTTGCAGGGTCACTGGGCTCTGTCTCAGAGGACACCTGCGAAGGTTCAGATCCCTGGTCCAGGGACTCGGTCTCACTGGCAGCTCTTCGGCTCCCTCCAGATGTGTCAGAAGCTCCCGCATCCGTGCCACCTGTGGGATGATCTACTTCTTGAGAGCTACACAATTCAGTGCTGCCCTGGTCAGCACTGGGTTGAGGCTCCAGGCTGGCTTCATTTTCATCAGGGGCTGTACTTGACAGCAAGGAGCCATCTGCAACCTCTGGAAGATTCTCCAGCCTCTCTTCTAAGGAAGCAGTTTCATGTACAGAGGCATCCTCATTCTCAACAGGGTTGTCATCCTCTGGTTTGGTCTGAGATGTCAGGCTCCCATCATCAATTCTTGAAGCCCTGCTGCACATGATCAAACCTCCTTCCTCCTCCAAGGAAGATGGGTAGCCTAGGTCTTGCTGAAACTCATGGTCTTCTTCATCTGAGTCTATATGAAGCATCGCATTGAGTCTTGTGTCAGTGGGAAAACTACTCCTCAGTTTGGGAGAGGCTCCCATGGACCGCTCAGAGGAGGAGGCTGCCCCTGGCCTGGAGGGGCCATTGTGTTCAATAGCATCTAAGTAATCATTGAGTGAATCCTGGCGTCCCCTGGGGGGTGAATTTCTTGAAGAAGTAGAAATCAAGTCCTCTGTGTCGATCTCCAGAGTAGAGCTAGTCCTGAAAGAATGCTTGGGGGTCCCATCAGCAACACTGTCCTCAGACACTGGCCCATTAGCACAAATAGTGCTGTCATGATGGCTCCCTGGCATATCCTCATCATCAGAAGGGCTGCCCAGGTCTCCATTCACAGTGTGGACTCCGAGGATGGTGCCAACAGCCTCTGGAGATGCATCTGAATGAGAAAGTGGCACGTGTGAGCATTCAATAGAGACAGAAAGGTCTATTGTCCTCAAACTAACCAGTTTGCTGAGTTCAGTCATTCCACAAGTGACTCTGGGAAGTGTCACTGGCTGCTAGGATTCACTACTCCTTGCTAAATGAGCATCCTGTGTAACATTTGGCATAGGAGGTATAGACCTGATCTCTGTAGACTAGCTTCATAATGCAAACATAATTCTTGGAGTTGTTTTTGCTAAACAGACCTTCCTAAGTGCTTTGAAAGCTGACAGTCACTGGAAGGCCATTCCATTTCCAGCACTGGACACAGAACAATTCCGTTTAAATACTAACTACCAATTGAGTAAGATCTAACATGTGCTTATGCATCTGCGGACATCTCACCTTCGTGAGCAGAAGATGTGACTTCCACTTTAAACTGGAGGTAGCCACTCACGTGGTCAGCCGGGAGTCTTCTGCCAAGGTTGTAGCTGAGCATTTGGTCACTGCAGGAGAAGAAACAGCCCCTTATCCCGACTGTACCTTCACCTTCTTCCCACAGGCCGCCCCCAGTTCCACAGGCTGCCCCTTGAACCTTTCAGAATTTGAAGTAAATACAGGCTCGAGCACAATGTGACCCAGGGACAAAAAGAAAGTCTTATTATAGGAAACATTAAGGAGAGAAAGCAATGTGAGAAAATAAAACCAGGTTGATTCCAGACAGCAGCCCTTTGTGTGTGTGTGTGTGCGCGCACACACATGCTGACCTTACCTTCCTCATGTACAAAATAATGGACAGAAGCTAATGCTCTCATTCTTGAGGTACTAATATATCATATCAGGTACTAACAAGGTGCTCTACAGTGAGGGAGAGTACCAAATCCCACCTCTGCTGCTAGACTGGATCACAACTGGATTGTTGGTGGTCGTCTTAGGCTGTTGGCCAGTCTAAGGATAGAGTTATCCAGCTATTTCAAGTCCATGTCTATTTTCCAGATTCAAATACAAGAAACTCCTATCCTGAGTCAGATGTTTCACGTCTAATTATAGACAAACAAAAGGCTAATCAAATCACACTATTTCTGCTCTCACACTACCCTCTACTGGCTATTCTTGGAAGAGACGCATCTGCACCACTGTACAGTATAGAGCCTCTAAGTCAGCTTCGTAGCTTTGTTTTGTAAACACATACTTAGATATATAAAAAAATTCAGTTTATCAACTGGTAATTCATCTGAACTCATAATCAAGTTCTGAGATATCTCTTTTTATGATGTTGATATTATTGTCTTTGATGCTCAAACATTTTGCTTTCCCACTGAAGTGTTTACTAAAGGACATGCACACATTGCTGGAGGCTCTAGGGATATATTTTCTTTACTCCTGGGCCACCAGGGAGGAAGCATGAACCCTGCTTACTGGAGGAAGACATGAAGGCATAGTTAAGAAGCTACTGGATGGCAGACCTAGGATGAGATACATATTATCCCGCCGCAGAAGCCCCTGCCAGGCATCCTCTGTACTACAAGCTCATTTTACACAGCCTCAGGATTCCAGGCTGCTTTGGTTAGCATTCCTCTTACTGCCATTTTTGACTTGTGGGATACCTGAATGTCATTCTGGCATCAATACTCTTGTCGAACAGGGAGTTAAAACAGGTATTACACGCATATTACACTGGAATGTTCAATAGAACTCCATAACAGCTGCAATTGGCGCAATGGCAGAGACGCGCCTTCTCCTCCTCACCACTGTATTCCTCCATTTAGAGAGCTCCTGACATACAGAAGGGCTTGCACACTAGTGAGTGTGCCCAGCAGCAAACCCTAAGGTCCAGTCTCGACTTTCTGACACCTAGTCATCTAATAAAACCATCATTTTCTTCTCAAAATAAAATGATGGCTTCTCCATTTTTCTGCCAAAAATCACTAGTGACGCCAGTGAGAGAAGATTTGCAAAGGCAATGTTTACGGTAGAGAACGAGTGTTTTATAAGAGCTGTAAGGAAAGGACTGTCCCCACCTGTTTTAGTTACTGTCTCATCTCCAATACCCAACACAGCTCTTGACATTTAGTAGGCACTTAATGTTTACATAATAACTAACTGCCAAACAAGAACCATTACTTGGAAGAATTTTAACTGAGAAAAAACGCCCTCAGTTCAACTCTTCCATATCAAAGTTCAGAAGAGCTGCTTATGCCTCACAGAGCCTCTGTGAAGAGTGTGCTACTATACAGAGTGCAGGGCTGGGTTCTCCTCCTGAGCTTGTCCAGCCCTATCCAGACTCAAGCTGTTTCCTGCTGTGATGTATAATTATGAAGAATATGCTGTACGTTACTATTATGATGAAAAAATGAACAACAAAAGACTTTCTCTAGTTGCCTGAGGCGTTCTCCCACTAATCAGAGAAAATGATAACCATAGGATCACGCCAAGTCTTGTGGAAGGAAGCTGGCCATGTCATGAAAAACGTTATGGTAAACAAATGCTTTAAAAACAGATTAGGAAGTGTAGCTTATCCCTTACAGCTATACCCTGGACATTAGCACCTGTTTCAGAGAGCTGCAGTCCACCACGTGAATAACTAAACAAGTATAGCCCTTTCAAGATGTATTGATTACTCGATAGAAAACAATAATCAGGTAAGAAATATTAACATATATCAGTGTCAAGTACGATTGCAATGTTTTTAGCCTACTCATGGAGAAACATCTCAGTTCGGACACTTCATGAATGCATTTTGGACTTCCTTCCACTACACACAGAACTGGGTTTGTCACTCCTGTGGGTATTCAGCTCTTTAGAAGACTAACTCAAACACCAGAGAGTTCATGGCAGTTTGGGTCACTGACAAGATTGAGTCCTTCCTCGATCAACCTTGCTGTCAATACATGAAATGGATACAGATATATTACTTGAATTAGATGATTATAATTAATATGAATCAAGTGAGAAATATAATAGATTTATTGCAGTTGATTCTCACCATAATTACTCACTGATGATACATGCTAAAAATAATTTTAAAAGTTCTCAAAATATATCTTCTAGAAGCTATAATTATTATCCTTTAAAATAACTGTCATGTCTCAGCTTTTTATCAAACAAACCAAGCTCCTAGAATTTTGTATGCTCTCTTTATTTTGTGTGGGCTGTCTACCCTCATTGTTCACATCTTTCTGAGAGTCAAGAGGAACAGAATCCATCAGAACCTGTGAGTTTGATGGGGCTATAGGGACCTTGTAGTCTGAGTAACTGTTTTCAGATGAGGAAACACAAACCCCAGAAACCTGCAGAGAATGTGTCTCCACAGGGTCAGGTCTCCACAAGCAACCAGTACTCAAGCCAATACTCAAGGTATACAAAGGGCAGTGAATATGCAGGGCCAGCTTCCAGCAGGGAACGACTACAACTTGTGCTCAAGATGTTTCAGAGAGCAGCGGGTCTAGAGCAGAGGGACTGAGCTCAAATCTCGGCTCCACCACCTGTAGCCTCAGAAGCCTCATCTCTGAAATGGGTAGCACCACATCCTCCACCTCGTGGAGTCATTGAGTCTATGTGGACAGGTCCCTGTAATAGTCTAATGATGGACAGGGTAAGAACCCAGTATCCCAGGGGGTTGCTCCCACTACTGCAATGAGGAGGGGGCTCACACTACTGCACATTCAAAAGGTTCTCCTGAAGTGAAAGAAGACACACAAAATGACCTAATGTTGCCCCAGAGTACTTGTAGTATTGAGTTTGCTAGTACTCATGACATAAAACTACATAACAATGGACGGTGGCTCGTTCTAGATCTTTTTTTTTTTAAGATTTATTTATTTATTTTATGTATGTGAGTACACTGTCACTCTCTTCAGACACACCGGAAGAAGACATCCGATCCCATTAGAGATGGTTGTGAGCCACCATGTGGTTGCTGGGAATTGAACTCAGGACGTCTGGAAGAGCAGTCAGTGCTCCTAACCCCTGAGCCATCTCTCCAGTCCCTATGTTCTAGTTCTTAACTACTCACAACTTATATAGACAGCTTACAAGAGTGAAAAACTAAAACTAAGTCCCTAAATAGGTTTGTGTTTCAGGAATAAAGGTAGGCCCTGTGGATGGAATTCATCAGGATAAGATGAGGGTGGAACATTCTCATGAAAGGGTGTCATAGCAAGATTTCAACATGCCCTCAAACCAGCTGAACAACATGAGAATTGTCACTGACTGCTATCTAGGGAAGGGGACTGATACCACAAGGAGGTGTAGCATTGAAACAAGGTATTTTGGGTCCAGAACACTTTATTGAGCATAAGGGCACTTTTATTTTTTAAAGAGACACATTCCATCTCTTATTGGCAAGAAACACCCCGGGACTACCAAGCACCACTTCTGTCTGGGCACAAACTAATCTCAGGATCCCCAAGTGAGAGGCAGTTACCCGACAGCCTGCCGTTCCAGCAGCCTCTGCACGGGAATGGTTAGTTTTCCCAGGAAGCGTTTGATGATGGGCCGACTCTTGGCAAATTTGTCTTTGATTTCAATTTCTAAGACATCAGTCAAAAGTGCAAAAAAGGAGTATTTCTGAAATCAAAAAACATACAACATGTTGGCTTAGAAGACAAATGCAACATCCTATCATATACAGAAAATGGTATCTCTTAAACTGATGGCACATAGAGTTCACACTACCAGTCACTGTCAATCCTGTCCTCAGGTAAAACTAACAAAAGTCACAAAGACTCTTAAAACAAAAAGAGTTTAAAATCTAAGTGGCAACAGAAATCCTTTCACCTAATGATACACTTCCTTGGTTTAGTAGTTACAGGCAATAGCATCAACGATTAAATTATGCATAATATATTCTACTGAAGTAAAAGGGAAAATCAGTAATACTGATCCTGTTTCTATTTACACAGTTGACCTCAGTAAACTATGGAGGCAGGAAGTGAGTATGAGTCACAGTACTCTTCCTTAACAGTGTCCCAGCAGCTACAGCCAAGTGAACAGCAATAGCCTGCTTAACACTTAGGCGGCACTATGTTTATTTAGTATAATAATTGAAGTTCTCCAAAGGGCAGAGGAATTTCACAGTCTGCTTAATGGAAAATAGCACTTGCTAAGAATATTAGCATCCTGCCTCTGAGTAGGTAGTCACATTAATAGCTGAAGCTCAGTCTGTTGATCTCCAGAGGTAGAGATGATTAAACCATACTCTCAGCTACCTCAGCTACCCCACTGGGTAGATGCACACTGTTCAGCAGGCCGAGGATGAGGTCAGTGTACAGTGTCTCACTAGCACATGTGGTAACCCTGCCTTTGCTCACGGGCAATGCAAAGAGGGTAGATATGAAAGAGGAAAGGGGTGTCATTGCTAGTTTTGTTATTGTATCCACTATGGCCTTTCTAGAGCTCATACTTTAAAGTATTTTATATTTTCTAGGCTTCAAGTCACAGTAGATGAGGTACTATGACTTTAAGAGTCATTTGCCATTATGACATCATGGTGTTTTAGAACAGGTGTGAAAACAGAAGCAACAATCTGCCATTCAAATAAACACAGGGTGTTCAATGACAAGCCTTTCCATGCTCCAGTCTCATATTTTGTGAATTATCTCTCTCCAACTATATACCTCTATAGCATTGTTAGAACATACTTCTGCAGCTAAAACATTCAGGCCAGATTTAACTAATTTATGCATCTCCTTCAGAGGTAAAAGTTTGGCTAGAACATTCTAGAACCGGGATGCAAAGCCTGGATGCTTGAGATACAGTGGGAAGTCTCTGCTTGCCAGTGAGAGGGCATGCCAATCTCTGCTCGTATTTGACTCTATGTAGCTCTAATGAGAAAGCCCTTTGCTTGATTCCACTGATGTGATACATTAGGAAGACAGGCAACAGAGTCGCTGTGAGAAACTCTCAAATACCAATCAATACAATCTGCCTTCACTTGGATGCTGGCTTCCTGATGGCTCATCTAGAAAGAATCTGAAAGTTCATGAAAACATTTGCCAAAGCCCATAGAGAAAGAAACTCCTTTAATTTGGACTGAATACATACTAGAGCAAAAGGTTAGGAAACATTAACTACAAGCCAGCTTTTCCCCTTTGCTTCAGGCTCTACTGTGCTTTAATCCTTCTGTTCTTATGAAAACCTTCATATAGTTTGTTCCTCATGAACTTTTTGCATTACATTTTATTTTAAAAAATATTAAGATATATATTTATCTCAATTATTAAACCTGTAGCACACCATAAAGTTTTACCCTAGAAGAGAACAATTCAGCAGTCTTATTATACACCCGGGTCTAACAAGAAGGAAATAGCTCGTATGCAGTGTACCCTCCCTGCAACAGAACTAGGCATCTGGAGCCACTGTGCCCACACCATTAACAGCTCAAGTCTACACAGAGTTCAGAGGGAAAAGACAAACTCACCTGTCAAGTACTGTCAAGCACAAGACCCCCCTGACCTCCGACACTGCACCTTCACACCCTCGCCTCCCCCTACCCGAGCCACTGTCCTTGTACCTCTCTGTGCCAGATTGGATTGGTGGTGTTACTGATGATAGTGGATCTTCTCTCCTGCCCGTGGTGGGCACAGGTAGGAAAACTGCTCTTCTTCCCTGGCTGAATGGACATCTTAAGATAAGGGTCAGGATTGAAGAACATCCCTTTCTTGAGCCCAACTGCCCTGAGATCTTTAAAGAACGAGAGAAAGGAGAGAGGGGAGAAGGAAACAGAAGAGAAGGAAGGCAGCAGGTAGGGGGAAGCAAAGAAGAAAGAAGAGATCCAGACATCCTGGTTAGCACAAACAGCCAAGTTCTTAACTAAAGTTCTAATCCAAAGCTCTAGATAGTTAGGAGCCAGTGACACAGCAGCTGAATTAGTCATACTGTGCACATAAAAAGATGTAGCCACACTGTGCGCCTATAGAGAATGAATGGCAAGTGGGTTGTGGCTGTAATTCCAGCAGAGGGCTTTCCAAGGTGGCAAAAATAATGCCAGCCCTTCTTCATCACCTTGTGCCCCTACAGGTGGAACACTTTTCACCCCATGTGCTTGTGGGTCCTCACCATCTTTTTCCTGGTGCAGTATGATTGGTCAACCAGAATGGAAGAAAGCTCTGCATAGAACTTCTTAATAATCAGCTTATAAAAACATGCATATATGTAAAATTATTCATATCTATACTATATATGCATGTATGTGTATTGTATATGTGTATGTATAAGTTTAAACCAGTTTAACTTAAGATAGAAATTTAAAGCACAGACTCATCTTAAATGTCATACATATTCTATAATGAATCCAATATATAAATGCAATTATTTTAAATAGTTCTTCAGTTATTTTTTAAACCTATAAAGTAAATATTCAAGGAATATCTTATAACTTACCTTATATTCACAAAATGTTTTATATGACACAAGCTGCTAAAATTCTTAGCTGGAGTCTGCTCAATGAGGAGATATTTTAGCTGTCAGGCTACAGGTACACAAAGGTCTAGAACTAAAGCTGACTTAGCTGGGCCTATAACACCTTTCGGAGATTATTGGTATGGTTAATGTAGCTCTGGGGCTAAACCATCTTGAAAGCTGTGGAAGAGACTACATTTTCATGTGTTTCAGATCAATCTGGAGGTCTTCAACACTCCAGCATAGAGATCGAGTCTGCACAGGGAGACCTGTATGGGCTGGATCAGCTGAGTAAGAGACACTGTGTTACAGCCCTGAAATATAGGACAACCTAGGCCTTGCGTTTTATGTATTCCTCAGAACTTACTCTCAGAAAGGAATGGACTGGAGCACAAGAATTCATGGCCTAGATGAAAACAGACCAGGGCTGTCTAATGACACCTGGTCAGCAGTGGAAAAGGATACCACATTAACAAATACGAAGATATTTAACAGTGAGACCTCATGTTAACAACACTCAGTGAGATATAGATTGATGGCTGGCCTAGAAACCATCAGGAGAGGGAAGGGCAAGCAGGGAATGAGACAGATACTCTGTGAAGGTGCTCTCAGCTCATTATCCCAGGGGTCCCAGTTTTTGATGCTTGATAAACTATGCAGTCATGATTAAATGCAGATTTGCAGGTGACTGTTCATTATTTGCATGTTTTCTCTGTTAGTGTAAAACACCCCTGAGAAGAAAATGCAGCTCACAAATGTACTTTCTTGTCTTTCCTGAGTACTCTTCCCTCAGACTCAAGCCAGATTGATAGCCTCTAGACACTAAGATGCAAGCAAGGGATCTCCTTAGCAAATGCAGAGTCTCATGGATAGAAACAGCTGCTACAAAGTCTGACAAAGCTAATTCATTCACAGACAAATATTCCTTTGAACAAAAAAGCATTCTGCTACAGATTTAAGATACGGTGAAAAAGGTATCAAAGTTAGACAACCTTGATACCAACTCTTGTCCAATGAGACACTGCACAGATGGATGAATCTTCATCAATGCAGGTGATAAACTGCCAAGCATTTGTAATCTGGTGATGCAACCCCCTGAATTCATCTCCTTTCTGTTCTTGCTATTTTCCTTTGTTTCACTGTTTATGAGTAATCCACAACACATAACAAACCAAAGAAGAACTCAAAGTAACAAAGGCATGCATGCTAAATTCCCTGGTTCAGCCTTATTATAAGATTTAAGATGTTAATCGAGACACACTTTTTGCTGAAGCTGTACAGTTCAGTTCTCGGTCTACTTCCTGATTCTTAGATAATCAGGCATAGTGCATTTGCAGGCAGCTATTCCAGTATGTAAATGCTTTCAGACAAATATCGTCACTCACTGTCAGTCTACAACAGCTTTAATTGTTTTAGAATTGATGTTACGGAATTCTGCTCATCTCCTCTGATTTTCACATATTTCTGTCCACTCAGCAAATGTCTATCTAGTGAAGAAAAATACATCACAGGCAGCCAGCTTCTATGTGAACAGAGGTGGAGTGACACCGACGATGGAGTCGCTGATGTCCTAGAGTTTATTTCTTATTTTGAGGAAGATATCCTATGATTTTACTTTCCAGATAGTAATTCTCCTGCAGTGAATTAACAGCACTCCTTCTGAATACAAAATCAATACGTGACTGCCATGTTTAACATGATGTACAGCAACCCATCGCTCAGTAACTCTAAACGAAGAGATCGACAGAGTGGAGGCAACGGTCAAGCGCTAATGGTCCCTATTATCACCAGAGGCTTCACTCTCTATAGCGTCCCTAAAACATCCCAGGTCTAAAGCACAATCTGTCAGTCAACACGTCTTCAGGAAGCAGTGTCAGAGCTAGGCAAATGATACCATAGATGAAGGTATTTTAAAGTTATCTTACCCTGATACTTTAAAAATACCAAAGATCCCAAACAAAATATATTTACTGGCCTAATCTGAACCATAAGCCACCCACCAGGTGACAGTTTCTAAGATTCATCAGGAAGTTGAAGGAAGGAAAGAAAAGGAGCCTTCAAATGAACAGCCTCACAGGAAGTGAAACAGACCACTGAACAAAAAGACCACACCCAGTGACGGGTGGGTGTGCACAGCCTAGTCTGCTGTGACTGCTGTGGGCCCTGGAGGTGGCTGCTCTCACGGTCTCACTGTTTAGTTCCTCATCCGCAGTATTTAAGCAGTGAAGAAAACAGAGTCTCACTTATACTTCAGACATGCTACATCTACAAGAAGTTTCTTTACAGAGTCAGGTAAACTTCAGGCTTTGTATAACTATCACCCAGTTGTCCACTTAAACTCCAATTTAAGCACTGGCTTTCTTAGAACATTCTTGGTTTTATAACTTCCAATTCATTCTTGATAGGTCAGTGGTTTTCAAAAATTTTTGACAGTGCCCTAGTGCCCAAAATAAATTTCTCCTTTTTATGTTGCAGCCAAGCACACACATATATTCATATGTATACTTTTTGTCTCAAAAATGTCAGTTTGTGTAAGCTGTGTCTTATCAAGTCACTTCCTCTTTGGTAGTAAGCTCCACTTACTTCAATGTTAGTTTGAACTCAGTCAACCTCACAACAAAACAAAACTCAGTCTGAAACAGCGCTGTAACCAGATGGTTTGCATGCAAGCAGGTGGGTATGTTTTGCCAAATAGAAAACCATTATCTTGTTACTTATTAAATTAATTTTTTAAATTTCATAAAAACAGCTATTTGCACTCGAATTTTTTATGTGCGATCATCACAGAAAAAAAAAGTATGCCTTTCGTTTTTTTTCTTCAAGCCTTCAAACTTCTGTTCTTTCTCCAGTTGAAGTAAGCACACAGTACTTTTCACATACCTTCTGTATGCTCACACACTCACAGTCCATTCTGCATGAGAAAACCTGGTAAAAAGAGTATGTTCTAAACATAACAATCATTTAATTTTATCACAGTAAGATATCTTTCACTTTCCAGAAGTATGACCAAACGAACTCAGTATAAGCTGAGTTATTACAGGCACGTATGATTCTGTAGAAAGAATGATGATGCCCGACACGGAAGCCACACAGCCTCAGACTGGAGGCCACAGCAGACACTTACCTGACAATGTGAAACTGACAAGTTTCCTAGAGTGCAGGCTTCCTGAAGCACCTCCTTCCATGCCTTCTGCCCCCATCTGAGGAGAAAAATGTCTGTGAAATTTCATACTGGAATCACATTATCTAGCGATCCAGGGACCCTCATCTGTTTGGACTTACAGTGAGGTTTTTTTTTTTTTTTGGTAAAAATGCATTATAATGCATGTCTTCAAGTTTCAAATTTTAGAACAGATATGCAAATTAGATTCCAAAATATAGGGTCAAAGGTTCATATTTAATCTTTACCCCACTAAAAATATGAACTTTGAAATCTTTCTTAGTATAATCACCCTACTTTACTGCATGTTCTGTCTTTAATATGAATATAATTTTGTATGGTACACATTCCTATAACCAAGCATTCAGGAGAATCAGACAGGAGAATCATAAGTTTGAGGCCAACTCTGTTTCTGGGTCTCCCTCCCTCC
>NW_021604613.1:8221820-8236310 GCF_004785775.1 Grammomys surdaster
GTGTGTGTGTGTGTGTGTGTGTGTGTGTGTGTAACATAGCTGTTGATGATGGTAGTGTTTCTGTTACATTTGAGACAAGGTCTTGTTATATAGCTTACGGTGGCCTGTTTCATCTGGAGAGACTCCCTACCCTTGAGATGAGATCACTTTTGATATCCAACCAGTTTTCTCAACTTTCATCATCCCTTTTCACTCCCCCCTCCCCCAGTAATATCTGGTTATTCTGGCCTATCTTGAGCAGGAATTTTGTTTTAGGTTGGTTTGGCAAGAGTCACTGTACCTTCCACCTGCTTAGTAATTTTCACCAACTCTCTACAAAGCCCAAATTTTCAATTGGCCTTGAACTCAGGACTTTCTTGCTTTTTCCTCTCAAGTGCTGGGATTATTAGAATGTGCCACTATGCCTGGCTAATATACGTGATACATAATAAATATATTTATACTACTAGTGAAAATAAACATTAAATTCCTTCATATTTAATAAGAAAGCTGGGAGTAAATACTTGACTTATATCAGATTCATTAATATGTGCCAAGTCATCCCTCCTTACTTTGTATCTCTGAGTATTCACACACATCCTACCTGTGTTCAGGCTTCTGCTGTAATGTAGTGTAGGCACCTGGCTAACAGAACTAGCCATAACAGGGCCATGTAATGCTATTGTGCAATCATTTTTTCCTAAAAAAATTTTAATAAATTATATCTTTTGTGAAACTAGCAATTTAAAGACTACAAAGTAAATTTAGATCTTTCTCTCAATTTCTGTACAATAAGTGCACAACATATGGATTCTAAGAAGAAAGTTCTTTGTGGTACTCTGACAAAAGAAGTTCATATTACAAGATACAAAATTGAAGCAGAGTTAGTTCTGAATATGTAGAAAATGGAAATCACACACAGAATTTAATTATGAAATGCATATTAAACCCTACCAAGGTTCCTTCCCTGACCAAACTTTAGTCAAGCTCATGCGAGCCCTCAGCTTAAGTAGGCCTGACCTGAGGCTTGTGTGTCCTACTTGGTAGATTATAAAAACTCCACATCATCTAGCGGGCACCCTTATCCTCAGTGTGACATCACTCTTGACATGAGATCAAATTCCTCACCTCTCACCAGGCTCCAGCTACCATCTGATCATCTGGACTGCCTTTGGCAAAACTTATGTTTAAGTTAGTTTATCAAGAGTCACGGTATCCCCTTGGCCCTTTTAGTAATTTTTCATCCCCTGACTCTGCTTCTTGGAGATAAATCCTCAATTTCCTATGTTGTCTGAATTGATCCATTTCTATTTGGAAGTCTCTCTTCCCCGACTGCACAAATTTCTGGGTAAAATATGGTTTTATCCACATTTTTCTCATTTGCACCACTGTCCAATGCTGGGTGTCTCTGGTCTGATACTTCTCTGTCTTCTCTGTACCCCCAGGTAAGGCCTGTACAGCATCACAGGTGAGCATCACTGATCCGAGTTAGGATGTAATGCTCACTTCCACTGTCTCCCTATGCCTTATATACCACAGACAAGATTATGTGATAATTAACTGCCCCCTGATCAGTTTGCATCAGTACCATTCAATTTTCCTTATCTATTCCTCTCCTCCCCTCCCCTCCCCTCCCCTCCCCTCCCCTCCCCTTCCGTCCTCTCCTCTTGTCTCTCATGTGTGGATGTGTGCATGTGAAGGGCAGGAAACAGCCTCAGTTATTATTTCAGATGCTTTTCCCCTTTTCTTTGGAGACAAGGCCTCTCATTAGCCTAAAATTCACCAAGTAGGTTAGGTTGGCTAGCCAGCTAGTCCAGGGATCTGTCTGCTGACTCCACTTTCCCAACGATGGAATTACAAGAGTGTCCAGTCCCACCCCACATTTTTTATGTGTTTTCTAAGGCTCAATCTCAGGTCCTCTACTTGCAAGGCAAGGGCTTTACTGACTGAGTTCTACAACTCCCCAGCACCCTTAATCCTATTCTCTTGATGATTGTAGGCTGTTCATTCAACAAAAATGTGACTTATTATACAGATTTTATCCCTCTGACTCACAATTCCCAGATTAACAGGGTACAGGTACCAGAAGAGTGTCTAGACAGCAGATTTAGCACACAGGGGCTGTGCAGGTGATACAGACATCCCCTGTGACAGATGGTCTAACCTATACTCCCTGCTGTACCTGGACAGCAGGTCTGCAAAACAGGGCCACTGCCTAAAAAGTAAGACATGTCCTTCCAGGATTATAACCTGTGTGTCTAACAGGAACTTGTTTATGCTGAGTGAGTTATTTGTGACTGAAAATATTCATGGACTGTCTTCATTTAAAACTATCTTCTCTCCTCTCCCTCTCTTTTTTGAGGCATGATTTTTCTATGTAGCCTCGGTTGACAATTCACACTCTTCCTGTCCCAGCCTCCTCAAGTGCCAGGATAACAGGCACACACCACCAAACCAGATGTATAAACTAATTAAAATGTTTTAAAAACCTACAAGGAACAAAAGAAGACACCTACAGTTTTCATTTTAAAAATGTAATTTATTCTGTGATAAGACTTATCTAAAGCAATTATCCAAGAATTCATAGAAAAATAGTATCTGCTCTCTGGAAAAATGCTCATCTGAAATAATGCTCAAAGAATATAACTTTAAAAAAAATATATAACTTTATCTCACACTACAATAAAGCCAGGGAAGGCCAACATTATCACTAAACCCAGGACCATTCGTTGTAATACACATATTGGCATCTGTGTTTAGAGAGAGGTTTTTAAATAAGCTTGCTCTATAGATCCATTCCAGGAAATCCAGAAGCAACAGTGCCAACCAAGTGCTGAAATAAAACAGTGCCGAGCCTGCCCCTGCAGCTGATGGGTCTCTTGTTGCAAGGCTCACAGACATCTACTGTGTACTCAGATGAATGACAGTGACGGCAACATCAACACACAAATGACAGAGGAAGCAGAGGTTCACACTCTTGATCCATCACAAAGGGATTTGTGAGAAAGGGGATCACAGGATTAGTGCAATGGCTCATTTCCTGACCTAGAGAAATTAGCTGTCTCCCTCAAGGCTATTCTTTGTAACTGTCATGGTAGAATCATACTAAGCAAGCTTTGTGAATATCAGTGCTGTTACTTACAATAAGTAAAGACATGCTGTGTACCCTGGGAACTACCGATCTGCTACAGCAGCATAGCGCTGACTGCCCCAAAGGAGGTTAGACCCAGGAATACAAACCCAAGTGTTTACAGACTGCTCAGAAATCTACTGACCACCACTTCCACTAATGAGTTCTTTTAATCAAAATGTTCTCTCCTGATTGCAGTGCTGTTGTCTACACAAAACTCTGAAATCATACTGAAGCACATTAATTATCCCCAAACTGCAGGCTTTGACAGGGCAATCTCACCAGAAAAGTCACTGCAATGCATTTAATTGGCAGTGGGCTAGACACCTCCTCTCCCCTCCGCCCGCTCTCCTCCCCCACCTTCAGTAACAACTAGATCTTGGAACTGCTCAAGTCTGAAAGACTCCAAATACGGGAAGTGCTGGCTTTCTTTTTATTGTCTAATCTCATTCAAGATGAGTTTGATTGAGAGGTTTGATTAGAAACGTCTCTATTCTTTTAGGTATATAACATTAACAATACTAATTTTTCATTTTACCGTGTTAATGACAAGAAAGTCTTAGCCAGTGTTACACTGGCATGGCAGATTTTATAGTCAACAATTGTTAACCATTTTGTGACCCACAAAGTCTTATGTAGAAATGTGGGCTATTATTTCTATATTCTGTACTAGGTTTATTATACTAGAGAAAACTCTAATATAATTTTAACTAGAGATCTTGAACATTTTTCATACATTGTTCCTTTTGTGTAGAATTTTTTTCTTTTTCCTCTTCACCCAAGTAGTTTCTATCCATCCATCATGGGGCTATCCTGCACTCAGGACTTTCTGGTCATCACAGATCCCACTACACATGCTCCCATAACCCCACTTCACCTCACACAATGACAACTTAAGTGATCTGACAGAGCCACCACTGTCCCTTGGTATTAGCAGTGACAGTGACCCCTCCCCCTGCTCTTCTCAGCAGCTGAGTCCCAGCAGGAGGCTCAGCATGTAGTAGACACACCCATTGGAGATGCATCTGAATAACAAGCAAAAGGAAATGACTACTTCAGAGGCACCAGCACTGTGAAAGCCAGCACATGCAGGGCGGGACAATCTTAAAATGTCATCTGCAGAGAATGGTTTCTGAATGTGGGGGATTTAAACTGACTACATGTCCAGTTCTGAAAAAGCAACATCCCTATGAATGTGTACACACACACACATACACACACACACACACACACACACACACACACACAGTGAAGATTCTATGACATAAGAGTCAAGTTCTTTTCTAGACTTTTATCAGCTTATTTTTACTAATGACAAAATCTTTAAGGATTTACACATCGGAGCCTAAAGAATCGTTCTAAACCATCAGTCAATTATGAGAACTGTTGATTTTTAAAGTTGATCTAACAAGAGAAAAATGTCAGAAAACCGAAAGAGCAGTCCTTAGGAGACTGCCATTCTCTTAGAAATGAAGAGTTCCCTTTCAAGGTAAATAACTATGCTTCTTCACATGAGGGCTTGAGGAAGAAGCTGGCTCCCACTGAGTGGCCATGTTTTACCAAACAGTAGACTGTTACATGGCACTTTGTGATTTACACTCAGACCTCTGAGGAAAGCACCCAGATACGACTCCCATTACACCCTTCTTTCGACGAGAGCTCCCCAAGGTGACTGGCCAGCAGAACCACTATGACTTCACTGGGTACACTTTCCATTTTACACACTGAATTCATGTAAGTCCACCTGAGATGTAGTATCACAATTTCCTCCTAGCCTCAAGTAAAAGCCTTCCTGACAGAACACCATGTGATTCATGGCGTTCCCTTGAAGAGCAGTTGGCACACAGGACCGATCTGTAGCGAGTGTTTTCCCACTGATTGCTAATACAGATGCAGTTATGGCAGCCTTGCTACACACTTCCTTTCCTAAAACAGTGGCCACACTGCCATGTATTTCCTTGTCATTGTCCCTTATGACCCTGACAGGGTAACCCAGGCAAAAATAGAACTCTTCACAGGCCTAGGGAGGAAGGCAGCAATGAGGAGAACTCACCATCACAGCCGGGTTCTTCACAGTAATACAGGGGGTTGTAGCTCGCAGGGCTCCACTAATGCCATGGTAATATTTGAAACAGATTTTGATCTCCGCTGCAAAGAAATGGTAGAAAGACAGTTGAATCCACTGAGGAAATGCCAAATCCCTCTCAGGCAATCCTTTCTATACATGACTCCTGTTCCAAGCAGCACCAACCAATTTTTACCAATTCCTGATGAATTTTATTTATTTTGCTTTTCTCTATTGTCTTCTTTTTCACAGGGTCTTGATATGTATATCACATAAGCTAATCTGAAGCTCATTCTGGTTCAGAAGAGCCCTGAACTCTGAATCCTCTCAGCTTAGCCACTGAGCCCAGCTTTGCTGAAACTTCATAAGAACATCTCAACTGCATCAGAGAAAGAATGCGAGCAGACAATACATGAACATATTGTAAAGGTAAGACTGTGATCCTCTCAGCTCCACCTGCCATGGTGCCCACAGAGGTAGGCAGTGCTACACCTCCTGTCTGGGTTGTTATCTAATACTCACTTTAGCCTGTCCTGGGTGACAGGAGAGTGGTTCAGGTTTTCTGTAAGCTAGCTATGACTTCCACAGACTGTTTTTAACTTCTTCAATATAAACAGATCACAACAACTGCTACTAGAACTATAGAAAGCAAAGCAGTCTAACAAAGCATAGACTGGATGGACGCTCTAGGAACCCATGTGACTTTAATCTTCCAAGTGACTTGAATGGACTACTAAATAGGGATCAGATTTGGGGACCTGATCCATAGTGATGAGCACATAGACACTCATATACCTTACAAATTTGTTCTGACACTTAAGGTCGAGAAAAGACAAGGCATATACCAATTGCAGGTTTTAGAAAGCAGTTAGTTTTCAAAAGCATGAAATGAATGTGTTTCAATATAAACTTAGAGTCAGGAGCATGTCTCTGCTCACTAAAAGGCCTGAATCGCCATGACATGTATTTTCTCCCAGGTGTCCTTCTTTAGATGCAGTGGCGTTGGCAAGCAGGACAGGCCACAGATGGACAGTTCTGGCCTACAGAGGGAGCTCCTCTCACCTGAGTTACAGAATTGTTAAGATGGCTGTTCCACACATTTTCCCAAGTAACTTAATTTAGCACTGACTTTTCTGAGCATGCTAAATGGTATCCTGTGGAGGACTTTACTTGTTCACTTAAAGAGAACGATATAAAGAAAACTTTCTTCTGAGAATATATATTGCCATACTCCTCCTATCAATGGCCAAATATTAAACCTAAGGAAAGTTCCATCATAAGCTAAAATATCAAGTCTATCATCTATCTATCTATCTACCTACCTATCTATCTATCATCTATATATGTATGTACTTATCTATCTATCTATCTATCATCTATCTATCTAACTATCATCTATCTATCTATCATCTATGTATGTATGTACTTATCTATCTATCTATCATCTATCTATCTATCTATCTATCTATCTATCTATCTATCTAATTTTTGTTGCTGTTTCTGAGTTTTGAGACAAGATTTCTATGTGTAACAGAACCCTGGGTCTCCTAAAATTCACTTTGTAGACCAGGTGGGACTTGAACTCACAAAGATCAGCCTGCCTCTGCCTCCTGAATGCTAGGATTAGAGAAATGTGCCACCATGTCCAGCTAATACCAAGTCCTTTCATATATACTCATTGCCACAGAATAATTCACAATTTAGTTAGCATCACTAATCAAAAGATTTTACTATGCACCAACAATATGCATGCTCACCACTGTGCCAGAGAGAGCAAGGGACTCTGGGAGTGACATCTGGCCTAGTAGGCATTTTACAGTTTAACTGCTGAGATGACACATCTAGGCATAGCAAATCACAAAAGAAAGACACTAAAGAGGAAAAGCACCGGGAGGAGGAATATAGGGACCAGGGAGGAGGTTAATGAGAGCACAGCGGAGCCTCAGGACAAGGTCTAAGGATGCGACTTAAGATTAAGGAGCAGTGAGGAGGCAAGCGTTAGTAGAAGCTTTGCAGACCCTCAAGTGTGCTTGAGAATCTCTGTTGCTCTCTGCCTTATTCAGAACACTCCTGCAAATGGCTTTTTCAAACACTAACACAAGTTTGGAGATGTTTTTGAGATCTACAGATATAAGCAAAGCCACTCCTTCCACTTGCTTTCTTCTGTGGCAATACTCTGCAAAAGCAAGCCTAAGTCACACACCAAGAGCTGCCAGAGCAGAGAAAAACTCAGTGGCTTTCGTGAGGAGTTGCATGGGCATGAGCTCATCTGCACCACACTCTAAATACCGGAGAGCTGGTAGTCTGTGTGAGTCTGCCTGCAGCAGTACTCATAAATCAATAAACATGGCATGCTTTGGTAAGACATCTTCCATCCACTCTTAGGTTAGAGGGCGCTGCCTGCACATCTTGAAGGTTTTAGTAACTAGGTAACAGACCAAGCAAACACCACTGATTGTCTTAATGGGAGGATACTGACCGTGGCAGCTTTGCTAACTGATCCATTTGGGGTATTACTTCCTGTTACAACAGCAGCAAGGACAATAACAACACAATCATCACCTCTGTAACGATTTAGAGTTCACACAATTCCATGGTGAATTTACCTTGAACTGTACAAAAGTAGATTCTGTGGTGCTGATCACTAAGATCCTTCAGAGCTGTTCTGAAGAAGTAGAGAGCTGAGGGGTTTAAATCCGTCAGCCAGGACAAACATACACAGAGGCGAGTCATCAGAGAGAAGAGCAGGGTACCACACAGAATGGGGGTTGTGTTTGGACTTGGATAGGAGCTCATTGGTCCCTTCAAAAGGATACCACTAACAACTACCCTTTAACATGCAGGACGCACGGTGGTGGCGAGTGGTATTGTTTTTGCCTTCAGCTAGTATTGAGTGGTTTAGGAAGACATTCACAATCTTTTTAAAAATGGGAGAGGAAGAAAGATTTCAGTTAATGTACTTGAGTCCCTTCATGGTGGGAAGAGGGAATTGAAAGACTGGCCCACAGGGTAGAAATGGAGCGCTGGTGCTCAGATGTCATCTCTAACTGTAAGCAGAAATGTCATATAGTAACAACATTGTAGAAAAACTTATACCGGGTCAATGTGAACTAATGTAAATGTAAGGACTGAGTGTCCAGCTGGGGAAGAGTCCAGGGCCATGAGGCCAGCCTCACTCAACAGCAAGAAAGAACATGGACAGAGGAGCAAGGGGTGCCCCATCTTCCTTAACCGCTTTCTCCACAACCTCGTGTGGCAGACAATACATCCTCTTGCTGCCTTCAAGCCACAGGGAAGCAAAACAAAAGAATCTCATGTCTTAAAAACAAGAGTATTTTCTCCAAAGCATGTATTTAAAGTGTGCTGGCTCAGAAGGCAGCAGGACAGGGAAAGACAGGGCTTCCTGCATTGACCCATAGGATCTGGGTGGGTTGAGGCGGTCCAAGCCTCAAGAGGAAGGATGTGACCCAATGGCATCTTCCTTTCCAAGGCCTTTTCTGCTCCTGAAGCTAACCATGAATTATAGAATTATATCCCATTCTTCTTAATAATGTGTGGGAGAGTTTGCTTATGCAATTACTAAAGCAAAGATATAAAACCTTCTATTTGAATGTTTAAAAGACAGATATGTCTCTTTATCTTGAAACTCTGAATCCTCTGATGATCATAAATACAAATAAAAGGTTTCTCAGTCTGGAGAGATGGCTCAGTCTTTAAGAGCACTGACTGCTCCTCCAGAGGTCCTGAGTTCAATTCTCAGCAACCACATA
Source organism: Grammomys surdaster (assembly GCF_004785775.1). NCBI lineage: Eukaryota > Metazoa > Chordata > Mammalia > Rodentia > Muridae > Grammomys > Grammomys surdaster. Next base: position 8,230,765 of record NW_021604613.1, read on the forward strand.
GTGGCTCAAAACCATCTGTAATAAGATTCAATGCCCTCTTCTGATGTCTCTGAAGACAACTACAGTGTACTCATATACATAAAATAAATAAATCTTTAAAAATAGATTTCCCTAAGGTAATAGTCCCTCACTGCACCTCCACCACAGAGGGGCGGAGTGAGTGTTGGAGAGTGCAGAGGGAGGAGGAGACGGAATTTCATACAGCATTTAGGAACCCAACGTGTTCCTCAGAAAAGGGACTTCTCTATATCATATTTCAGTGCAATTATGTTATCATCTGTTTAAAAAATACAGACTTCTAGATCAATATAGGAATAAGGTATTTCTAGATAAAGAATGTGAAATTAGTTACCAGTTCCCTTCATAGAAAGGAGACTTGTAATTGGTACGATGCCAGAAACAGTTACTTCTACTTTTGCATATTTTAAAAATTACATTTTTTTTCATGATTATCTATTCAAAATTTATCTTCTAAAAGCAACCAACTCAGCCATATCAGCCCTAAGCACATGTGCTGATATGTAAACTTTCTCTGAGAAAAGATTCTATGATCTACTCCCACAAGCAAGGGGCTTACTGAAAGACTGAGGTCTATCATCTTACACAGTGATTGTTTAGTCAGTCTTTCACAGACTGTTGTCATTCAGAAAGTCTGCATTATCCCATAGTTATATAAATTGGATACACAATTTAACCATAAAGATTGGTGAGATGGGAACGCCCTTCTTTATCATTTCCATTTCACTAAAACAAAGTGGATTAGAAATGGAGGACTGGTGCCCAGGCAGTAGCTACATGTCATCTCTCACTGTAAGAGGAGACATCCTATAAGCTCATTTATTCTATTACAGGGTTCTTACCGTTGCCCTGTGTGCTGTCATGAATGGTTCTATTTGTTGCTATATTATTCAGAAGATAAAATTGAGGAAGGTTTCACTTTACTCTTTACACTCTAAAGGCATTTACCCACAGTCCCAGCAGCATGCTCACTTGCCATTTGCAAGCTATTGCAAGTTGTCTGTGCAGTGGGACAGCCTTCCTTGGTCAAGGTACAGCATAGCAATCATGAAACAAACAAACAAACAAACAAACAAACAAACGACGGTCAATCTCACCATGGATGTGGCAGAAATCTCATGTCATGAGAGAGCTGATTGAACCCAACACATGAAGAATGACACTGGAAAGTACCAAGTCGCCAGGAGCAAGAGCACACTCTGTGCCAGTGAAAAGGGACTAAACAATGATGGCGTTAGGGAAGGGGCCCTGACAGTGAGAACAGGAGGCTGAGGTTACTCATCTCTCCCAGTAAAAAGTCAGCCTAACACATGAGTATTTTTCAAGGCACCAAGTTAGCCCACCACCCCTCAGTGGTATGACTACCATGCTCACTACCTGCATTGCTAGTGTTGCTTCCAAGGGCTGAGACAGCTAAAATTCTAACAATATTGTAAAAATGACTGCAAACACTAGTGTTTTGGTTTTCGCCTTAACAATCACAAAGCAGTTCGGCCATCAAAGTGCACAATTTCTAGGTTCATGCATTGATCCAAGACTAGTAAGTATCTAAAATCATACCTCAAAGTTGGTAGTCAATAAATGTTTCACAATGATGGGGAGAATGAATAGACATATAGAAGAAAGAAAAAAAAGGCAAAAAAATTCACCCATGCATGAATGAATAAAAGAAGAACTACAGTTTATGAAAGACTACATAGAATAAAATCAATATTTTGACACACTGGGACAACTGTTGAAACCCCTTAAACTTCAAAACTGGAGAATACATACTGCAAAGATGACCCACGAAGTTGCTGCAAGCAACTCACTGGAGGCAATACACTCACTTGAAAGGTAGCTGACAGCCTTTATAACAACTCCATTTTTTGGCTTTCTTTTGTGTTGTGGATGTGGTATTTGAATATACTATGAGTCTGTATACAAGTGCTAAAGCCCGAGGTCCAGTGCCCACATTATTTTCTGAGATAAGGTCTCTTACTGAAACTGGAGCTTACTGATCAGGCTTCTCTGTCAGCCAGTGAACTCCAGGGATCCCTGTATCTGACACCCCATCTCCACCCAGTGTTGGGGTTACATATAAATACTACAGCGCCTGGCACTTTATGTAGGTAGTAGGGATTCAAGCTTGACTACTCTTGCTTGTATAGCAAGCCTTTTAATACTGAACTGTGTCCCAGCCCTTGATCAATATCCTAAAACAAGTAAATATTCATGATGCTGATGCCTAAGGTCATCAAAAATTACATCCATTTTGTTTTTCCTTCAAAGCCGTTCAAGTAAGTCTGTAAGTATAAGCCTGAGATGTCTGCATCCTTTGATGGTTTAGCTAGACAACCTAAGCATCTTAGGTTCTGGCTTAAATAGATCATTTTTCAAAGAGTCCTATCTTGTTCAGACTTCTAATAAGCCAATGATAAAAGATTTTCTTTCTTAAGATGAAAGAAAATTTTGAATATTGTATTTTCAATCATTCTGAATTTTAAAAGAAGCTGTAAGGCTTTCTGCCATTAGCTGCAAAGATTCGAGTTAGATTACATTATGTTGTTAAGATATTTTCCATCTCTCTTTTTACCACACAAGCCCTTTGAATATATACCATCGCTCCTAGTTTAGTGCTTTTGTGGGCTTTATGAGTGTGTGAACGAGTGTTTCTATACCTGTTTCTTGGGCTTCTTCTTGGGAAATTTTCCCTCTGTTTGTTTTGTTCTATTCTAACATGTTAGCTTTTGTTTTATCATATAATTTTTAAATTATTATCTCATAGAAGCCTGTTTGCTTTCTAATAAGAGACAGAAAGGGGTGGATCTGAATTGGAGGGGGTGGGGGGGGAGCTGGCAGGATTAGAAGGAGGGGAAACCATAATCAAAATATATTGTGTTAGGAGAAAAAAAATCTCAAGATTGTCCAGAGATAGACATTAGGTCAAGATGACATTAAAAGGACACCCTTTACTCCCAAGCTTGGAGAGAAAAACTCCATTTATCAAGGTTTTGCACTCAGAGGATTAGAATGCATGTTGGGAGAGGCATCTTTCTGGCTCTTTTAAAATCACAATACACAGTTCTAGTCTTTAACTTACACTATTCCTCTCAGCCCTTAAACACACTGAAGAGTTTTGGTTCTATAACCCTGCTTGCAGTGCTCTTAGTTATAGGCATGAAAAAAAAAATGAAGAAATGGGGGTGGGGTGGGGGAAACCTACTCCAGCTCCTTCTCCAGTCCAGTTTCAATATCCACAGCAGAATGAGGTATGCAGACACATTTCCCAAGACAAACATTTACTATGTAGCAGGTTATGGTTGTTATACTTACTGTTTAAGATAGCCTCAATAGCCAGGGCATTATGAGCCTCTAACAGGAAATGCAGTGCTCTGAACATGCTTTTGGTATTCCTTATGCATACTTGAGATTACAGCACTGTGTGATCACATTTTCTTTACACTAGAGAACTATGCCTTTGGTGACTGTGTAAGCACCAAGGGTCTTCAGCATTCAGGCACTAATAGGAAAGTGATTTTACCTTCCCTGGCATTTAGTTGGCAAGGTATTTTACCTAGTCAATCTCCTAAGCCCTGGTGTCCTTTTAAAGAAAGAGTCTTATTAGAAATCAGATCAGCTAACTTTCATGCAGTTCCATTATTTGCTTATCTTATAGTGCCCTCAGAACAGTATCCCAGGCCTATAGATTCTCCTGTGTTTCTGTCATGAGATGGGTCCAACACTGTACTTGAAAATGGGGGAAACAAACTTCTCTGAAGGGTAGGCTGCATGCCCCACAGTGGATGACCAACATAGATGAACTGAACGGCGTCACTGGAGGTTCCTTGTTTCATAATGTCATGTTAGAACTTTTCCTTTTTTTAAAATGTTAACGTACATTTAAATTTTTTATATATATTAATCTTTCTTTCTCTTTACCCTATAGGTCCTTTGCATATATATACATATATATATATATGTATATGTATATATACACATATATATATGTATATATATATATATATATGCTTCTAGTTCAGTTTTTTATGGGAATGTGTGTTCTTTATGCTTTTTCTTGGGCTCTTTTCCTTCTATCTGTTTGTTTTGACCCATTCTGATATGTTAGCTTTTGTTTTATTATATTAAGTATACATTTTATTATTATAGCTTAGAAACCTGTTTGTTTTTGAATGTGAGGCAAAAAGGATCCCATAGAATGCAAAGGGAGGTGAGGAGGAGCTGGGAGGAGTAGAGGGTGTGGAAACCATAATCAGAATATGTTAACTGAGAAAAAATCTATTTCAAAGGATAAATAAAAATAAATAAATCAAGAAAAGAAACTGTCTTAGTGTATGATTTTCTTCCTTCTATTATGATAAAATTTCATAGTTATCAGATAGAGACATGGAACCTGAGTACCAAAGCCATGACCTACCATATTTAGCTATCTCCTATCCTTGTTGAGGTCACAGCTGTGATTCTTGTGTTGACCATGCTTAAACAGACAATATTAGCAGAACACTGGACTATGAAACAGGACACACCTTACAGGGCAGAGGCAGAGTTAGAAGAGGCTCTGAGACACTGACTTACGAGGAAGGACCATGGAAGAAACTACCCAAAACCTTTAATGCTGACTAAGGTCACAGATGCTGATTGTCTAAAACAACTTTTCATATTACACAAGATTTAGAATTTTACTGAAAGTGTTTGCAGTAAGTTTCCATCTGATCAACTTGCACTTTATGTTTTGTCTTGCTAAGTCCTTCTATTTCTAGTATTCATAGAATCTCTTACATAGAAATTTTAATTCTTAAGAGTTCAACATTATGGGAAATTTTCAAAAGCCTATGTTTTTCGTTAAAGAAAGAAAACTTCTGAAGCTATTCAAATTAACCAGGACTGACTAATAAACTAGTAAATCAGTCATGTTCTTTTATTATATTCATCTGCCTTCTTTCCATCCCATAAAAATACAGTCAAAATTCCTGTATACTCACGAATGTTAGTATGAATATAAACACACACACCCTGTCTCATTTACCCCCCCCCCCCAAGAAAAAACCAGCTCAGGCATCTGTAATGAACTACGTGCTATATAAGCATCTGTATTTAAAAACACAGCACAAGGTGGATGGGGTAATGGTTGATCTCTCTGCATTCAATTTCTGATTGCTCAGATTTGACCTTAATGGCAGTCTGCCACAGACTATCGCATCCACACTTTGTTGACCTACATGCAAAAGGCAACTTTCTGCTTGTAAGAAATGAGCTATGTCCAAAGCAAACAGGATTTCTAAGTTAATCACAACATTTAATTCTTCTTTCTGATTCCTAAAATGAATATTGGCTACAATTGTATATAATCTCCAATGAACATTTTCTAAACAATATATTTCCTATGTGGGGCTGGCTTCATGACATAAATATATAAATAAAAGCCCAAAACTTTAATAATGTTCAAATATGATTCCATAGGTTCAACACATGTACACTACTCAGTCTCATACTGTGTCACATTCATATGATTCTATAGGTTCACACAC